>NW_028301711.1:60875000-61500000 GCF_037042655.1 Diuraphis noxia
AAAATTGAAAAAAATAAAGTAATTGCCACATGCGTAATATGTGAGCCACGTAATGTTGAAATAAAAGGATCATTATCTTCAACGTCTAATTTTAAGTCACATCTCAAAAGAAGACATGATCAAACCGTTATTGAATCATATGAAAATTATTTATCAGAAAAACGATTAAGAATCAACGATTTTAAAACGGATAATGCAGTTAGTAGAGTAAATCGTGTTAAATATACCCAAGACCAATTTGACAAAGATATCACAAATTTTATTATACATTCAATGGTTCCATTAAGAACTGTAGAAAACCCATATTTCAAAAAAATATTTGATGATATTGGAGTCACTAAAACAATTATTGTTCCGAGTCGACGAAATCCTGGGAGAAAAATACATAATTTATTTCAAGACTCGAAAGAAAAAATTATAAACGACATTAAAGGTATACAATATGTATGCACCACAACTGATGTCTGGTCATCAAAGAAGATAAGTTTTTTGGGCGTGACAATACATTGGATCGATGTCGATAATTTCCAACGGCGATCATCGAGTTTGGCTTGTCGCAGATTTCGCGGAACACATAGTTATGACAAAATTGCTGATATATTACAAGACATACATTTAGAATACAATTTGAATTGTAATAAGGTAAGTGAATAGAATATATTATATATTTTAATAATGTATATGTATACTTCAGTGAAATATCATAAAAATCATTTAAATACAAATATTGATAATATTTTCCCTATTTACTAATTTATAGATAATCGCAACAATTACTGACAATGGAAGTAATTTTGTCAAGGCGTTTAAAGTGTATGGTGTTAAATTAACTCACTTTGATAATGTTGAAGATAGTGAGTATGGAAATATTGATTTATTTGGTGATGCAGCATCGGTAGTTAGCCAGGGACAGGACGATGAACAAATAACTTATGATTTAGTAGAAACAACGGAAGAACTTGAAAATAATCCATGGCTACCTCGACATTTACGATGCTGTGCTCATACATTGAGCCTTTTTGCCACATCTGATTTAATTAAAACTATTCTATCACCGGAAAACTCACAACTAACTGAAATACACACTTCGGTAATGAAAAAGTGCACATTATTATGGAACGCTTCAAATAGACCAAAATCTGCTGAGGTAAATTTTTAGTTTTTTACATTATTATTTACTCTTATATTTTTTTAATAATTACAAATATTATACTTGATTTATTTAGGTCATATTACAGACATTGGGCCATAATTTATCAAGACCAGGGGATACACGTTGGAACTCTTTATATGATTCTTTGAAACAAATTTTAAAATACCTATAAGGAGAAAAATTGTGAGTTATTCGAAGCATTGGGATTCAAGAATAGCATGTTAAAGGATTCGGAATATTTATACATAGAAGAGCATTTGAATTGCGTTGGTCCTTTGGCAGAAGCATTAGATATTCTCCAAGGTGAAAATAATATTTTCTATGGGTTTGTTCTTCCAGTCATATTGAGCTTACGCCGCAAAGTTAAGAATTTGTTACTAAATAATTGGAGATATTGTGAACCTTTAGTTAACAGCATCCTCACAAGTATTGAAAAAAGGTTTTCTAATATAGTACAATTAAATACAATTGAAGCAGAAAACGCTATGATTGCCGCATTTTCACATCCGAAATTTAAAAACCGTTGGCTAAGTTGCATTGACTCTTCTCAACATGATCGATGTATTTAAATATTTAAAACAGCAGTAACCAATAAAATAAAAGATATAAATACTATTTCATCAACAAATTCAGAATCACCAGAATTGTATGAGCAATCAACATATGAGGAAGCACACGATTTTTTTGACTTTGACCCATTAGTTAACATTGACAGTAACGCTCAACAAAGTAGACGCTCTGCAGCATCAGAGGCAGAAATACAGGTACATTATAGTAAATCAATTACCAAATTATAAATTGTAATATAATTAATAATTATTATTCGTATTTTTGTAGGTCGTACAATTTTTCAACAACTTGTCTCAAGACCTGTCAATTCTTCATCAGTATCCGCCAATCAAAGAGATATTTTTACGCTATAATACACCAATGCCGTCATCAGCTGCCGTCGAAAGATTATTTTCTTATGCAACTATGACTAATTTACCAAAATCCAACAAGCTATCAGATGATATGTTTGAAGAGAGGGTTATTTTGAAATCTAATTTAAAAATGCAGTAATAACTAATAAGTATATTGTTATAATTATTATAATTATAATTAGTTTCTTCCTAATATTATACTTATTGATTAAAATTCTAAATTTGTTATAATTGTATATTTTCATTTTTGCTGTAATTATTTATTTATGTTTTTGTAATTATTATTTATTACTATTTATGATTGTTGTAATAATCGTTATGAAATATTACCATTAAATATTATTCATATTATAATATTATAAGACTATTATTAAAATATAATTTAAAAAATATATTTAATTTTCTAATTCTTAACTTTCTTCTATTGATAGATATTTGTTTATTGTTTATTCGAATATCGATGTTTAAATAAATTGAATCGGTAAATTAATATTTATTCGAATAACAATAGTTGAAAATTATTCGAATACATTTTTATTTGAATAATTGTAAAAAAAATTATTCGAATGATTTTTTATTCGAATAATAATAGTTGAAAATTAATCGAATAAATTTTTATTCGAATCGTTATAAAAAAAATTATTAGAATGATTTTTTATTCAAATAATAATAGTTGAAAATTAATCGAATAAATTTTAATTCGAATAATTGTAAAAAAATCATTCGAATAAAATGTTATCTAAATAATCATCTAGATAAAATTTCATTCGAATAACGCCCAAATCTGGCTGAGGGGACGTTATTTTGTAAAGGCAGCTGTTGCGCAGAGGAGGCACTTTCGAGCGCTCGTAACCTTTCGGTCAACGTCTGCACCGCGTCAAACAATGCGTTGTACGAAGGAGCTTTCGGTCCTGTATGGTCGTCCGTCATCGTGCAGACAATCGTAAACACTGTCGACAAACGAAATCGATATAGTCGCGTTGCGATAACGTCGCGTAGCGATAAAGATAAGACTGCGCTCACGGTTGCGGTAACGGCTGCGCTCACGGTCGAGGTAACGATTGCGATATGACTCTAACCTCCAAAATCGCAGGGTCGAACTTTGGACCGCGGCTGCACACGGCGGCGCGTAAAACACGTGAGCACGTGAGACGGACTTTCACGACTCGTTACTTTTCGGCACTTCGCGGAAACGACGACGTGAACTGCGGTAGACGGCGCGGTGGATACGATCGACTCCTTGCGCTCAAAGAGTCGTATCCCACTTCTGATGTGAAAGAAAGAAAATATGCTTTGGGGGTTGTCAGGATGTAGGTGTTATCGGGATGGGGCTTGAATAATTACTCGACACGCCGTTTGGTATGAATACGTTTATTTACACACTTTAGAAAAATACTCAGGAACGTGTGCAGCGTCGACGACGGTCGGGCAAAAGCTGCCGTCGTCCGCCGTTGCTGGCCCGGCCGGCGGCTCACCCCGTCGGCGGCGGCCAGACCGGTTGTCGCGATAACGACCGCGACATACTCCCCCCGAGTCCGCGAGATGCGACCGAGCAACCAGTCTACTTCACCGGGGGGTTTGCCGGGACCACGGGCGTCACCTCCATGGCCTCGATCCACCGCTCCACTACAGGCAGCTGTTGCTCCTGGTAGCGGGCTGGTGGAGTGACTGGTAGCTGCACCGCCGGTTGCTGGGTCAGCTGCGGTACCACTGGCTCTGCAGGCTATTTGGCGGGTGGCTGCACGGCTGGCTGCTGGACTTCCGGCTGCACCACGGGCTGCTGGGCTTGTGGCTGCACCGCTGTCCGTTGAAACCGGCCTCGTCCATCTCGAACGTCGTGGCGCTGGTACGCTGGCTGAGCCCTGCGCGGTGGCACACGCCCTGGTGGCCCTGCTCTTGGCCTGGTCACCTCTCACTGCGGGGTGTTTTCCCGCGTGGACCGACGTCCCTCCGCGAATCCCCGATCGAACAGCGCCCTAACCTTGCCCATATCCTGCCGAACGATGCGGTGGCCGCGCGTTCGACTGACCACCCGCCGGCTATGTCCTCCGGACCATCGCCGGACAGCCTCCTGGCTTCACGTAACAACTGCCCGGCCATTGACCGCAGCTTCTCCACATGTGTGGCGATCATGCCACGAGATGGCCGGTTGTTGCGGTTTAGTGGCGGGTTGATCTGCCATCTGAAACATGGTATGATTAGTTAGTATTCTCTGACGGTCCTACAGCTCGCTTCATCGCTGAGACATGTGACTTAGTAGGGTGTTTACCCTCTGTCAAGAACACTCCGGTTCCTAGTGGTTTACCCAACATAACCGGACCTAACCATTTCGGGGCGAACCCCGCGTGGAATCACTTCTCCGCACTTGACTGCGGATGCGCTTTGTAGTATACCCAATCCCCTACCGACAGATTGCCTTTTCCCGGCGATTTTGGGGGTATATGGGTACCTGGGGCTTCGGAGCTGGACGTCACCGGGTAAGCCCCCTCTACTACCGAAGCATCATCCGGTTCCACCGGAGAATCTTCGATTTCTCCCGAATGGTCCCGGTCTGCTCCGGCCAGCTCCGGATCATTTTTGCCCGCGTCCGGAGATTCTTCGGCCAGTTCGAGCTGCCAATCTCCCGGGACCTTGATCTCCCGGCCAAACATCATTTTGGCTGGCGACTGTACTGTATTTCGGTTTTGTCTGTTCCTTACGGAGAACAACACAGGTGGCAGGTAGACATCCCACAGATGATGAGGCTTATCAACGAGTAAGGTTCGCAACCCTTTCTTCAACTCTTGATTTCGCCTTTCTACCGGGTTGCGTATTTCCGAACCCTAACTGAGCTGGGGCACTAGTACCCGAATCCGGTTGGGCTCCGTAGTGTGCGTCTTCACTACGTTCCCTAACTGATTTAGGGCACACTATTAAATATTCGTGTAAAAGCATAGTTTTGTACCTATATTAATTACCTATGTATATTTACATAATAATACATTAAATTACGAACCATACAATATTGTTGTCATAATATACATATATATGGGAAACTTAGTGTTTAATTTTTTATCCTAAGATATAAACACAAAAAATTTATGATTTTTCAACTTCAAAATTACTTGCAAATTTTGGCGATTTTGACATATTTCGTAAAAATTTTAACTATTAACGCTTATAAAAAAAATTGTGACTAACAATTTTTGATTTTTTTTAACTACAATAAGAACAACTCATAAGGAACCTTATATTAAATTTTCAAGTTTTTTTTGGCCATTCAAAATTTTCTTATTCACATTCCAAAAAAAAATTCTCAGAAAAATCAAAAATTTCAGTGGTCTATAAATATAGATAACACTAATATAAACATTTGGTGAAAATTTCAAGTATTTACAGTGATTAGTTGTTTTTTTAGTTACAACCATATAAAAAAATCGATTTGGACGAAAACTGGTTTTGCGTAAAAATTCCCGTTTTTCCGTCACTTTTTTTTTGTTTTTCTCGATTTTTTTGAAAACTGTAGGAAATTGTTTAATTTTGACCTCTATAATGCACCAAGGATATTCACTTTGTCATCGGAAACCACCCCCGAAGTTTGATATTGAAGAATTATTTTGACTAGTTATGCTGTACACAGACACAAAAAAAAACACACATCATTGTCAAATCAATACATTCATCACTCCGTTCAGAATCTAAAACAATAAAAACACACAACATTGTAAAATCAACAAATTCTTCGCTCAGCTCAGCAACTAATACTTAGAAAAAATTGTTAAAACCTAAGCTCCATGTCCCCAGCACCCCCACCTTCGATTTTCGAGTCCAAACCTATACCAATCGTTTGTACCTCGTTTATACCTGTTTTTACCTCTAATAAAATAGTTTGTACCACAATGGTTTTCAAACTATCCCTACATCCATTTTGGGGGTGCCATGGAAACGCTGGCACCCTCACCTTTGAAATTCGAGTCTAAACCTATACCAATCGTTTGTACCTCGTTTGTACCTGTTTGTACCTCAAGTATAATCGTTTGTACCTCAACAGTTTTCTGGTTATTCCAAATTGTTAAGGTGGGGTTGCTGCGGAAACGCTGGCACCCACACCTTTGAATTTCGAGTTTAAACTTATACCAATCGTTTGTACCTGTTTGTACCTCAACGGTTTCCAGTTTTTTTTTTCAAATTTTTAAGATGGGGTTGAGTTCAAAACTTTAAACTCGCATGTATTTACGAACAATACGTATTTATATAGATTCTAGGTCATTGTTAACCAACCGTTGGTTGGGGCTAACATGATGTTTTTCATTTTCATAGTATTTTTGCAAATTGAAAAGTAGTTTAAACTCATAAAATAAAATAAATACATTCTTATGTAGGAATTGAATATTTTTTCCTATATTTTAGCAGTGATATAACAGTTCAATACTCGGAAACTTATTATTCTGATGAAGTATCCTTGGTGGTATTTTATGTTTAACAATTATGGAAACACTTACTTTATTATTACATTATTTATACTTGGTTGTTTTTTATAATCCCGAGGAATAATTCATTATAGTTATTAATTAGAAATATATTCCATTCGTTGTTCTAGCTTTCAGGTTATATTATTTTAAAATGTAACATTTTATATCATATAGACCTGTGTGTATAAAAGAAAACAGTTTAGCAACATCGACATTCTACAGTACATACTATTTATTTAATGATTATAGTGAACTTAACATTATTTAAATAAACAGTTTTCTAGTTATTCCCAATTTTTAAGGTTAGGAATGCTGCGGAAGCGCTGGCACCCCCACCTTTGAATTTCGAGTTTAAATCTATACCAATTGTCCAATCATTTGTACCTCAAGTAAAATCGTTTTTACCTCAACGGCTTTTAATCTGTGCCTAATTAATAGTGGTAAGTGTTATGGCAAAAGCTATATAATAGTATAGCTAATAATACTGTTCATGACAATATTGTATTACATAATTGTAATAATTTTGATGAAATAACATTTTAAATCTAAGTATCATTATTTTATTTTAGAGGATACTATAATGTAAAACATTTTATTGCAATATCAAATGTTTAATGCCTATTTGGTGCCTATAATACAACACAAATATTTTTTATGTATGATGAGTTGTTTTACACAGGTTCACAATACGACTGAAATCGAAAACAAAATTTTATTCGTGAATCAACAAACATAATACTTACATATCTTAAATATGATTTTTACAAAATTAATCATTTTACGTATATGTGTAATACATAAATATATGGACTATCAAATTAAAAATTATAAAATTAAAACAATGGGATGTTTCCTTATTTTGCCTTAATAAATTTAGCAACTAAAATATTTTAAATTGTATGATGAAAACATGAAATTAACATAAACTCTTATTTTAAGTTAAGTAAAATAAATACATATATATATGTATACATATGTTGTTACAAATAACTAATATTAATAAAAGTATTAAGCCTTTTTAAATTTATAAAAAAAGTTAATTTTGTTAAAAATATAATATAGTGGATTAAAAAAAAATTACATTAATTTCAATGAGCAATATACAGTCTGTACCTACGACTTTCTTTGAGGTGGGTGGAATAAAATTAATCATTCCTCGAAGATTATAAAGTTGTTGTTGAACCGTTAAGGTAGCTACACACTATGCGCGTATTCGTTGTTCGCGGTTCGCATTTCATTATTCGTTGAAATTCGTGAATAGTGTGTAGGGGTTATTCATCATTCGCCATTCGTCATTCGTGGGCCAATATTGGCCCATACCTATTCACGAATGATTCGTGGTCTATCGCTCCAAAGGGCGGTAAAATCAAAAGATCAAAGAGAACGAATCGATCCGAATGAGTAAATTCGTGTACAATTCGTGTGAATTCGTCATTCGTCAGGTGTTCGTGAAAATGTTATGTAATAGTATTTACCAAGACCCCAAAATTGACCCCATAAGCACCTATCTAGACATCTAACATATATATTAATATATTCTGAGCGGAGCCAGTGGCGCAACTACAACTTTTGGTGCCCTAGTGTAAAAAATTGGACGGTGCCCTACCAGTAGTGTTAATGTGTGGTTATTTTACCATCTTTTTATTTAAAGTTTTTTCAAAATTTTTATTGAACTTAAATTTTCAATAAACTTAAGGCAAATATTTGATAACTGTTTTGACTGTATATATGAATTTATATACATCTTTTCTATGTTAGGTAAGAAAAATATTTTTACTTTTTTAATTTAACAAATCTCACTAATCTCAATATATATATATTAATATGTAAAACATAAATAATATTCCTTAAATAACCTAGTAAACAATTAAATAAATACAAATCTTTTGATAAAATAAAATCAATCCTCTGGAAGTACTGTGATAATTTAATATGTTTAGGAGAAAAATTTAAGAAGCATTTAAAATTCCTGTAAATTAAAATTATTAACAAATTATTTCACAAAAAGACATATTATAATATATTAATATATTAATTTTATTAAGTCTATTTATAGTTTTGTTTTGGGTTAGTTTGGTGTTGTAAGTGATAACTGATAACGTATATGTGATAGCAACTGACAGTATGCATTATTACACTAGTGTCAGTAGTGTTTAATACTTATTCTGTTATTCATATTTTTCCTTTCACCTGAAACGGTAAGTTGTTGTAAAAATTATAATTTATTCTTACATATTATTGTAGTAATACTAATGTTTTATTCGTAAATAACTGGATAGCAAAAACGCCAAAAACAAAGAAAGACCATTCAAAGAATTATTGACAGTGTTTAAAGCAGAAAAGCAGAATACAGTTTTCAGTTGCATTTTTAAATTGGTGAGTTGGTTATAATTTTCTTCAATAATAAACAATATTATAATATCTTTATTTTTCATACTCATTTTAAAAACTAGTAATTTTAATTACTTAGCTATTTTTTTCCCTTAAATTTGTACTTAGACATGAAGCTTATTTAGAACTTCAAATTTTTTATTTGGATAATAGTATAATAGGTACCTAATTTTATAAACAAAAGATGCATTTAGCACTTATATATAATATATATTTTTATTGTTATTTAGTTAGGAACCTATTCATATAATTTGAATAATAGTATGGCTAATGTTTTCATGAAGTATGAATGAGAGGTGGTAGTTAATGACTATATAAAGCGATTCCCATATTTTTTTAAACAGAACCAATACATTTGTAATTTAAATATTAATTATAAAATTTAGGTAACTTAGTAACATATTAGTATATGGTTTAAATGATTCTTTTCAACACATAAAATAAAAAAATATTGAGTTATCTAAATTCAAAATGTAGAATAGGTACCAAAACCTAATTGTAAAAATAATAACTAAAATAATATGATTACAGATAAATACTGTCAACTTATTTACCTCAACATCACTGTAAAATATACAATTAACTAAATTATCATCTTTTAGAATACTAGTTATATTTATTGCAGTCAAAACTAGTAACTACCTATTACTATAAATAATGCTAAAAAACAAAATATACTTTTTTGCCAGAGGGCATATTATACAAAGTTATAACTGCGAATAGTAAAATACCACCTGAACATTTCCATTTTTGCTGTTGGATTTAACTATTAAATAATAAATAGTAGAATAAAATACCATTATTTAGTTTATGTATTTATCACTATATATTAAGTTCTATATTAAAATTAAATTTGCCAAGATTATGATTGTATACAATAATCATTATCACCATAGTTAATATTTATTGGGAAACTACTATTTTAATATTCTAATATAATACATATAGGTAAACTAGATATTTAATCTGTATTAGTTACATATATATATATACTTATAATGTAATATATTTCATAGTAAACATAGAATTTGAATGGACAGAAGAAATTATTTTGGATCTAATTGTCGAGGTGAAAGAATACCGTTGTTTGTGGGATCCAAAAAGCAAAGATAAAAAAATTAAGACCAAAAAAATTGATGCTTTTCAAGATATTGCTACAAAACTAGGAACGACTGCTGACAATGTGAGCAAAAAATTATCCAATTTGTTACAAAGTTATAGAGGATGTCGTCGCAAAGTTAAAAGTTGCATGGTGACTGGGTCAGGAAAAAATGATGTATATAAACCTTCCTGGTTTGCATACGATTCCTTGAATCAGTTTATGCAGGATGTATATTGTCCTCATAAAACAGTAGACACAATAGTAAGTATATTTTATTTTATTACAGTAATATGAGTGTATTCATTATATAAAAGTTAGTATAAATCTTGCCACTCAACTCTACCATCTGTCATAAAAAATTCTCCAAACTCTTGTCGAATACATCTTGCATCTATACCTTCCTCTTCTCTCAATTGGAAAAAGTGGTATCATTCCTTCTACATCATTTCTCCACGAACCACTGAACTGTTGACCGTTTTCTTCTCGGTCAAATGTGCCTGGAGGTGAATAAATATTTGTTGATGTTTTACTTCTTCTTAAAAAATTGTGAAGTAATACACAACATTTGGTCACCAGCCTTGCTTTATTGGCATCTAATAAAATTGGTTTCCGCAATACACGAAAAACTGAAGACATAATGCCAAACACATTTTCAATTGTTCGTCGGGCTCTTGACAGTCGGTATTGAAAAATTCGTTGAAGTGATTGGCTATTATGGTTCCCACTGTAAGGTACCATAATGTTTTCTTTTAAAGGAAAAGCACTATCACCAAGAATAACATATGGTACACATGTATTTCGATTCGGTAATGGTTCAGGGAGAGGTAAATTTAAAGCTTTATTCTCTAGTTTTTCTGATAGAGAACAGTTACTAAAAATCCCACCATCGGATATTCTTCCTTGGCAACCTATGTTAGCATAAGTAATATTGTAATCTGCATCACCTAATGCCATTAATACAATACTAAATGTGCCTTTATAGTTTATATAGTCACTACCGCTGTTCATTGGTGATACTATGACTATATGTTTTCCATCCAGTGCCCCAATACAGTGGGGGAAATTCCATCTTCTTTCAAACAAATTTGATACTCTTCTCCATTCTTCAGGATTACTAGGAATCTAAATAATTTAAAAATAAAAACAAAAAAGTTTATGAATATTGAACACCATAAAATAAAAATTACCTACATCAATAATTGTTGTAGTATTTATACGTTATAGGAGAGAAAAAAGACAATAATTTTACTAAAATTGTCGATACCTGCCTAATACCCATACATAATATTATAATATACTACCTATATAGTTATATACCTAATTATGAATATATATTTTTTTAGCATTTGGAAAGTAATGACATTGAAACTCATTTAGAAGATGAAGTAAGCATGATAGATGATAATTTTGCTGAAGAAATATTACAAGAATCATCAATCTCAACATCATCAGCTCAAATCGTCAATCAAAATTCTGAACAGGTTAAAAGTTTGAATGCACAAAAAAAATTCTCAACAAAAAGAAAAGTTAGAGGAGAAGATAGCCGTGTCAATGAAGCGTTTGATTATTTACAAAAAAAAAAGAAGAAATGAAAAAAATTCAAGATGAATTTTCACTGTTTGGAGATTTAATAGCTACCAAGTTGAGGGCCATGGACAAAGTAACACAACAATATGTTATGAATGATATTAATAATATAATGTTTAATGCTACTTTAAATACATATTATTCAACTGCACAACAACATCCAAACAATCAACAAATTTCTTCATTACAACAAATTCCTCCACTACACTCTGCATATCAATCTAACAAACAAACACCTGCTGTTCTACCATACTCGCATATTCCATACTCATTCCAGCCACTCCAGGACCAACTTTCTCCAGCTCCTAATTCTATGTACAAACCTGATCAAACAACTTCAGCTACACATTTGATGCACCCAAGTTATCAAAATACACAACCGATTTCTTCACACTCTGCTCATTCTTCAATTTACAAACCTGATCAAACAACTTCAGCAACACATTTGATGCACCCAAGTTATCAAAATACACAACCGATTTCTTCACACTCTGCTCATTCTTCAACTTCTGATAATTCAACTTTAATTTATCCTAATTTTTCTTTTTCATCATACAAACAAATTTCAGTTCCTTCAAATTCTGCCAATCAAATAACTGAACATTTATCACTAGTTAATCCTCACTCTTCTTATCCACCAAATGAAAATAGTTCAGATCCTTCAAATTCTATTACTCTTACAACTTTAGAAACCCTGCCTCAAGTTACTCCAAGCTCAGAAGACCAATAAATGAGACTCACAAAATTTTTAGTTTACATTTATAATTTAAATGTAATTAAATTATTATATTATATTAAACAAGAAATTGAGTTTTTTTACATTATCTTATATTTTTAGGAATTAGTATTTATTAATATACTACCAAAAATGTGTAATAAACTTTAATATTTTTTTAATTTTAACAGTCATTGATACCTATAATTTTTATGTGTTATAGTTTTACTATAATTTAACTTTGTCTAAGTAGGACACTTAAGTATATCATTTTAACTTTACCTAATATAAATAAATGAGTTATACCAAATAATTTGTGTATCTTATATATGATATTATTTAATTTCTAGTATTAATTGTTAAAATAATATATACTTTTATGAAAATATATTTTAATAATATACTATGAAATTTTAATATACCTTAACTTGATCCGAAAGTCCATTTTTTAACGCAGTGCATACATCGACCACAATTGTTGAAATCAGTTGTGGTGAAATTTTAAATAGATAGCTAAGACTTTGATAGCTATCACCACTAGCTAAAAACCTCAATGTTTCAGCAAATCTATCCTTAGCAGAAACACATTTTCTCAGGTGAGTATCTTGTTTGGTTATGTTTGGACCAATCAAATTGAACAAATATTCAAAATCTGAAGGAGACATTCGGCAAAAGTTTTCAAACTTTCCTGAACTTTCCATCATTAGGTCGTTCAATAAAGAATTTCAACCATATCTACATTCAAAAAACATTTCATGTTAATTGTATTGAAGGGAGCCTATACATTTTATAAAAAGTCATTAGAACTTAATAGTTTTTAGTAACTTACCTCTCTCGTTTTTTAAACAATGTTGTAGTCCACCATCTACGCTTTTTGTTTTTATTTTGCTTTTTAAGTCCAGCACTTATTACTATAAAACTGGCACTAGCGATCGCGACTTCATCATCACTATTTGAAGCCATTTTAAGAAAAACATTTAATTTTAAAACATGCTTAACAGCTACACGTGCTCAAGTGTTTATGTATAAATTGTATAGACTATAATTTGAAGGTAACCTAAAATATAATTTTTGGGCGGGTATTCTATTGACGAATATCTATGAATTGTCGTGAATAGAAAAAACACGAATCGTGAATCATAAATAACGAATATCCACGAATAGTGTGTAGAGTGTTATTCGTAAATATCAAAAAATTACGAATTTCAACGAATAGTGAACCGCGAACAACGAATACGCGCATAGTGTGTAGCTACCTTAAAGGAATCTCGTGTAACGTTATAGATATATCCAAGTCCTTATTTGTGTTTTGTCCCGCTATAAGTGGTACATATGGTTCAATAAATATTTGTTTTCCATATTCGTTTACCAGTTCATTGATGCCAATTTCGCAATTTTGACATGTTTCAGGATCTTGTAAAAACATCGATGACAACGCATCATTTAGGAAATCTAAGTTTTCCGTTGGTAACTTAACCGAAATTGTCACGTTTTTTCTTATTTTAGTGAAAGAACAGTTAAGGCATTTCCTTTTAGTCACTAATGAAAAATAATTTGAAAATATATTTCGAATCATGAATTCAATTGTGCATGAACAGTCGAAGTTCCTAAGACCACTTGGATGTTCAGTCCAGGTTCGCAAAGTGTCAATATTTTACTTAAAATAACAACTCTTTTCCGATATGTTTGAGCATTAATTCCATCCCTTGAGGCACTTGAAACTAACTCAAACAAATCGTGTAATATTTCTTGATCGACATATGTAGAATATTGCGTACTGTCGACATAAGAAGAGCATATAATATGCACTAAACTATCAAATGCACAGGTATTGGTCAGAGTATAACTAAATCCATCAATTTTTACTGGCTGAAGATCTGAAATATTACCATTTTTCAAGATACCTAATATTACACTTTTTGTTTTGCTACGATCGTTGTAAAACAACACAGTTGGAACTTTTTCAAGGTAATTGCTTTTCTTATTACTCTTAGATTTTTTTCTGGTTTACCAACCGTCTTATTCATACAATGGTTTTCAATGCCTGTAATTAAGTCGTTTGGTACATTATTTAAATCATTAGTTACACAACATGAAACATTTTTGATTGTAATTGGTTTTCCGAGTCCTCTCCAATCTTCAAAAGAATCATTTTTTTCAATTTCTAAATTAAATTCGTTTTCATTATCATTAATTTTTTCAATTTCTAAATTGAATTTATTTATATTATCATTATTTTTTTCAATTTCTAAATTGAATTCATTTACATTATCATAATTGTTCTCAATGTTATGTACAAACCAATCATAAGTATTCATATTATTACCACTATTATCATTTTGTTCATTTTCAACTACTTCATCTTTTTTACTTTTCAAATGATAATTATTATTCTGAATTTCAGGTTTTGATGCGCCGAGTGTATTCCCGATTATGTTCATAGAACCAATGATTGAATTAACGTGGATTTTTAAAAATTGATCAATGCGTAAAGGAAAACTTTTATGTTTGAAAACGTTGGTTTTCAAATCATTGAACAAACTTTCTGAAGTTGAACTGGTTTCAGTTATGTTTCCATACTTAAATATAGGAACGATAAGAGCAGACCACGTCGGAATCAATTTACAGAAGTTTAATCATTTTTTCGCAATGCTCGGATTGAACTGCATGTTGTCATGATCCCCTTCATCATCATATTCTGCATCATTTTTAACATTTTCATAAATTAATTTGAATTGTAAAAATATTGAGGTGCTGGGAGTTTCTGAAATAACATCTGTATAATCTTCAGTTGGTTCCTTATCTTCATCTTCTCTTGAATTTAAAAATTCATCATTAAATTCTACTATGTGCGTAGCTATTCATTGTTTAAGATATATTTTGGATATTTCACATTTTGTGGGTTGTTTGCATGAGTTTGATCCATCAGTTTCATACAAACAAATAGTGAAAATATGCTTTAATAATAATTTGATATCTGTATAATCGGTACTGGCAATTATTAACCCAATTGATCGTAAATAGAAATTTTTTATTCTGTGAGTGGAATTTTTTATTTCTGGCCATGAACTTAACAGGTGCATGATGTGAATGAAATCATTTCTTATCATAACTGATGGAATTTCTACTCCAGGTTCATTCAAAATCAACGAAGAGCAAACACTTATATATTTTGTAAAATATGAGTATTGAGTAAATGCTTTCGTTACTGCTATCATTAAGGCCAAAGACTGGTCAGTTATTATTATTTTTGGGGAAGGAATTTTACTTCTCAACCATTCAGATAGCCAGTATGAAATTGTGTTATGATCATGTTTTTCAGACAACATGTGCCCTACTGCAAATTGACAATTAGTTTTTGGATCTCTTACACTAATTTGGTATAAAAATTTATTTGACGTTTGTCTTCCAGATATCAATGTTGGTCTTCTCACTACACCTCCTGTAGCATCGATTGATATTCTCGGGACGTCTGTGATTTTCGCGTAAAGATGATAAGAGTTAATTTCTGTGGAGGCCCAATAATGTACAAAGAATTTGTCATAAGATATATCTTTAATTATATTATTATATGGTGAAGCACCTTTTAATATCGACAGTGCGATAACTGGGTCAGAATTCATTTGTTCATCCTTCAATGCTTTATGCTTTAGAATTCGAAGAGCATTCGTAGATGGCAAATGACTTGGTGCTTTATCTCCATATTCCATTAAGCCCATTGCTTCGACACGCTGTACATAAGCAGCGGATTGATTTTCATTAATTAATTTTTTTTTTAATTGCTCCCGTTTGTTTCCAATTATTTTTCTTTTATTAGAACTTTTGGAATGTCTAAAACCACCTTGATAGGTACAATCTATAGTTACAATATCCATAGATAGTGGTTGATCATTGACTACTCCTTGGAAGTTACTTAAGCATACGGTGCATTTTCCATTTATTTTAAGGAAAATCTCACCATTTGGACACACTTTGGCATTCTTATAACTTATGCAACATGGAAGTTTAGTTAACGCGTAAAAATAGTTATGTATCATCGGAGACCATTCGTAAGGTTTCAGAGTTTGATATTCACGATTCATGCTTTTCCCATCTGACCTTTTATAGACTTGAGAGTTAACAGAATCATAAATTGACTCCCATTGATCTTTCGATAGTGCCATTTTAAAATGTAAATTTGATTCATTATTATCATTTTGTCCTGAGGATTCTTCAGAAATATCTGATTCACCAATATGCGACCCTTGTTGATAACTTTTTATGCATACATCGAGATTTGGTTTTAATTTCGTCAAAATATTGTGTCTATTTTCTTTAATGATTAAATATAAATACTTGGATGAAATATTAAAATTTAATTTATTAATAATATCCTTCCAGATCGCATCATTAGGGCTTCTCAATAACTTTGTTTCCTTATCAAATATATCGGATTTTGTCTCTGCCAGAACTTTAAAGATTTGATCGAAGTCAATTTTTGAGGTAGGTGGCATATTGAAACTAAGTCACCTGGGTTCAACAAATATATCTAGAATTTCACAATCTAATAAAAACATTTTCTGAAACATAAAAAAATATATAGAAATGAAATAGCCAGAAGGTTTTCGGCAACCACATGGTCAAATGTTTTATTTAAAAATAAAACCCCGGGGAAGTCACTCTGCTGTATAGTTGGCGTCGAGTGCCCTCGTCATTGTACATGATAAATAACGATTATGAGCGAAGACAGACAGTTAACCAATGTTATATTATTAAGTATATTTTATCAACCACAAATATTCCCCTCCACAAATAAATTTTTATCAATATTAATTTAAAAAAAAATTATAATTATCAAAAATTTCAAATGTCTATGAATAGTTCAACTTAAGTCGAACATTTTTGAAAATGGCATGGTGGATAGAATATACTTATATAAACATTCGGTGAAAATTTCATGAATCTATGGTCATTTGTTTTAAAGTTACACCAAAATCGATTTTGTCGAAAACTGATTGTGCGTAAAATTTCCCATTTTCCTCTTAATTTTTAGTTTGTTTATCTCGATTATTTAGAAAAGTATAAGAATTTTTTACTTTTGACCCCCCCCCAAAGTACCAACTAGATTCACTTTCTGATCGAACGAGGTATACTGAAGTCAAAAATCCATTATGGTAAAATGAATACATTCATCGCTCCGCTCAGAATCTAAAAACTGTCAAAATCGTACTTTTTGACATTTTTACGATACTTAAATTGAAATTGTATAAAACTTTAATACGGTTTATATTATATGGGCAGTAGCAACAAGGAAATATAAAATCGAAAATTAATATTCATCATTGCCCATTGGCAATATTATTATTTTCATAATATCGACATGTTGAATATTTGCTATTTATAAATTGTGCACGGCGGCGCCTATACATAACCGGTGTCAACCTATTGTGCGATACAGTTGCTCATGCGCTCAGTGTGATGGGAATATGATTACATTTAGACACCGTAATAGCTTATATGTTATAACAATTTAAATATTTCCTACATGATATAAATAAATAGTTATTACTTTATTAGCATGGCCCCTGCGCAAGGATCACACGTAAAATCGTGAATTTAGCGTTCCACATTTTTAGCAGAATTGGTGCCATGACTTAAAAATTGTAGATTGTAAATGTAAATGTAAAGCCACTAGGTGTCTCTAATGTGAGATTTCCTACCATGTCATCATTAGTTCTTAGTTTCTCATTAATTATTATTACTTAGAGCGCATTCAGACGAGAAACTTTGTGGTCGGCCACTAAAGAATCAGTGTCTGGCGGCTGACGGGGACAAGACACGCCGATTGGGTGGCGCGACACACACTCCGTGTCTGTGTATCGTGTGTACTCGTATATTTATAGCAATGTTATCTTAGTCGCGCGATTCTTTTCAGACACAAGTACTCGGCTACAGAGAGTCTCGTCTGAAAGCGCTCTTATTATACACTTGTATACATTATAATATTCTAAAATAAAGTCATACATTAAAAATAAATTAATAATAATATTGAATTTGTTATATTATTATGTTTTTGGCAAAAATGATTAGTATCTAAATTTAAACACCTATAAATAGCATAAATTATAAAAAAATGAATTACTAATATTTAGGTAAACATACATACCTATTATTAAAGTAAAATATATCTAGGCTGACAGACCATTTTCCCTCAGAATCATCCATACAGACCGAATTTTTCACGATTATTTTTAAAAGTACCGAGAAGTTTTTATCTTCGACCTTATAAACTACCCAAGCCCAACAAAAGATTTTTGTATACGTATTATTATATACGTTAGACATTAGTATTTGGATATAAAATGAATATAAAAAGATATTAAAAATATATCTGATGGATATATATGTGTTGATATACATAAGATATTTATATTTGGGTATAAGTTGAATATAAAAATATATCAATTTATATCTGATCAATATATAAGTGTTTTTATAAATTAAATAACTGTATTTGGTTATTAGTTTAATATTAAAATAATATTCATAGTATATCAATACTACATCTTTTCAATATATTTATGTGGATATAAATAAAATATTCTTATTCTGATATTTATCAGATAAATAAAGTTGGTTCATAAGACATTTATATAATATCTGGTGGATATATTAAGTTTTGTAAGGAAGTTTATAAGGCTATTCTGTGGATATTAACATAAAATTAAAAATATCTCATTGATATTTATTCAATATGTTTCTACAATGTGGGTTCCTACTAAAAAACACTCTCAAAGTTTCTTCTTGATGATAATAATAATAATAATAATAATATAATAATAATTCTTGTAAATAGGTTGGAAATTTAATACTATAGTTACTACAATAAATATTTATTTTTAATTAATAGAAATACTTACCACACAAAAAGACAATACAATGCTTAATATGAAAATGATACTTTAAAATCAAGTTGGGCCCTTTGTAGACACAACTGCAGGCTGCAATTAATTATTGAAAAATGAAAGTAATTATTAAATAAAAAAAATACTTAAACAATCTTATTAATTACTTACCGCCTTTAATTGTAGGTTAGGTTAGGTTAGAATACAATAATACAATTAAAATAAAAAAAATTTAACAGATTAACTAAAAATAGTTTAAATAGAATAGGAAAATCAATATAATATATTAAGGAACAACTATGCTGTACGGCAGTAAAGCTAGTAATGATTATAAAATAATCGAATATCGATTAAAATAATTTTAAGGACAAAAATTGAAAAAATAAGTGGGTAGAATATATTACTGCCAAATATATCAATATTATCAATTGTATATGATTAATTTAAAAATAACTGTTTTCTAAATAAATCAAAAGTTTAAAAATAGTATATAATATACTAATATGTAAACATAATATAATTTTGTCATCTACGTCTAACAATAGAAACTCCAGAAAGCTAATTAAAATAATAAAATATAAAATGTAATTTACGTCATTAATTTCACCTAATAACAAAAATAAACGTCATATTATCATGCTGATAGACGATGGTTATTAATTATTTTGTAAAACTTATAAATAACAAAATTAAATGTTATATAGTTGACTTTACAGTTATATATGTATATAATAAAAATAAAATGATTGTGTAAAATTTTGTAAAAATCATATTTAAGATATGTAAGTATTATGTTTGTTGATTCACGAATAAAATTTTGTTTTCGATTTCAGTCGTATTGTGAACCTGTGTAAAACAACTCATCATACATAAAAAATATTTGTGTTGTATTATAGGCACCAAATAGGCATTAAACATTTGATATTGCAATAAAATGTTTTACATTATAGTATCCTCTAAAATAAAATAATGATACTTAGATTTAAAATGTTATTTCATCAAAATTATTACAATTATGTAATACAATATTGTCATGAACAGTATTATTAGCTATACTATTATATAGCTTTTGCCATAACACTTACCACTATTAATTAGGCACAGATTAAAAGCCGTTGAGGTAAAAACGATTTTACTTGAGGTACAAATGATTGGACAATTGGTATAGATTTAAACTCGAAATTCAAAGGTGGGGGTGCCAGCGCTTCCGCAGCATTCCTAACCTTAAAAATTGGGAATAACTAGAAAACTGTTTATTTAAATAATGTTAAGTTCACTATAATCATTAAATAAATAGTATGTACTGTAGAATGTCGATGTTGCTAAACTGTTTTCTTTTATACACACAGGTCTATATGATATAAAATGTTACATTTTAAAATAATATAACCTGAAAGCTAGAACAACGAATGGAATATATTTCTAATTAATAACTATAATGAATTATTCCTCGGGATTATAAAAAACAACCAAGTATAAATAATGTAATAATAAAGTAAGTGTTTCCATAATTGTTAAACATAAAATACCACCAAGGATACTTCATCAGAATAATAAGTTTCCGAGTATTGAACTGTTATATCACTGCTAAAATATAGGAAAAAATATTCAATTCCTACATAAGAATGTATTTATTTTATTTTATGAGTTTAAACTACTTTTCAATTTGCAAAAATATTAAAGTTTTATTAAAGGTTTAAAGTATCACTAGGTTTATTTAGTATTCAGAATAAACGACGCCGGGGCGTAAAACAATTATAATATTTAAAAGAGACGAGTAACGGCGGTTCGACCGAGAGCACATGCGTCGTGCTCTACGGTATCGGCGAAACAGGACAATGCACACGAAGTGCAGCGGCAGGGGAACCGCTTCAAACACGAGAAAATATAATATAGGAATGAGAAAAACAGGAAAATAAAATTAAGGAATACATTTTGATTAGGAATATAAAAATCAGGAAAATAAAAAGCGGGAAAGAAATTGCACAGGAAAATAAAAATCAGGAAAATAAAAAGCGGAAAAGAAATATAAAAAAGTGGGAAAATAATAAATAGGAAAATTACAGTAATAAATAGTAATTACAAAATAATTAAAATTAATTTATACCATAAATCAAATTAGATTGTGTTTATAATATAAAGATTAGGATATAGTATATTAGAAAAACAGTATTTTGAAACATTAAAATATTGTTAATAATTATTAAAAATAAAAACAATTACCTATTGTAAGATAAAAAAAAAAAACAAAGTATCAGAAATTATAAAAATAGTTGTTTGTTCGTTAGTTACCAAACTCTTAAAGAACCTGTAAAATTCACATTACAGAGTGGACAACGTTCAGGGTTTAAATTAATTATACAATCTTGGCATAATATTTTGTGGCCACATGGTATTAGAGCGTGTGTTCTGTCTGCTACCTTACATACTATGCACAAATGATCTTGGTTCTCTAAAGATGGAAGAACAGCTGGAACTTGTACATAAGGAATATTTTCTATCTCCAATTAGCGATGCCTGGCAGCAAGTTCCAACATAGCAACCATATCTGGATCTGTTTCTTCATGAGTGAGATAATCATCCTCGTCATCCTCTGTAAAAAAAAAAATACTATTTTAAATACTTTAAAAAAAAAATATTTGAATATGTATTCTGAATAAAATATAAAAATATCCTTAACAAGACTAATTGTAAATAATAACATCAAGTACATTTATTTTTTGTATAACAATTTTGTTAATTTTATTATACCTGCCACCCTTTTTATAAATAATAAATAATTTAAACTAACAATTAGTCAGATTAGACTGTGTACCTACCTACCTTCTTTTAATTATATTTTATTAAAACAAAACTGCAAGTATATAAATATGATAAAAATTATAATTTTTTTTAATGATTATAATTATCAAGTACAGTAAGTTAGTAAGATTTATTTATGTTTTGTATGTTGGTATCAAAAAAAATAATACAATTTAATAGTTAGATTAAGTATTTCACATAGGTGGCCTCTCGTGAGATAGACTGACCCACAGTAATAAAAACCTGAGTACACCACTGGATATAATGATTAATGACAAAATATAATAAAGTATTACCATCTGGTAGAATTGAATCATCAGAATCAGTTACATCAAACAAGTGTCGCCTGTGTCTTAAGACAACTTCGCCATCAGGATCACTACTGTTCTCGTTTTCAACCTCCTGGATTATGTTTTGAGGTTCATTATGATCTATTAACATTACCCAGTGAAAAATATAAAGTGCAAATTGTTTTATATCTTGAACTTGCTACTTATAGAGAATATAATATTTTAATTATCCTACTTATAATTAGACTCAGATATAAATGCTCTAAACTATAAGCTAAACTGTTCTAAAAAACTTATGTACCTATTATGGCAATAATCAAATTATTATAATTACAAATAACCAAGCTAATTATTTGTTTTTAATATCTATATATCTATGTTATTGTTACCTTGTTCAATGTTTATATATGTTTATAATGTTTATATTATATTTATTATATTTTTATATTTTTTTTATTATTTTACATTATATTTATAATGTTTATATATCCCAATTGATTTCTTCTCTTAAGTAACGTTCAGCACAATGTGAACATTGAAGTAAAAATTCTTTCACATTTATAACACCAAGCTCCAATTGTGTAGTTGCTGTTTGAATGCGTACAGAATTTAACAAGTATTTCATTTTTACTGGACGTGATACTCGTTGACCTCTTCTCAACTGTTTAATGGTTACATGATTTTTCAAACTTAAGCGTTTCAAGTGATCTAAATTAAAATCGTAATTCAAAATAAGTAAATGATGTTTTATTTTAAATTTATGAATTGGGATTTTCTTTCTATAAAAGCTACATAAAAATAATTTTAATTTAATTTTGAAATATTAGACTATTGGAGGTGAAAAGGCTCAATAGGACAGACTGTATTGAATACCATACTAATAATAATAAAAGTTATACATAATACACGTTATGTAATAATATTGTTCAATAGTCTTACTACTCTTACTCACCTAAAAACGTCCACAAATTTGGGTGAAGACTTTGGAATTTTTCTTTTAGTCCACTGTGAAAAGACTCCACATTATTATTTATTCTTCTAGGAACACCATATACTGAAAATCTTCTGGTGTTCTTGTACGTAACCAATAGCTTCAAATATATACAATATTATACTCGTACATGCTTAATTTTTAAGTTAAAAAAAAACTATATTGATAAATGAGAAATATCATACTTACTTGGAAAAATATGTAAAAAAGGACACGAGATTTACATTATTATTCCTTGCATATCTACGAATTGTCTGGTAACCCTCATCAATTAAATTGGGAGGCAATAATGGTAATACAGAAGTCATTTTAATACAAATTTGCGCCTCTTGGTTATTTTTTACATAATTTGAAAACCCATTACTTTTAAGATTCTTGACAAGACACTAAAAAGTAGTCATCACAATATATAGTTAAAGCAAACACACACATATTTTATTTAAGTAAATAATATTTACCTGTACATAGTGGTGAAACCAACAAGCATGTTGAACACTTTCAGGATAAATTATGTTGAATGCATTTTTTAAGGCAATTTCATAATCGGTCATTATACATTCTGGTTGAATAGCCGGAAACATGGCCTTACATTTCCTCAGAACAAGAGTATAAGCTAGTTCAGTCTTTGACTCCATAAGTACATATATAACTGGAATACTCTAAAACATATTAAAAATATTAATTACTATCAAAATATTAAGTCAAACTTTTAAACGTACATGGTTTTGAATAATCAAGTGCATAACAAGTAGTTGCCGACACTTTGGTGCGACAGGTACTATTTTAAAAGTGGCATCCGCGTGCAGCTCAGATCCACCTTGTCCTACAACTTCCTGTATCAGTTCCAAACATCCAAATATAATTGATGTCTTTCCATTATCATCAATTGTATGGTCCTGATAAAAGGAATGACCACAACAAACATATCGATCTACATCCGATTCCAACATTTCTACGAGTGCATGCATTGTAGGTAGGTGGCAAAACTGCCACATTTTTCCTTCGAGCGTGGCGCATTGACATCTCAGCTACAGGCCAACAATATGGTTCTGCAGCTCTCACATGTCTATTAAGAAAAAAAATCGATCTAAGTATTATTTTTATAAAGTCATACATGTATTTTTATTTTTCACTTGTATAAAGTGATGGCTAATACCTTATAGATTCTTCATCATATATATCTCTGAGCCTCGTAGTTTCATTTACTGCTCTTTGAACCAGGATCAACCTAAACTTTTTTCTTAATTCTAAGAGTTCGTTTTCCAAATTATTTGGTTGATGTGAGTGAGCTGCATTATTCACTATAGTACCATCAGCCAAGCGTTTTGCTGAACCCTTACAAAACTTTTGACAGCATATCATATACCTAAAAACACAATGCCTAATTATTATTAACAGCTATATATAGCATTTATAAATGAAGGTACTATAATAAAATAATATGTAATAAATAGTAATAAAATTATATTAAGTGGTACAAAATACAAATATATAATAAATAAATCTTACCGATTGCCTTTTTTTTCTCCTCCGTTAAATTTATAAGTATAACCTTCATAGTTCATTTTGATGAATTTAATATTGTAGTCAATAAAATATACACGACAAGTTGACAAAAAAAATACGAGTTTATGTTTGGCAAATGGTAAATAAAACACGACAGCAGTAATCAGCTATAATAATGACTCGCACTCTAAACACTTAATTAGTTGTACTTCATAGTTTACCGTCCGTTGACGAAATGCGACGAAGATGACGGTGACATTGTTTACATACAATTGAAACGATCGGAATATTTTCTATTTTTAACCTGTCGAAAATAATAAATTAACACATTTTCGACACGGAACGGAAGATAAGCCGTGGCAATGCGGCATAATTGCACGTGTTAAAACTTATTGTTATAAATTTATAAAAGGCGGGTAAGTCGTGGATGTCGCTCTGCCGTACAGTAGGTTACAAGTGGGTTACTGTAATGGATGGAATTAAATTTGAATCCAATGATATTATATCATTGTATACGAAAAACGATTCTGAGCAGAGACGGTTTATCTGTCTAGGATATTATAGATTATTATTACTTATTAGTTATTATTAATACGGCAGTCAGTAAGTTGAACATTCCCGTAATTTTTACGTATTTAGTCAAAATTTGAACTTTAAATGCTTATAAATAAAAATTGTGACTATATATTTCTTTTATTTTTCAATTGCTATTGTAAAAATATATTATGAGCCTTGTATTAAATTTTGAAATCTTAGATATAAAAAGAAAAATTTTTATGAATTTCTAGCATAAAATAATTTACGAATTTTCGTGATTTTTACATAATATGTAAAATTCATTTAAAAATGTTGTATAAAAATAATTACAAAAATATTTTAAATATTTTCTTTTCTTTTTATTTTAATTACAGATTTATATTTTCTTTAGGTACATAAATTGTTTAACTTTGTAAAGCCCCCTCTCCCACTATAGCGACCTACTGTCTCAAGCAGTCTCAAGTGGCGCATTTGAAAGATTTGTGCCCCGGGGCAACATATTTTTGTCACCCCTAGTCATCCCATGCAATATTTTTCCTGCTAAAAACTTTCCTGTGTATTATCATTCCATTCAACACCTTTCCTGTATTTATTATTCCCTCAAATTATGTTCCGGTGTATTATTTTCCTGTGTTTTACAGCCCTTCGCGGCTGGGACAGACTGGTCGGCCGACCGATCAGTGCTGCCCGTGTATACAAATAAAAAGATCGCTAACAATATTAATTATAAAAAATGGCCTGATATCTTTAAATTGTTGTGGAGTTATATACATTAAAGACAAATCTCGATCTAATCTATTATAAACATGCTTATAATCCATCAACATATCATAAGCAATATTAAATATTTCTTTTTTAAAATCTAAATTCAATAGTTCTTCCGGATATCTAATACTATCAATATCAAGCCAAATATTTTTTAAATTACAATTATCAAACTGTATTGGATCTCTTAATTGATTATCTAGCTTATCTGTTTGGAAAGTGATGATAACAAATAAAGGATTATTAATATTTCTATACATATTTGTTATGTCTTTGGTTAGTGTTTTACCACTAATATTTCTTTCTTCAATACATTGCCATGATTTGAATATAAACATATATTCGTTTCTTTTAGACAGTAAAGTTAGTTCATTTATCAACTTAGTTTTATTCAAATCATCATAAGTCACAATTGGTATTCTAACCAATAACAATAATAAACAACTTCATCAATAACAATTTTTCCAACACCAGCTAGATCACCTTTTTCATTTTTATCTCTAAATAAAGCATCATTGTCAGAACGTCTTAAAAAATTTATTTCAAAACCCCCTTTATATACCGGATATTCTATATCTTTAAAAAATCCTAAATATAAATTAGACAATTTGCCAACAGCACTAAAATAACCACCTTTATTAAATTTTGATTGAAATCCACTATTTATTGTGGGACCACTAAGATCTGCAGAATAACTAACTGTACCTTTAATTAAACTACATCTTCTAACATTATCAATTCTATCATTTCTTTACCATGTTTTTTAACACAAATCCATTCAAACAAAAATGGAACAAAATTATCAACTAACAATATTTTTGAATCTGCTGGGTAGTTATTACCATCAGATTGTAAGACAGAGCCAGAAATTTGATACTTTGCTTTTTTAATATTTAAAAAACTATTTTCTTCCTTTATATTATAAGTAGTGATTTGATTAGGAGAATTAAGATTTGATGAAGATATAGGCCAATACACCTTATCTTGTTCACGGATATTAGCATGGTCATAATTAGCAAATATATTTTCCATTTATAAGGAAAAAATGTATTAAAGCTTATAATTCTGAATAAAATCTAAACATAAATGACCACATATAGGTGGATCATTATAATTTTGCAATTGTTCAGTGTTGTAAAATAAATTATCTTTTCCTAAATAATTTACAATTTCTTTAATTGGAATTGAATCTCCATAAGAGTCAAAATATACCTTTTTCTTATCATTTTTTAACCACACCACCCAATGTGAACCAGGTTGATTAGAATTATTTAAATTTAATATTTCACATTCATTTTTCCAAGGCACTGCAGGTAACTCATCTTTCATAAAACAACCTCTAAATTTTTTTATATTTTTTCCTGCTTCAATAATATCATAATTAGTTAATGGTTTTATTTTTTATTTTTTTTTAGTCCTGAACCAATTTGTAAAGTCTTAATATTTTTAACATTCTCTTCCACTGCTTTATTATGTCTTTCTGCTTCATCTCGTTTTAATTTCTTATCTTTTGCATCGATAACGGTATTTGCACTAGCACCTCCGGCTAATGCACTAGGGGCTCCTATACCTGCTATAATAAGAGGTAAAAATCCACCTACTTTATCCTTATTTCCAAATTGAGATTTTGTAATTTTTAATCTCACACCTTTTTTATTATTTTTAACATTAATTAGTTTATTTTTTTGTCTATCAGTTAAATTAAATATATTTTTACCATTTCCAATCTGTGTATGTTTTAATTGAATAACTACATCAATCTTATTTTCATAAGCTTTTACAAGCTTTTTTGCTTGAGAATCATTCAAATCTAAATTCATATAATAAGAATTAAAATAATTAAATTAAATAAATCCCTTGCCAAAATATCTCTTTGCTTTCATTGCATTTGTGGTGACAAAAGCAGCTGTTTTTTCACCTAATTTGAATCTAAAAATCTATCCCATGCTTTATTTTCCAAGATTTTATCTCCAATATGTCTTGTTTTAATATCTTTATGTTTTTTATAAAAATAATCATGTTCCATTGCTGCCATATCTAGTTTATTTACTGGTTTTTTATTTTGTAAGATCTAGATCTAAAAATATTTCATGTATTTAAATAAGTCAGAATTATAGTTTATTAGATTTAAAAGCAATAAGAACAAATTGTAATTTTTTAATTATATTTAAGCAGTCAGATTTTTATAGTGGGAGAATATATAAAGATTTTTTGAGTAATGATATAGCTTTTGATATCGATATTACCGATAGTGTTTCGATTGTAAAATTTATATTTAAGGAATATATGAAGACAGAAAAGGGGTCAGTTGGCGGTAGTCGTGTGACTCGATTACCACTGACCACCAGGTGTCAGAGCTAGGTGGTGATCGTGTGACTCGATCGCCACTGGACGTCTAAGTGTTCAATAAAAGTGCTTATAATTAATTTGTTCGTTTATTTGTGTACGTCAGTGATCGACGTATACGACAGTATATACAATGATATAAATATCATTGGATTCAAATTTAATTCCATCCATTGCAGTAACCCATTTGTAACCTACTGTACAGCAGAGCGACATCCAAGACTTACCCCCTTTTTTATAGTTGTTATATGGGTGTATGGGCACATTAAAAAAAAAAGGCCAAGTGGAGATCTATCACTTATACGACCCGTAAATACACCACTCGCCAGAGGGGCCTGGGCCCCCTTGGCCCATAAGATGTGTAAGCAGCGCCGGATTGAGAGTTTTCGGCCCACCGAGATTTTATATTTCTATACAAAACAATGTATTATTTTCTTTCAGTAACTTAACCACTCTCTCTTAAATGCAACATTGTTGTGTACACGGTAGTATACTTTATTTGGGTTGAATAAAATATTTTCAAACGATTGTATCGGATGAGATTTAAAAAAGTTGTGTAGGTTTTTACCTTCAGGTTTCTTAAAAATATTAATATCAATTATTTCTGTTGATACAACTATTTCATTATCTGTGTCAGTAATCTAAAACAGAACAATAAATTCCTAAGTTAAGTTCTCCCAACATAAATTGTTCAGTGTAAGAGCAATTTGAAAGACTAATTTTCTTCAAATTAAGAAACAAAATAAAATATTGAATTAATTTATACTATTATACTGAACCGATGAGTTATGAAATATTTAAAATAATAAATTGATTGACTAGTTTATTAATCATATTAATAATTAACTAAATAAACTTACCTTTTTGGAGATGTCTAAGAAATGATATTTTTGTTTGTTTGGGATCACTCCCTGCAGCTTTTAGTTCAGCATGCCGTTTCATTCGTAACTTTTCAGCTCCACCTTTTAATTTCTTTTTTCTTTTTTCTTTATCCATGACAAGCGCAGTCTTAACTACTTTTTAAATGCAATTATTGCAAATACGTAAATGAGAATATTGCACAATTTGGACAAAATAAAAAATATTATAGTGCGTAGGTACCTATATTACCTAAACTAGTATAGTCGTATATTAGTATATATTTAGTACGGCGAACAAAATATTTTAATGTTAAAACGCACAAAACCACAATAAACATAAAAACATGAAACCTTTTTGATTCAGGACTGTGTAGCGTGTAGTCGATGTAGAAAAAACTAAATTATCATTTATCAAGTTATTTCAAATAACTAATAAGTCAATAAGTAATAATAATGTAAAATGTAAACTTGTGTGTTGTGTAGAAGAGTACGTAGTATGTGTGAGTTCCATGAATTGTTGCCCGTTGGTCGTTGGACGATATCACGATAATTGTGGAAAACCCCATACAATAATACGGTCAATTGGAATTATATTTATTTTTATAAACATGCTGGCAGGACACAGCACACAACTATTATTTACTTGGTACATACTGATATGCTGTATTATTGATTGACAATTTTATTCTTGAGAATCAAATAACCAATACACTATACATCAGTATTATACATTTATACAGCTGACGCAATTATTGTTTTAACCGTGTATTTGGATCTATATTTTACTATATCACTATCTAGAAATACTAGAATACTTTTGTCCAAAAATAATAACGGCCCAAATTTTACTACGCGGCCCACCAAGATTTTGTCGGTAGCTCGCCGGTTCAATCCGGGCCTGTGTGTAAGAATATAACTGTGACGTAAAATATTTAGGTTTCTGACTTTGTTTTGATACTTAAATACTTAATATTTAACCATATTATACTTTATATTTATAATTTATAAGTCAACCGTGAAAGCTGCTATAATGTAACGTCTTATCTTATCGCCAATTAGATTGACGTAAAACCACAGAATAACCAGAACAGACACTTTTTCAGTTTAACATGGGTTCTTATGGGGTACAGATTTGCAACACCTGATGGAATATCAATGCTGCCGGTAGAAAGATAATTCTCATTATTCTTTGTTTCTAGCGCGGCTGTTATTCCCCGAACAGAGGCAATTACCTTTAGCCTAATAAGTAAATAAAGTCGTAAATTGCAATATACATGGATACACTGATATTCCATCAAATTGAATAGTATATTCCCGATTTTTGAGTGCTCAGCGAGTGTCCATTCTGGTTATTCTGTGGTAAAACGAGAAAACTTGCAGCCAGTGTCAAATATCTGAAATGAACAATTATTAGTAATAGGTTAATATATTGTATGGTTTGGTTTAGTTTACTTTTGTTGTTGTTACACGTAGTCATATGAGTATAGTCTTGTCTTCGTAGTTCGTTATATGTCACAAAAACGTCAAAGTGAAATATTTACTTCTTTCTTTAAGAAAAAGTTGATGACTACGAGTATAGTATAGTATATACTCCTAGTTCCTACAAGTGAAAATGTTTTGAATGAAGCTGCTTCATAACAAAAACGAGCTGTTTACACTAATTCGTCGAAATTAATGATACTAAAGAGTATGATATAGGATTCGCAGTTGAAGAGAAATGTAATGTTAAAATAAAAAAAGTCAACTTTATAATTATTTAAGTAAAATGTGTACTCCAAATAAAAATATTTTTCCAGTAACAAAAGATAAAAATGTTCATAGTAGAAGTGTTCGTATTGAATGGATAAATAAATACAATTGGTTAACTTATAGTAATTTAGGTAAAGGAGTTTTTTGCAAAGTTTGTGAACTTTTTGAACCAAAGATGAGCGGTATTGGGAGACAAAGGCTTGCAATTTTGAAAGAAACTCCTTTAATTAAGTACAAAGATGCTCTATATGATTTAAAAAAACATTCTGAAAGAGAATATCATAAAACTGCAGCTTTACGATCATTTGAGTTTATTAAATTTTTCGAAGGTAAACAACAAATCATTGAAGTTCAACTTGATTACCAATTAAATAAAACAGTTGAAAAAAAAAATGATTTCCATAGTCAAAAACTCAAAACCATTATTTTTTGTGGCCGGTGTAATATTCCTTTGTGAGGACACCGTGATGATGTTAATTAAAAACATTGACTCTTATATAAAACAAAATCCTAGGTCCACTACTGAACAGTAAATAGATTTTCTAAACTAAAAAGTAGAAATAATATAAAAGCTAGAAACCCATAATTAATTTTAAAAACTTATTATGTATATTGTATGGAATATTATATTATTATTTATTATAATACGTTAGTAAATAGGTATAATATATTTATTTTATTTGGAATAAATTGCATTGGTTAAATATTGTTACATATACTAAATATTTTTAGATCTATATCAAAAGACACACAAATTATTAATAAATAATTTAAATTAATTTAAATATATTCTTTAAGAATTTAACCCCATACAAGTGATTAACACACAAACAATATCTGTATTTAGGCAGTGTTGGGCAGTAACGTAACGAAAGTAACGCGTTACGTAATTTCATTAGAATTATTTCCAAGTAACGAAAATGTAATGGAAATTACTTTTGATAAGTAATTTCTTTTGAATAACACGTTACAATTACAGTTTCGAATTATTAAGTACCTACCTTTTGCGAATTGAAAAAATAAATATGTCTATAATGTGGGTATTATTATGTTTACAGTTTACCTAATACACTATATACTGTATATATTTATTAAAGCTCCTTATACAGCTGATCTCACAGTTTTTAATCCAATGACATTAGTAAAGAATATTTTTATTAAATACAACCCAGCTTTGCCATCCAATGCTTCTGTAGAGCGATTATTTAGTGTTTTAAGGGACATTTGTTCTAAAAAAAGGTCGCGTATAAGTGACAAAAACTTTGAAGATACACTATTGTGTAAAGTTAATTTAAAACATAAATAAATATAAAATAATAATATTGTATTATGTTGATTATAGTATATTGATTACTTTTTCAAATTATATCTATTTACTATAGGTAATGTATTTCTAGTTACATTATTGCCAGGCACAATGATAATATTGTTAAGAAATATAAAAAAAATATTTTTTTTTTTTTTTAACGAGAAAGTAATGAGTTACTTTTCAATTTAAAAAGTATAGTCATTTTATTACAATTTTATTAGAGTAAAGAATAAAGTAACTTTATTACATTTCTCTCTAAGTAACTCTAAGTAAAGTAACTTTATTATCTACTCTTTAAAAGTAATTTACCCAACACTGTATTTAGGTACTATTTTGAAGAAAAAAGACCTGACGAAAAGAAATTGAGCACCCGGGAATTGGACCACATTTTTAACTACCTGTTTCGTATAAAATATTTGTTTACATTTTACTACCCGGAGATTGGGCCATAGAAGTATAGCACACAAGATTTGTGTTATACTATTATTATTACGAATATATAATGTTTATTAACTACCTAATTATTATTGTTTTAACATATAAAAATACAATTCGTAAAATAATTAATATTTTTTTTAAACACTTCCATACAGATTTAACTAATTTAATATACAACAAGGTCCATAAAATTAATCAAATATGAAATAATGTTTATGCGCTGACATCCTCTTAAATATTATTTTATTACAATTTAAAATGTAATAGTGGCCCAATCACCGGGTCTTCCTATTATAAATATAAAATTTTAGTGGCCCTATTACCGTACCTTTGGAAAAAAAGATGAATTGTGGCCCAATTCGCAGGCGTCCAAAAAATTGGCCTGCTTAAAATTTGCCACCCATATTAAAACACTGAAATGGCGCCACTGTTTTTAACAAAATCATTAGTTCTATAAATAATTTCAAGTTACACAAACTCTAATGTGTGATCAAGGTAATAATTTTTTTTTTTTTAAATAAACTTTTTCTATTTTGATATTTTACTCCATTTGTTTAAATTTAAACTTTTATAGAGCAAAATATATTTTGTTAATGTTGACTTAACTAACTGGTCTAACTCATGTTAATTTTTTATACATTAATTTGCCTACTTTTGATAAATTATTCATTGATCTCTATACTCTATTATTTGACGTATTTAATGTTGTTTATGTCTGAAAATCTGAGTGTCTGAGTTGGTAGTCTGGCACACTAACGACGAGTTAGATCAATATACCGGCGGTCGTAGACCCGGCGCGGCGCGGCATTCCATCGCACAGTTTAGCAAGACCCTTAAAATAAACAATTTATAATACTTATCTAATATAGTTTTAAATCACTAAGTCACTGACTGATGAGTCTATAGAGTCACAGTCAAAAACCAACCATGCAAAATTCGCCAGCAAAGAAGAAAAAAAACAAAAAAGGTCACAAGAAGAAAAATGTCAAAGAAGAAAAAGATGCATTACAGGAAGTGGATCGGACCATGTATAATATACAAATAGCGGATCTCACCGAAAAGCTCGCCAGGTATTATCTGAAGTTCTGTTTGACGAATAATATTAGTACAATTAAGTAACAAGATATACCTACCAGGACTTAAAAATTAGATCGACTACAGTGTGCATATATGTTGTATGTATACATCGTCGTGGTCGTATAACCATAAGTGAACATAGCGTTTAAGATTTAGGAGGGAGACTACTATAATAATATCAAATATGATTTTAAAGAATTAGGAAATATTTGATAGAACTATTGAATGAGAAATTTGTGCCAATGATAATAAATTAATAAACAATAAATGTATATTTAACTCCGTTTCAACTGCACTGCCCATAGAATTTTAACCAAAACGATTTTGGCAAAACCTGACAGTATTTTATACTTTTTCTGCAATACTTTTTGCAAAAAAAAAAAAACAAATTGTATATTTCCTCAAGTATAAAAAACCTGGTTTTCCTCAGCAAGTACTGAGAAAACGTTTTTCCAGGACGTGTGTGCAAAACTGGGTTTCTGGTGTTTATAGTAAAGTGTTCAAAACTATTCAACCATACTGCCAATGTTTGGTATAAAATTTGAATGTGGCAGTGCACCAATGCTGATGAAACGGAGCTTGTAAATTGTATTGAGTTATTTGGTGTAAAGGAATTCGGAAGCGAAGCGATCGGTTTTTTCTTTAGTTAAATTTTCCGATAAGACTTTTGTTTCCCCCTTTCAAAAAACTGAATTGACACTACTGTATTTATAGGCTATTCTATAATATTAATTTCATAATTATTATATTATTAATATTATTTTTATTTTTTATCAAAATATATTAACAACTAGACAATAGTTAAATATTATTTTCTTTTGTTACATTTTTAGTATTTTAAGTATTTACATTTTAGATTCTGAACGAAGTGATGAATGTATTGATTTTACAATGATGTGTGTTTTTTTTTTTGTGTGTCTGTGTACAGCATTACTAGTCGAAATAATGCTTCGATTTCAAACTTTGTGGGTGGTTTCCGATGTAAAATTGAAGATCCTTGGTGCATTATAGAGGTCAAAAGTAAACATTTTCCAACAGTTTTCAAAAAAATCGAGAAAAACAAAAAAAAAATGACAGAAAAACGGGAATTTTTACGCAAAACCCGTTTTCGATCAAATCGATATTTTTATATGGTTGTTATTCAAAAACTAATCACTGTAAATACTTGAAATTTTCACCAAATGTTTATGGTAGTGCTATCTATATACAGTTTAATTTTCAAAATCTTTTTTTGAGATATTTATAGACGACTGAAATTTTCAATTTGTCTGAACATTTTTTTTGAAGTTGTCGATAAAAACTTTTTGGCCCTATCAAAATACTTGAAAATTTAATACAAAGTTCCTCATAAATTATTCTTATAGTAATTAAAAATTTATAAAAATACATAGGCACAATTTTATTTTATTAGTATTTGAAGTTCAAATATTGACTTAATACGTAAAAATTACGGCAATTTTCAAATTATCTTAGATCGAAATTCATAAAAGTTTTTCTTTTTAATTCTAAGATTTGAGAATTTAATACAAGGCTCATAATATATTTTTACAATAGCATTTGAAAAATAAAATAAATGTATAGCCACAATTTTTTTTTTACATGTATTCAAATTTTAATTTTGACAACATACGTAAAAATCACAAAAATTCGTAAATTATTTTATCCTAGAAATTCATAAAAAAATTTCCTTTTATACCTAAGATTTGAAAATTTAATACAAGGCTCCTAAAATAGTTTTACAGTAGCATTTGAAAAATAAAAGAAATATATAATCACACATTTTTTTTATAAGCATTTACAGTTCAAATTTTGACTAAATACATAAAAATTACGGCAATGTTCAAATTATCTTAGATCAAAATTCATAAAAGTTTTTCTTTTTAATTCTAAGATTTGAGAATTTAATACAAGGCTTATAATATAGTTTTGCAATAGCAGTTGAAAAATAAAAGAAATATATAGCCACATTTTTTTATTACATGCATTCAAATTTTAATTTTGACAACATACGTAAAAATCATGAAAATTCGTAAATTATTTTATTCTAGAAATTCATAAAAAATTTTCCTTTTATACCTAAGTTTTGAAAATTCAATACAAGGCTCCTACAATTTTTTTACAATAGCAGTTGAAAAATACAAAAAATGTATAGTCACATTTTTTTTTTACATGCATTTAAATTTTAATTTTGACAACATACGTAAAAATCACGAAAATTCGCAAATTATTATAAGCTAGAAATTAATAAAAAATTTTCTTTTTAAATTTAAGATTTCAAAATTTAATACAAGATTCCTTACAAATGTTTCAATCTTTATCACACATCACATTCATATCACATATCATGATTTCTAAAATAAAATAATTTACGAATTTTCGTGATTTTTACGTATGTTGTCAAAATTAAAATTTGAATGCATGTAAAAAAAAAATGTAGCTATATATTTCTTTTATTTTCAATTGCTATTGCAAAACTATATTATGAGCCTTGTGTTAAATTCTCAAATCTTAGAATTAAAAAGAAAAACTTTTATGAATTTCGATCTAAGATGATTTGAACATTGCCGTAATTTTTATGTATTTAGTTAAAATTTGAACTGTAAATGCTTATAAAAAAAATTTGTGACTATATATTTCTTTTATGTTTCAAAAGCTATTGTAAAACTATTTTAGGAGCCTTGTATTAAATTTTCAAATCTTAGGTATAAAAGGAAAATTTTTTATGAATTTCTAGGATAAAATAATTTACGAATTTTTGTGATTTTTACGTATGTTGTCAAAATTAAAATAATATTTGAACTTCAAATACTAATAAAATAAAATTGTGCCTATGTATTTTTATAAATTTTTAATTACTATAAAAATAACTTATGAGGAACTTTGTATTAAATTTTCAAGTATTTTGATAGGGCCAAAAAGTTTTTATCGACACTTCAAAAAAATTTTTCAGACAAATTGAAAATTTTAGTCGTCTATATATATCTCAAAAAAAGTCAAAATATTTTGAAAATTAAACTGTATATAGACAACACTACCATAAACATTTGGTGAAAATTTCAAGTGTTTACAGTGATTAGTTTTTGAATTACAACCATATAAAAAAATCTTTTTATTAGCATTTGAATTTCAAATATTGACAAAAATTCATCAAAACCATGAATATTTGCTAATTATTTTGTAGTTAAAAATTCATAATATTGTTTGTATATATATCTAAGGTTATAAAATTTAACACCAAGTTTTCCATAAGTTTTGCTTCAAATTTTCTCTATAGCTATTTGAAGCGTCATTATAGGAAAAATGTTTTGAGCGTTTGAGTTTTAAATTTTTATGAAATCTCGTAATGATAACGATTTATCCTCAAACCAGGTATTCGTATATCTATGATAATATAAGGTATTATGAATTATGATAACTACACTAATTGATGAACCATGCCTTATGCAAAATGCGACTTAATTGAAAAATAAAATATTTCTTTCTTTTAGAAATATTCTTTTCTTTTTTAGAATATATGACAATATTCAAATATAATATATCCTAGACTGACAAATCATCTCCGTTCAGAATCGTTTTTCGTATACAATGATACCTATCATTGCATTCAAATTTAATCCCATCCATTACAGTAACCTACTGTACAGCAGAGCGACATCCACGACTTACCCGCTTTTTTTACATTAAATTCAATTTTACAATTCTGTTTTTTTTTTATTATTATTATTATTATTATATGTGTTATACAATTATGCATATCACATTCCCTATATTAATATTTAATAGTAATAATATATTCTACATTATTTTTTTACTAGAATTTAAAATACATTTTTATTAATTATTAATTATTATTTATTACATTATTAGCGTAACTCTATATGCTACTGTGGTTTTTTTTAATTTGCTTAAATTTGTAACTACGTCTGCTATCGGTAAGTATTTGTGGCGAGAAAAACTTCGTTCTACATCAACTGATGTTATTGGAGCATATTTAAAAAATGCAAGATCCTCAACCTTCAAATCTTCTTCTATTCCTTCCATGGTATCAACTTCACCGGAATATATTTTCGAAATTTGTACCAAAGTTTTAAATCGTTTATTTTTTTCAATTACGAAATATTTTATTATTTACTTTGTGGAAAGGAATATTGGCTGCTAGGAATGGAGCCGCACATATCCATGTAAAATGATGATTTTTTACCGACCACATTGAAAATTAGTTGGTGTGACTGAGTTTGTTTCTGTCGATCTGCTGTGCAAATATGTTTAGCCGTCTTTAAATGTTGTATAAAAATTGTGTAGTTAATTTTGTAGTTGGTTAATTTAAATTGTTTTTTAAAAAAATGTACTGAAATAAGTAGTTTTGTGTTCAAAATCCCAAGATATTCAATTAAAATACAAAACTATTAGATATGCAAAAATATACAAAATAAAAATAATATTATTTGATTCAGTAGAACATGAATAAAATTTGTATCCAGGCTAGCATTAAATTTGATAAATAGAAAAAAATATGCAATTTCATAAACACCCGAGCCTTAGTCATCACCAATATTATTATAACATACGTAATGTTTTTTGTTGATTCGTTCCGTCGTACACGTTAAATTCTGCAGTGACACAAGTAGCATACCTAGGTATTTTAAAAATATATACCTGAGTAGGTATATAGCAAATGTATTAAAATTTCTCCGATAGTATTTAAGCTACATTACTATTTTATGAAATACGTACACTTATAATATGATTATATACAATATATATATTGATTATTATTTTAACATACAAAATATAAAAAATGATAAGATTAATAAATGTTTAAATTAAGATTTTTTCTTAGAAAATTAACTATTTTGTGAATAAACAATATTTTTATAAATCATAAATGTATACAAGATAATATACACTTCTTAAACATTACTTATATAATTTTGAGTATAGAGTAACCAATAGATGTGCAGAATTGGAAAAAAATAACGATTTAGAAAGAGAAAAAGCTAATTCGTTAAAAGAGGGTCAATGTGACATAATTGCATATTTGTCAAGACAAGTTGAAATGAAAAACAACGAGATCATCGATTTGGAAAATACAGTTTCTACATTAAAAACGGTATGTACATGCTTACACATATCAATACATAGTAGCTTCCTATTATAGGTACAGTAATCGGTACCTACTGAATATTGATAAAACAATTTACAACACCCACAACGAAATACAATGATTGTTAACGAAATTATGTATTTATGAGTATTTTCATTAACAAAATTTTAACAAAAAATATTTATGATATATATAAACAAATATAATGTTTTGGATAGATAAAAGGTAATTTTTTTACCTACTATTTTTTGGTTTAATAAATTGTAATTTCAACTAATTATTAATCATCTAATTAATAATCTGATATTGATAACAAAAAAAAATATCAACTAACTACTTTCCCACTAACAATTTTGATTCAAGTTGAATTACTTTATATCATCAGTATAATATGGTAGCAAGATATTTTTAACAATATTTTTTTTTCAAACCAACTTTAACTCAGTTTTTGGTGAAATCTTTATCAGAGTTAATGATCTGCATTCTGTGTGAAAAATATTAAAATATATAAGAATTTTCAAACTCACGTCATAATAAAAACATGAAAAAAACAATTGGATAACAGAAAAGGTCGTAATTTATTACGTTTATAATTGATAATATGTGAATTACTCATATTAATATAAAAACTAACGAAGCTAGAACTCTTAACGCAAAAGTAATGATAAATTTTAACACATCCAAATTTTCGTACTACACACTATGTCCCAAATCAGTCAAATCTAAATTATACATAGTACCTATCAATTAATATTAATATGTATTTACAATAAATTATTTTATTTAAATAAAGTAGAACTTCAATTTAATAAATTTAAAGGTTCTTTAAAAAAATTCGTGAAATAGAATTTTTGTTGAAAAAAAATTTTTTTTATAAAACTCATCATTTTATAAGTGTACAAAATGCATGAAAATAATAATACATAATATCAGATATAAATAAAAATAAATTTAAATTACCTATATTAAGTATGTAAATTATAGTTTTTTCTTTATTCTTTGTGGTCGAAGAACTTTCTGATCCCCTGTATTAATATTGTTATTTTAAAATTGTATAGAATATTATTACAAAGGTTTAATGTGAATAACACACTTTTAAATTTCGTACTGCACACTGGATTTTTCGTACTACACAAAGTGTGTCGTACTACATACAATTTTAGGGATTGTAGCACATTTATAGTAAGATGGAGACAATAAATTTGGGTTAGACATCAAATTAAGATAAAAAAAACTAAATATTTTAGAAAACTATTGATTAAATTTTTTTTTAATTAGTACCTAATATAGCAGTCATTACCATATTTGTAGACTATTGAGCACCAAAAAATAAGCTATGAAGATATTATTATGAAGAAGAATGGACAATTTGAAACAGTTTTTGGACAATTGAAAGCAGAAATTGGATTATTAAGTGTGTACATTTTTTAAATTGATACCTATCCAAACCAAATAAAAATTATACTAATTTTAAAAGCTTAATTGTTTGTTAAAATCATTTTGACGTAGTTACTTACCTTTTTATCATAAACAATTTAAAATAGATAGTGAAATTGAATCTAATCATAATAAAATCATTATAATATTTTTAAATACATCATATTGTGTACAAAAAATTGTCAGACTTAGCCACTAATAATTTCTCAAAAGGACGCTACGCCAGCATGCAGATGTTGTCTTCATCTTATGTAAAACAACAAAAATTGTTTTGCGCTGGAGTCTATACTTCCTCTGTATTCCACATCCACAACGCACAGGGAAGAACTTTATCTGTGCCGTAGCTTTTTTATTATTTGTATAGCACAAATATAATTAATCATTTAGAGAACATTATGTTTTTAGAAGTATAGTTATCCCGCGCAAAACAGTTTTTGCTATGTTGTAAGACGGAGACAACACAATGTATACTAATATATAGTTTAAAATATCTCATATTGGTAACTATTTTTATTTATTGCATTCAACATTGCACACAACATTTTATAATTATTCCCTTTCATTACTTTTTTTTTCTGAGAATATTTTTTGACAATAAACAGCTTTACAGCTTCAATTAATATTTCATTTATCAATCACTACCTATAATATAGTTCGAAAAAAATATGTTTAAGGTAGGTATTTTGAATAAATAATTATTTGAATATTTCTTATAAATTATGTAAAAAACGTAAAAATAATATTGCTCTTTGCCCCTTTAGCTATTATTAATGTGAAGAGAAATTAACATTTCATTTTATTGAAACAAAAAAGTGGTTTGCCTAAAAAAATGTTTAACCTCAGAAATTAAATGTATCAAATAATTATTATTTTTCAACTGTAAATGTACGCAGACAGCAAAGTAAACTCATTAAACGAGTTTAAAAAGCAAAGATCTCAATTAACCGATAAGTTTTTGAAACAAGAGGAAGAATTATCGAAACTTAAAGGAGAAAACGATAATTTACTTTATGAAACTGAGAAAAAACTTATTATAGCCAAGGAACAGTAAGTAAAATATTAATAAACCTTGTTAAAATATCGATAACTGTAGTTAAAAACTACACATTTAAATCAACACAGTGCATTGATCCAAGTAACTATATTATATATTTTACAGTATGAAACGTCAAAATGAAGCTAAGCTTTTGCAATTATCCACAACGATTCAGAATAACTTGCAAAAGTTAATGTCTTCAACTTTCCAAAGAACTTTACAAGAAAATGTTATTATTAAGTCAGAAGTTAGTTATTTTTATACTCACGAAAGTCATAAGTTACACGTTAAATTCGTTACAGGCACGAAAACAAAGGGAATATGGGGATTTAATCCTCCCTTATCCACTAGATGTTTTCTAATTATACTTTTTTTCAATATGGCCACAAAGAATTATTATTTGTTGATTAATTTGAATATATTTTATCATTTAACCCTTTCTTCTAAATTTTTTTTAGATATAGATGGTTGACTCGTCAATTAAATGCTAAATGCACAATAATTAATAATTTATATTGTTTTTTATCATTTTAGTTAAATAAATGTTCGGATAGTTGGTTCAAAATGGATAAAAAATATACGTTACTAAAAGCAGATAACTTAGATTTAAAAATCGAAAACAAAATGTATACAAGAGAAAATAGCCGTCTGAATAAAATAATCATAGCCCAAAAACAGGTGAAAATTTTACAATAAATATTAATAATTATATTATTACTCATGAACAAATCATATAATTCCATATACCTACCTAATGTCTTATAATATACTATTATGTCAATTATATACTATATGTCTGTACTAGTATACTATATAATATGTAATAAAACATAAAACATAAAACTATTGTGGACATTAACTACGAATCGCGATTTATATTTTTACGTGTTCTCAGCTCATGGACGCGGTGAAAGCTAAAAAACTAGGACTCAGCTTACAAGTACAAGATTTATCGACCAAAAATGAAAGGAACCAGCGTATTGCGTATAAAGCTAGTAGAATGAACACAAAGATGTCACAGCTGAAACAGACGTTAAAAAGGAAAAACCGAAAGCTACATATCTTGACAAAGAATTTAGCAGCGATGAAAGAAGAAATAGAAACGTTGTGCTTGCACATATATAAAATGGATTCAATGCTGGTGACGACAACAACGTCAATGGAACATGTTTTGAAAGTAATGTTTTGTGGTTTTTAAACTTCATCAGGTGTTGTGGACTATTTCAGAGAGGAGTCGCAACTTATAGGGGGTGATTGAGTATTAATATATTTAAAGTGCCCTCAAGTTTCAAATGACCATCATAAAGTCCCTGAGCCCAATACTTGTACATTATGGAATAGTTACTGTAGTAGACTATAGGTGTATAAAATATAAATGACTTAAATATATCGTCTTCAGATTTTGTCTCTAGTTGCAAGAATCGAAACCTCATATAGATACGGTCATCTGATAACCCTAATTAATTTTTTTGAGAACCGAAACTAAATATCAGAATAATATTGTGATGTATCTAATGAGTACAAGGCAGAAAACGATTGCGAACGATCCTTTATGAATATCATGAATCGAAACATTACATTTTTTTACCCGATAACTTTTATGCATCGTTGTCGCATCAATTTGTTACTGGCGCATAGAGGTATATCACATAATTCTACAAACATTAGGTAATAAAACACTAACTTAAAATTAGTGGGTTACGCTCTGTTGTAAATTAAATTTCTAGAGGATCGCTTTAATATAGATGTGTTAAATTTGAATTAAATTATATAAAATCATTGTATACGAAAAAAGATTCTGAACAAAGACAAATTGTCAGCCAACCATATTACTAAGTAGGTACCTATATAGTTATTTTATAATATTATTGTGATTAAATTAATTACGTTTTCTATTAGGCATTAGTATGTACTAACTACTACAGTAGATTTAATTCATTTTTGTCAACAAAAATCTTGTAATGATTATGGTATAACTATTTAAAAAGTTTCAAGTATCCACAAAATAATATTTTTTAACTACAACCGTCAACCAGTGCCGGCCCAAGATACGGGCGATCCGCGCGGTATCCCGGGGCGCTACTTTTTTAGGGGTACATTTAATATACGAATATTTTATACATTTTAGCGTAATATTCATTCACATTGACAATAATATAGCTAAATGACTAAATTATCTATGACAGAATATTCTGCTATATATATTTTTTTATAGATCTTACTCCACTTTCCAGTTTTTATTATTACATTACAAATAATTAAAAAATAATATACAATGATAATATATTATATTCATTAACTAGGGAAAACCAAAAAAGTATGTGTTACAGCCGATACGTCTAGAAATTGTATCCAAATAAGTTTTGCAATCCTATCCATAAGTATAAGAATTTTAAACAAAATATGTAGGTAAATATAAAAAGTATTAAATGTATTATGGAGCCTTTGATTAAAGGCGCCTTTCAAAAAATTGCCCGGGGCGTCAAAATACCTTGGGCCGGCCCTGACTACAACAAAATAACTACAAATTGTTATTCTTAGTTTAAACATGAAATTTCATTCTAATAATAAGTATTTAAATAAATTTTTTTTAGATTTTAAGGTACAAGAATGAACTACTAACCTGGAACATTGTTTTAAATTTGCATCGTTAGCTTTAAAAATTAAACATTTTATACATTTTTAACTTTTTTCGTCAAAATTTGAACTTAAAATGCTTTAAAACATCTAGCTAGGTATTTTTAATATTTTTAAACTGTTATTGTATCAGTGTGTGAGAAGCATTATATATTAATCTCAAAAGTTTTTTATCAAACTAATCAAACTTTATCATTAACAGAAAAAAAAAATTAATACATTTTAGTTTTAATTAACAGCTCTAGACAAGATAAAATATTTTGAACATTTTATGAAGCATAAAAAATGATAAAATAAATACATTATTTAGTATTTGTTTTAAATTTAAAGAAGGTATTTAAAGCTATTTGTTTTTTAGTTGCATGTTCCGCCAAATCAGAAGGTCGCTCCATGAGAAATCGAAAGAATAATGAATATCCATTGTTGTAAAAATATGAACTCAACGCTCATAAAATTTAATTTCACTTTTCGGTATAAATTTCTTTTTTTATAAATGTAGAAAAACTTATGAGAAATATTGTGTTAAATTTATAGGTACGATATATATAACTATATAGTTTATATTAAAACCAACATTTTGTTTTTGTTGGAGCTGGGAAAATGTTTCAACCTCCCCCTCCCCCCCAAAAAAAACATAGGTAACCAAATTAGGCCCTTCTGCATAAGTAAATTAAGTTTTTATAAATTGAATTACTACATTATTCATTTTTTTCAACGCCTCATAAAATATAGTATCATAATTTATACGTGTTCTGTTTTATACATTCCTTAGTTGAACGAAGTTGACCAATCCTTGAGCAAGTACAAGGGTAATATTTACTACACATTTGTTGCGAATCTATACAAGTTATTCGTTGCTACCAAGTTGAGGAAAGTAGAAATCAGGGGATTTGATTCGTGAGTAATACTCTTTTAATGTTCATGTCATTTTAATCAATTTTTTTTTTTAATTTTAAAACTCAAATGTTAAATACAGTAACTACAAAAAATCTAAATAAATATATTACATAATTTCTATATAATAAACATAGCAGGTGCTAGGTACAGTAGCTACAAATTTATTTATATAGGCTGGAGAGACTAATTTTATCATTCCGAAACATATATAGGTAATATAATACGTTAAAATAAGCGATACAAATTTATTCTTGAATGTAAGATCATATCCAATTTTTTTTTATTAGTGAAATCATAAAATTAGCTAAGCAATTAGAATTTAGAATTATATTGTATTAGTCATAATGATTAATGAAGATAATAATAATAACTAAGTTCAATTTTTAAATCTGAACTCCTTTTTTCTAGTAATTTAATCAATTATTTTTCAATATCCATTACTAAATCCCTAAGTGATTTTCACGACTTTTAATTATAGAGTAAAAATAAAATACTTTTATTGACACTTTTAATATTTCCCTACTGTTTCACTTAACTATTGTTACTATTACAGCAATGAAAACAGCAATTATTTTGTAGATTATACAATACAATTCTATGCTTATCAATAAAAACCAAGCTAATAAAGCGATAATATTTTTGGAAACAAATAAGTCTTTATCATACTTTCGTTGAGAACGGCTATCCATTTTTTTTAAATTTTAAAATTTATGCATATTATTAACTTTCTATGAATGTTATTTTAAGATATTAAAAGTTTATAAGTTTAATTCATTTATCATATGGAGTATATATATATATATATAAGTTATATATAATATGGAATCAACATCACTTGCGCAATATGTGTATATATGCATGGGCGCCCATTTGGGGAGGAAAGACAGGGCACTTGCCCCCTCCCCTGAAAAAAAAATATTATGAACTTCTAGCTCAATAAATATTACCACAATATTACCTTATTACCGATGTATAAATTATTTGTTGAAATCACTTTTAAGATATGAAACAATGAAATAAGTATAAATAAAATATACTCATTGTTATCGTATATTAACATCATAGATAGGTCGTAGTCTGTACTTATACGTAAAATTATTGATCACATATAATTTGTGGTAAATCCATAAAGATTACAATATAGGTACTACAAATATTTTATCAGACAACATTGACTGCATTTTAGTCGTCCACTTTCTGTGTGACATATTTAGTGCTGACTGGTGAGTGTCATTAGTGATTAGTGATTACCTATTCAATATTATTTTTTTCAATTTTCAATTTTTACTGTGGATATTCGATCGTTTTTAATTTAAAAAAAATCTGATGAAAATAATGCATCTGCTATGATTGAGCCATACACATCGAAAAATACAAGCGTTTCTGCTCAAGTAAATTCAAACCCGGAATGTTCTACGTCAATAAATACGATACCTACATTAACTATTAATTATACGCCAAATGATTGTGAGTCATATCCAGATTTAGGATTTTATATTAAAAAATCAAATTTATCAGATGAACTTAAATATAAATTATTAACAAAACCATATGTTCCTTCTGATAATTATGATATTAAGAATGACAGTATTGCACAAAAAAGAAATTTTAAAATAGAATGGCTTAAACAATATCGATGGTTATTAGTTTATTCTAGACATTTAAAAAGGCAGCTTATGCAAACATTGTGTTGTTTTTCGTCCTGTCGTTAAAGAGGATTATTAGGAGCGTTCATTGTTAGTGAATTTACCAAGTATAAAGATTTTCATTTTCACGCAAAAAAACATATGCAATCTGAATGGCATAGAGATTCGGTTTCTCAATCATCAGATTTTTTTTTAAATTATGTCCAATAAAGAAAAAAGTGTTATAGATCAATTAAATACTGCTCAATACTCACAAATTGAACAAAATAGAAAATAGCTAGTCCCTATTTTATCATCAATAATATTTTGTGCGACACATGATCTAGCAATTAAAGGCAAATTGAGCTGTAGTGGAAATTGTCATGATCTTTTAAAATTTCTTGTTGAATCTGGAGACAATGTTCTGTCTGAGCATTTATCAACATGTCATAGTAAAGCTAAATATACCTCACATTGAATTCAAAATGAATTAATTTTATTATGTGATCAAATTGTTCGAGAAGTAAATAGTAAGCTGACGAAACTTTCGATATTGCTGGCATTGAACAACTTTCGATTGGTGTTCGTTATGTTGATAGTTCAAAAACTAAAAGAGAAGAATTTATAGGATTTAGTGCACTACAAACATTAGATGCAGTTGGTATAGCTACTTCTATTTTGACTTCTGTTGAAAAATACGGTTTGGATATGAATAAACTTGTTGGCTTGGGTTTTGACGGGTGTTCAGTAATGGCTAGAAAGGAAAATGTAGTGCAGAAAATAATTTGTGATAAATATTCTAAAGCAACATTTTTTCACTGTCTCCTGACCACTGACTTGGTGTTCTTCGCATTGACTTAATCTCGTTGTAAATGATTTGAATGCAGCGACAGAAATACAAAATACTGTAGGAGTAATTAAAGAGGTTATTAATTTGTACTTCGTCGAAAATTGGTTACAAATATACCACTTTTGTGTGATACTCGTTGGTCTGCGAAATATAAATCTATTCGCATTTTTGCTGAAAACTTTATTAATATTAAGTCAGTTTTAGAAAAACTATCTCATAATAATGACTCAGATTTTAAATTTAACATCACTACTCGCACAAAAGCACACCAACTATCATGTGCGACATCAACATCACAATTTATTATATCTTTAAATATTATATCCAAATACTCAGCTCAATTAGAACCAGTTACAAATAAATTGCAGGCGAAATCTATTGATATATACTCAGCCCAAAATCATATTCAAGATTTATTAACTATATTTTATAATAATAGAGAACAATCAGATATCGTTTTTAATAACTCCGTATTTATGGCAGAAAAAATTGACGCAGGAATTAAAATTCCAAGTATTACATCCAAACAAAAAAATAGATCAAATTACGAAACCGATTCTGCTGAACACTATTATTACAGATTTTCTATTTTTGTTCCATACTTAGATTCACTAATATCATCTCTTTAACGACGATTTTCAAGCACAAATAAAATAGCATTCTCAATAAGTCTACTGCATCCTACAAATATTAAAAAGTACACCATTAATGATTTCAAAGAAAAAATTAAGCTGATTAGTGATCATTATGAAATTGAAAATATGATAGAGGAATCTAATATTTGGTATCAGTATTGGATTGATAAAAATTTGATTGACTTCCAGTGTAATGAAATTTCGTTTGTTGATTTATTGGCTCATTGCGAATATTATCCTGCAATTTTTCAAATACTTAATATTTTTATATCACTGCCTCCAACAACGTGCACAACAGAAAGATCGTTCAGTATATTAAGACAAGTAAAAACGTGGTTTCGTTCGACTACAGAATAAGATCGTTTAAATGGGTTGTGTATGATGAGCCTTCATCGTGAAAAAGTTAACGCAAACAAGGATAATTTCATTCAGGATGTCATTAATATGTTTGGAATAAAACGAAGAAATTTGCAGTTATTATTTATTGTCAAATTATTACTTTATAACATGCATGCATACATTTATATGTGAAAAATAACATTAAATCTTTATTATCTTACATTCGAAAAAAATTTTATTTTGACCTCCCCCCCCCCCTAAAATGTTACCTATGGGCGCCCATGTATATATGTGTGCAAATTCATATATTTAATAGATAACTCACAAAACACGGTTCATGCGAAACTATGTAAACTGCCTCTAATGAACTCCATCGCATGCAATTCCCTTAATTGTGAAGTGATTTAGATACCTAAAACTTATACTAATGGCCCCCACAAAAGTGAAGGGGTCAGAAATGGTCAGAACTACTCAGAAGGACCCAAGGTATTGGGACCCGGCGTTTATGTAATTAATTACATTAAAATTACTTCTATATTTAAAAAATGTACGGGGCCTGGATTTAATTCTGTACTAGGGCCAAAAATGTGTTGTGTACTTACTACTTATACTCTATTCAGAATAAGAAAGGCATCTACCAGGCGGCCGACTTGTGCGCATAGGCGTGGTTTCGTTATGAAACTTAGGTGCCAACGTTGTTGGAGAAGCTTTTAACCTTTTTTATTCTAAATATTCGAGAGAGTATAGGCATGATAAATTAACTTATTCATGAGTATAAATACCTAATTTAACTCACAATAAACGATTTAACAACTATTATATCTAATAAGTTATAATATATCATAGATAAATTTATACAACAATTTTTGCATTACCTAGGGAAGTTGTTTTTAGGTAGGTACACAGATCTTAAATACAAATATGGTTTATTATTCCTATAATATATATGTATCTTCGTAATAAAAATCAAAAGCTCAACTACCCTTTAATGATAAAGAAATGTGAAACAATTTATAAACAATGAAGCAAATATGAATATTATTATAATATTTACTATACATTTTTAATAATAATAATAATAATATTGTTTTTATATTACAGTATTAAAGGCGTGAAAGTTACACTCTTGAACATAAAAAAAAAACAAAGATCGACTCGTTCAGTTTTCAAATTTCAAAGGAACCGACTTAAAATGAAACGTTCAAAGTTATAAAAATAAATAACTAAAAACTTGTTTAATATTGTTATTGTTAGTAATTATTTTAACCAGAATGTTCAGTATATACGTTGTGAGTGACAAGTAGATTTCAACGCTCTAATTGTTATAAATTTTCCATATGACTCTTTAGATTTATAGTCATATTTTACATATTCTAATATGAAGAAATGTTTGTTATTGCAACACATTTAGTTATTATATAAGTTATATTTTCTATAATAGTATTTATACACTATATCTCTTACCTACTAGTCTTATAATAAATTTACTCAAACTACAATAATAGTATAATACACTATCCCTTTCCCTACTCACAACTCAGTTTCATGAATTTTTTTTTTATTTACACACAATGTGTTCAATTTTAAAGGTAAGAGAAAATATTTCAAACGCATGATTTGGAGTTTAATTTAAGTTTTTACACCACTATAAGACATATAAATATATCTGTTTTTGATTAATTCTATTTTTTTTTTATTAGTCAATCAGTCAAATATAACTGTGTTGATATATTTTTTAGATCTTTTGGTCACACATGAATTATTTTCGAGAATCCTTATTTTAAATTTTTTATACTTAACAATAAAAATTGGACATTTATTTTTAAGTTTTTAAACTATACAATTATTTGAACATTTTCGAGATTTTGATAAATTTTGTCAAAATTTGAACTTTATAATATTTCCCAACTGCTATTTTAATCGATAATATAAAATATAAATACAGTGAAAACTCTTTATAACAAAACTCGTTATAACGAAAAACTCTATATTACGTAAATAACATTAAGTTAACTTATAATGATTGGTTTGATTTAAAACCTATTAATTACTCTCTATTACAAAAACTCTCAATAACTAAAGAAATCACATGGTCCCTTCAGATTCGTTATAGAGAGTTTTCACTGTAATATGTATTTTCTACTTTCTATAAAGATGTAACATAGTTATTTTTAACATTTGATTTCATTTTAAAACAATCCAATCCGTACATTATATATTATTGTAAGAATAACTAAAAATAAAACTTTTCCATATTCAAATATTTTCTAATTCCAAAAAATAATGTACAGGCAAGATCTAAATAATAAATTACCTATTAGTAGATTAACTACTGTTTACATTATGCCATTAACTTATATTACACCTATGGAAACCAAACTAACAATGACAAAATTGACGATCCGTAGCATTTCTCATGAAAGTTTCTCAGTAATGCAATATCTGCATTACAATTTGATTTTAGGAATGACTTTATATTGATATATAAAATAGAATCACTAGTATTCATTAATCGATGGAACTTGATTAAAATATTTTTTCATTTTGATTTTAAAACATAATTTTTTAAATTTATTTTTGATCAAAATATTTGAAAATTCAGTACACATAAAATAGACACATTTTAACATAAATTAAATAAGAGATTAAGTAAACTTAAAATAATAAGTATGATGAAAACCTAATAATAATTATAGTTATATGTACAATGAATATTAATGACTGATTTACATTGTAAGAATAAGGGACTCAATTAATAGTTCTCATTTAAAATTAAATAATTTATACTTAAGCATTGGTAACTTGATTAAATTCAAAATGTTATAAACTAATTAATAAGGATAGAATGGGTTAAACTATTACTTGTTTCTTTTCTTCTTAGTTTTTTTACATTTTTTTGTAGAAGTTATTTCAGTCACAATTTGGTCACTTTCATCAATTACCACCTCGGGTTCTGAATGTTCTAAAAAATAAAAACCGTTTACTACAACCAATAAAACAGTGACTTAATTTAAAAATTAGCTTTAATTTTTATTGAATAAAATTGTATTTAAAAATCAAAAATGCATATTATAATAAATAATTATAAAAATATTTTTAATTTACATTTGAATTAGTGAAATCGCTTTTGGATTGACTACATATACCATGATTTTCTTTCTTTGAAAGTCTTATTTTGAAGAGTGATGAGTTCTTCTTAATCCAAATATAATGTTCAAATAAAGATATACAAAAAAATAAATTTTAAAAGTTGCAGTTAAATGTCACCAAAAACTATTTCGAAGAATTTATCATATTCAATAAATGTCATAAAGATAATACATACATAACTTTCAACAAAATTACCTGATTTATTAATTTGAAGGTTTTCATTCATGGCTTCAGCCAAATCTTCCAAAATTTTAATTTCACCTTGATCTGATGATACATCAGATGAATCACCTTGATTTATGTCTAAAAATTTTGGTGAATAATCAAAACTACCTGTAATAAATAAATCATTGTATAAACAAACAAATAAAAGATTACAGTTACAAAAATATTTGTATTTTAATTTCGGAAACGTCATTCAAAAACTGAATAATAATGAGTCTCAAAGAATCAAATTCATATAATATTGTCCAAGAAAGATAACGAGGTAAACCTTGTGAAAATGTCATGATCATAACATATCAGATGAGCCATTATTTTCAAATAAAATTAATAGAAATATTTAAACAATTTTTAATCTAATTCAATTCACTGATCGAACACATTAAATTTTAATGCCATGGTGGTGGCTATATACAGTGATATTGCATCAGTATGATAGTAATTATTTTAAGAAGACGGCCGCTTTTGTTGTCTCAGTCTTACATATGCGTTAAATATAAAATTTACGCTCAGTATTTCACGTCTTATTCCACTTAATATGAAACTTGATGGTAAGAACATTATTTGTGTTAGAAGTTTTTTTATGATAATTTAGTTTTTAAGTAAGTTATGCATATATAATAAATTGTAAAATAAAAATTATTATAACTCACTTTACAACTGAATTATGGAAAAAAAACTTCAAGCAAAATACAGATAATGTTCTTACCATCAAGTTTCATAATAGGTCTATTTGCTATAATTTTTATGCTAACAGAATAAGACGTGAACAGCTGAGTGTAAATTTGTAATCTCACACATTTATAAGACTGAGACAACACATGCATTTAATATAATGTCTTTTTAAAGTAATTAAAATTAAATTTTAAATGGTTAATAAAACATACAATCAATTATAAATAACTTAAAAATATAATTTAGGAAACAAAGGTGTTGAAAAATAGATTTTCCAAACACATGAGACTAACGACGTCTAGAAAAGATCAATGGATACTGAACTCCTTCCCATTCAATTTTTTTGGATTTGATTATGCTCCTTTAATGTGGATAGTTAATTTAAATTTGCAAGATTTAAGGCCATACTAATAAATGTTATTGAAATTCAAAAATTACAGTGACTAAACAATTTTTAAAAGTTAAAGTTAAACTCGCTGGATGGAATACGCCGCTTCATTTAGTAATCATATTTTTAGAAGCTTTTGATGAAATTGATGAATGGAATGATACAGAATCATCAATTAAAATGAATTTTCTCTTAACTTCAATTCATGATTTCATTAGTCACTTTAACTTTATTTAAAGGAATCAGTCTAGAGCGTTGTTAACTATAACAACAATTTAAATCTGATATAAATAAAACAAATAATTAAATACAATAGTGATTAATAACATAACATTATGCGAATTTTCTCACAATATATTAATCAATATTGTTTTAACTATACGTACTATTTGAACCACATTCAATGAACACAGGAGTACTTTGTCTGTTGATGTTATTTTGAGGAACACTAACAGGATTTGACTTTAACAATAGCGTACCATTTTCAATTTCACTCAACTGAGTATCAGATTCTGATCTCCTGCAAAATAACTTGATATAACATTTGTTAAAAATTATTATTTTTATTATTTACCCTAATGAAGAATTACAAGTTTTAAACACAAATTGAGGTCCCATCCAAAGGCGACGATGTGGACCTGCATGTGTACTTATTTCCACCTATAAATTTATTTTTATATTATACTGAGTAAAAGAAATTAATAATAATTCATTTTTTATATTACTTGAGATAGCCAACGTTCATCAATACTTTCTAAAGAATTCTTTTCAGAAATATTTGACAAGTTTGTAACAGGAGAATTTATATAAAGGTCTAACAACGGATTACCCCGTTTTAAAGGGGGGTTGACAGTAGATGCATGAAGAGGTGGTTTGAACAAATTCCATTCAGTTTTTGGTTCAATGTTTAATTCTATCATCGTATCATCAAATATTTTTTCTTTGGATACCGCTAATTATAAAAATTAATAAATTTAAGTTATACAATAGAACTATAGCAATTCATAAAACTAAACAGTATCATATCACTAAATTTTTACTTACCAATTGAGTGCATAGGATACATATCATATTGTGTAAGAATTCCATTACTATTCATCACATACAGAGAATCTGCAATATTTTTCTTGGGATTATATGTTAAATTAGACATTTCTCTGATCATAGCTGTATCCAATACACGACCATGGGAAAAACAAATAGAGAGTCTAATACATGTTGTTATCCCAGTTTCATCAGGTTTTAATTTATTGTTCTGTGATCGGATTTGGCACAATGAATGAACAATAGTTGAATGTGGTACAGGTGAAACACAAGGATTAGAGTATGGCAATAAAATTTGAGAATTCTGTAATGATTCTGTCATCACAGGACTATTTCGACCATCAGTTACCAAACCAGCACTGCGATGAAACCTAAAATTTAATATTGAGATGGAACAAAATATTTATTTTCAACAAAAATTAAATTTAACAAGACATTGAAAAATTTTCTTCGGTATTGATTTACCTTGATAGTTTATTTACAATATGTGGCGTCGAATGGGTACGTAGACCGATAGGTCCACCATAAGGTGTAATTGGGAATATATGAGTTGTTCCCCTAAGTGAACTTACAGCCACCCATCTTGAATCACTTGAGAATTGAATATCTTGAATTTTAGCTGTTGTATCACCTCTATATAGTTGTATAAAAATGATGTAAGTAAAGTAAATGTAAAGTGAATAAATAAGTATGTACCTATGTAATGTATACAAATGATGAACAGCTGTAAATGAAGAACCTAATATACTAGGATGTACTTTGAACACATTAAACCTATGACCGTTTTTATCAGCAGTTACTAACATAAGACCAGACTGGTCAAAATTCAAAGCCACAATAGCCTCACAGTGTGCTGAAAAATGAGCAATAATATCAGGGCCTTGTGGTGTATTCTCCTTTAACACTTTATTCTAAAAAAATTAAACATCAGTTAAATTTAATAGGATTGGTTTTTTAATTATTAATAATTAGATTTATCAATTCATACTTTGATATCAATTATAGTAATTATGCCTGGATTCATTTGATTGGAATCATTTGCAACTGATATGTTATGAGTCGAATTTGAATTGTGCACGCCTGTAATACTATTTGCTACAGAGCCACTTAAATCTCTCAAACTTTGGCTCAATGATTTTGCTGCATGCAAAACCGTAGCTGTATAAGAATGACCATTCTCGCCCTCATATCCACCCGTAGATCGATTCCAGGAAATCAACTTTTGATCTGCATATGCCAACCACCTATTATTGGTTGTTTCAAATTTATTTGTAAAAATTACACCTCATACATAATAATAAAAATAAAAATAACCTTGTTCCTAATGCAATTGGGTTTAACTTAATTCCAGGACTAGGATAACATGTAGTAATTGTAGTTATGTCTTCCACAGTGAGGGCATCAAATACAGCAATACGTTCTACAAATACTACTGCTATAACAAACCTATTTACAGCAATGTCGACTACAGTATTTTTAAATTTGATTGATTTTACCTAAAAGAAAAATCATCATAGTTAAACTAATGATAAAGAGAATATAAATAATTAATATATATTTATTAATTTAAATTTAAATACCACATCTCCACATGTTAATGATATAAAACTGACAGAACAAAACTGTGGTCCAGGACCAGAATTATCACACAACGCAATTAATGGCCTTTTATGAGCAAATGGGTCTTGTCGAAATTTCCATTCCGGTAAAGGTGAAGGTATGAATTTTAAAATCTTGACGACTCCTTGCGACCAAGATAAAACTTCATATGCTTCACCATTGGCACCAATATACCATACCTAAAATAATTGTAATTGATCATTAAATCATATTTTATAACTTAATTAATTAAGTAGCAAGTTTACATATATAAGGTATATAAATACCTATTAGATAAATATTTTTAATTTATACTAATACATGTATTTAGGTATTTTTGATTTGTCCTTTTCTAGCTTAATATTTTCGTGGTATTTGAGAACAGCTCTCATTATTTATATTTTAAGTGTGATTTATAAATAGTATATTTTATTATATAGGGTGTTTCATAAAGAACGTAGTTTTTAGTTTTGCTATAATTCAATTTTATTTTATCAGAAATACATTATTAATGATACGTCATATTGTTTCACTATTAGTTAAGGTTTAAGTGTGAAATGTGATATTGTACATATCGACCCTCTGTAGAGTCGTTAACAACAGCGAAACAGAGAAAAATAAAACTTTGGGCTCGTTTGCTCCCAAGAGTCTTAAACGTTCAAAATTGGTCCTGGCTCTTTGAATGTACTGACCAATCTTACTATTGCTGATGCGGTCATAGTTTCACAGTGTTTGAGGATCGTACAAAGTTTCCTAACAGTTACAGAAACACAATCGCCAAGTTATAATGGGTTTTAATAAGCAAAACATATTGCTTGTTGCTCAATTGTATATCGCTCCAGACGACAAATAAACAATATACACAGTACATTGATTATTCACTAAAATCCTAAACATCCACAAATAACAGAAATTATAAGAACAGTGCCTCCTTTTTAAGCAATAACAAATTAGTCAGGATTTTAAAAACTGCGTTCTTTATTAAACACCCTATATTTTTGATATATTTAAATTTATAATAATTATGTAAATTAAAACTCTAAAGAAAAATAAATTTTAAATTTTAAATATTTGTCCACATTATACTAATATACATTGAAAATGTTTTATATCATTTACCTCAAGCCTTATTAATGGCATTATTCTAGCTTAGGTAGAAATGACTATAAAATTATGAATTACATATTTATTAAATACTAATGAATCGTTAATCGTTAAAAACACATTTATTTTCAATGATGAATTTTAAAAATAAATAGTTATTATTTTTAAATTGTATTAGCATTTATGTAAAAAAGACTTCAATGTTTCTCAAGAAATAATAATTAATATTGAAAATATTTCTTGGCATAACATATTATATTAAATTATTTTAAGAATACAAAACTAATATATAGATCAATAAAATTACACTTAAAAGCCAATTTTTTCGTTAAATTTTAATAGTCAATATAATTCAATTCAATTAAACCAACATTAAATAGTTAGTGAACTGAATTTAATCAAAAATTTTGCAAAATAGAAATAAGGGAAAACATTGATTTAATAAACTATATTTAATAATATATTAATAAATTATAGTACCTATTTATATGCTTAACATTTCAATGTAATCAGAACTTACCTATTGTAGTTACTTTTCATGTAATTGTTAATAAACCACTTAAAACTTAATTATAAAGTTATTTCCAACATTAGCATATTAAAATAGCACAAAATTAATTTTTTGGAAAACCTAGATACTCAGGGACATGTTGAAATTAATCATTTTTAAGTTACTTTAATAGATATATAATTATATATAAATAACTTTATAACTAAGTTTTACGTGGTTTATTATTAGGGAACGGATTTTATTGTAAATACATATTTTTATTAGAATGAGATATTTTAAATCTGATAAAAAATGTATACGATTCAGATCATTCTAATTAAAATAAACCCAAATTTATTTTATATATTTTTACATATTTTGGTATAAATACATATTTGGTAAATAAGTACAAAGTACATATTTTAGTGATTTTTAATTTTCGACGACTTTAAACATTATCTACTTCGTCTAAATTAACAAGATTCGAGAAATCGAGAATTCACAGATTTTTCAGAGAAATATACTGGACGACAAATTCCAGATGAAAGTACCACCTGAAAGAAATATGTTAGTATAATTTATGAGGAAACATTAAAATCAATTAGACAGTTTATTCGAATGGTCGTTTAGTCAATATAAAAGTATTCTCCGACCAAACCGTCGCAATTTTTCATTTGCAAACCTTCAACAATATGTCGTTTCACATTGTTATGTTCCAGAATAATACTAGTTTTATATACCTACATCGTCTGTATTACTTTCATTTATAAAATATTTATTTTTTTGTAATTTTCAATATCTACTAATACGTTTTTTTGATATACTTTTTAAAATTTTTTTTTACATATTTCGATAAAAATAATTTTATATTTATGTACATATTTTGATTTTTTTATTACAATAAAGTCCGTTCCCTATTTATAATTAACATAAAAAGTAAGTACAATAGGCAAATTCTGATTTCACCAGAATGTTGAGTATATTTATTTATTATATATTATATAGTATATATTGTTTACTAACATTTACAAAAATATAAATTGTTGATTTTTTAACTTAAAAAACTCAATTTATAGAAAAATTTAACATTTTTTAGTTTTTGACAATAACTTCCAAATGAATTTAGAACAAATTGTTTTTCAAGTATTATCTAAAGTTAGGCATTTTTATATAATTATTCAAATTATCAAATATTATTATTATTATTATCAAGTATCAAAATATTTAATAAAATATACATCATGTAAGGTAAGAGTAATAAATCTATTATTAATATCAAATTATCATACTTGAACACCAAATCCATAACCCAAAATAAGAAGTATTGGTGATACACCAGACATGAGCGATTCATCATTCTCAAAGTTTGAAGGAAGTTCATTAGCTTCTAGTGTTTCAAATTGTGTCCACAGAATTTTTTCTCTACTGTCTACATTTAAAATGTTAGAATATCCCTGAAAGATAAATACATGATCAATCATGAACCAAAATATACATAATTTAATACATATATAATATATATAATATACGTGTATTACATTGGTACAAGAAAAATAAATACTTACATGAGGGACAACATCATTTATGAATCCAGCAACACTGTCAATGATAGATCGATCAACAACAGGACCGGGCAGCACTATCTTGCCGATCACATTTTTGGACGCTTTGCATGGAGAGTCCGCCGACATTTTTGAAATCCTTATTATAGGGTCAAACAAGGTTTAATGATTCAATGGTCCAAAGGTTATGCGTCGATATTTTCATTTCGAAGCAAGTCAAATTACCCAGATGTGATCACAATAATGTACATGGTCACACAGTCCGAGGTAAAACGTCAAAAACTTTAGAAAAAAAAACAATAATAAGCGATCACAGACTATTGCAACACCGAGATGATGGCAGAAAAAAAAGTCACAAAGAGACACAGTGATTCGTGTGTAGAAATATTTCATGTTTTTGAACGAAAATAATATATTTTCAATTCCATTGCGAAATTGTTAAACGACAATGAACTTAAATATTATTATTATTGTTATTAAATATTAATATTACTACTGCGACTGTTTTATTTTCTTCTCGTCATTATCAAATAATCAGCGTATATGTTTGTTGTCGTTATCAAGGCTGTCAGCTGCTGCTGCCAGCTGCCATCTGCTACGCAGTAAAACGGTAATGTTGTCGGGACGAGTGTTTACATTTACTACTTAGAACTGAGCACCGGCTGGTCCGAATGTAATGTGCTACTTTAAAAGCGAGGTCGGGTAAAATTTACGAATAGTGCATTTCCTACCACTATTATGCGAGTTCCACCTTCGATATGCCACTTCTACTGCAATATTTTCAGGAATATTATTTGAATATAATGAATAATGCAATAAATTGCAGCATATTTACTCTGAGCCATTGTACACCCGCAGGCCGTATGGCGTGTATTATAAAATGTCACCGTCCTTCCTAGTTCTTATATTGGCCATGATCGGATTTTAAGGGGGGCATTAAAATCATACGCCTCGGGTCCCCAAATTTCAAAAATAAAAATAGTAATTATAAAAATGATCTATATTCCTGTTCTATATTTAATAAGATATAAGTTTTAAAAATAAAAATATTATCTTAGAACATTTAAATAGTATAATATACACTCTACGCTATATGCTCATTATATTATTATGCTATCACAATAACATAAAGTAAATATATAAATACATATTTTAAAATCTTAAATTAAAAATAATAAATAGACTGAGATAACGCATAAAGACTGTTTACATAATTTATCAATTTATGAGTGATTTAATATTATTATAGTTATTTAATATTTTTATATGGTGGTTTAATGATTTTGTAATATTAAAGATGACATTGCAGAGAACAAAATCGAGAAAAATACCCCATTTTTAATTTTTAATACAATATATTTAGATTGGTTTTTATTCAAACACTTTTTAACCTGATTATTTTATAGAAATATAGGTATAATAGGAACGTATAGGTTACTTTACGACAGTTAGGTAATAATTTAATATCACGAACTTTCTCGGGGTTGTTGTAGTACCTAGCAACTTATTACTTAGGAATTACAATAAACTTAATGAATGATTTTAATGATGATGCATCAATCAAATCTTTTATATAAATATTAATCAAGTCATATAAAAAATAATAAAGCAAATGTGTCCAATATTATTATTTATTATTACACCCATCTATATTATTTATGTATTATATCGTATGTTATATTATTTTAATACTGATTTTAGAAAAATAAAATAGAATACCAATATAAATATGAATTTTTAGCATAGTTTTGTAGGTACTGCAGCAGTATAAAAGTAGATTCACACGTTATAAAAAATGTGAAATAAGAAAATTACATAATACTAGATTGTTGTGAAATATAATATAAGAGCGAAGGTCATCTAGTAACCTTGAAAAATTTCAACAACAAATCGTTATAAGTTGAAAAAAATTCATAATACCTATTATAACTGCAGATCGATACCTACGTCAGAGTTACCCCGAGAGTCTGAGACAATGACAAAAAAAAAACAGATCTCTAGAAAAGTCAATTTCTGTATGTTTGAATAAGGTTATTGACTCAAAAAAATATCTCTAAAACTTTTTCTAAAAGTTCAGAGATAGTTCTTAGGTATATTAGGAAAATTTAAAGTGTAATAGTTTGAACTATCTAAAAGAAAATATACCAACTATTACATCCAATCCACTACAGGTGAATACTGGATTGTCGATCTCGGCCGAATGAGTTAACCAAGCAAGGGTATTGTAAAGTACACCCGTACACCGATGCTGATTTTTACATAAGCTGATGTAGGTATCTATACGCTAAAACCGAGATAAACTGATAGGTAATTGATATAGCATCGAATTTTATATTTGCAAATTTTTTGGCAAAGACAGATATAGACGAATAGTAAATTATAAAATGTAAAATAGAAAAATTGTTAGTATTATTGATTGCAAACACATTGTCAATCAGCGTGATATGAAATTTACTGAATTAAGGTAGGTAATATAATATATTACTGGCATTACTGCATTATATAGTGTATACTGTACACTATAATATTATAGTACCTCTATAATACTATGGTATAGAGTATAGACAGTAATACAGTATAGTACCATAGTGGGTATTCGAGAATATTCATCATTCAATTTAAATCAACTTAAAAACAATATAATTATCTTTTTAATTACTTAATTTAATTGAACGTCAATGATCCATTGTAGTAATACCTGTTCAAACCGTAAACCGTAAATTCATAAATATTATATTCGTAAGTGTAACAATAATTGGAAAATAAAAACATTATTTCAATCTCATTTATGTAAATGTAGTCACAAGAAGTTGCGATAGTATATACATATGTAATATAGTATCAAAATTAATATTTAATAGTGACATAGAGTAAGTAAACATAAAAATAACTAGTGGATGTTAGAATATTAAAAAAAAATTAACTACGTTCTATAGTATCGTGCGAGGATGAGCAGAAGTTCGGATTTTGATCGGCCTAAAGTGCGTTCTCTCGCTGAACATTAGACAGAGTATAGTAAATAGTAGGTAATGAATTAAGTTAGATGCCATACAAACAGGGCATAGCGGTCGTACCCACAAGTGTTGTATCGACATAACGCATAATATAACAAAATGTACGTCTAGAAATTCCTTTTTTGTGTTGTTAGCTTAAATTTATGTTTACGATCTATCTTACACGATGGCCTGAGATAGAAAACAAATATTGAGCTATATGGCTATATGCCTATATCCTCTTAAAAATATAGTAACCTTGTTAGATTATAAGTTTTTCCGGTTAAAACTTTAAAACACCAACTAAGCAGTGGCGGACTGGGAGAAAAACACAGCCCGGGAAAATCATAATAATTGTAGAGGCCCTCAATATACTAACGGCCTTTTAAATATATAATATATATTTTTATACGTCATGTGGATGCTATAACGGTCTATACAATACCTAATAACTATTTTAGATTCTGAGCGGAGCGATGAATGTATTGTTTTTACAATGATGTGTGTTTTTTTAATTTTTTTTGTGTCATCACCTTTTAGGACAGTAAAAATGGTTAGATTTTTTCAAAATTATCTTTTCTAATAGGAAAGTAGTGAATCTAGTTGGTAGTTTTCCCAGTAGTTTTCAAAAGTGCCGTGAAAAACAAAAGAAAAATTATTTTTATTTTTTAATGTAACTCTAAAACAAATGACCATACATGCAATTTTTACTGAATGTTTATATTAGCATTTTTTAAACACCAAAACATTTTTAAAATATTTTGACTTGTTTTGAACTGTTTATGGCAATTTAAAATTTCATGTTTTTTAATTTTTTTTCTATAAATATCAACAAAATTGTATTTTCTGTCCCAAAGTGTGTGTAAAGGTAATGAAAGGCTCCTCATATATTGTTTCTATAGCAGTTGAAAAATATTAAAAATGCATAGGCACAATTTTTTTTTTATAATTATTTAAAGTTTGAACTTTGACAAAATGTATCAAAATCTTGAAAATTATTAATCATTGTAATTAAAAAATTATGAAATGTACAGTTTTTATAGCTAAGGATTAAAAATTTAAAATATAGATTCTCATAAATTATCTTATTATGGCCAACAAATCTAAAAAATATATAAACACAGTTATTTCTTATAGATATTTAAAATTAAAATTGTGAATTTTTATTTCTTTATTTTAAATAAAATAAAATTTTTTAATTACATCTAGATTAGTATTCTTGCTCTACGATAAGAGGTATTACCTCAGTGTATAGAGCAAAGCTAGTAAATTCATATGTTAACCATACACTTTGTTCACATTTATCAACTATGTACTAGCAATAAATAAATTTATTATTATTAAAAAAAAAATTGGACGAAATTACATATTAAATCCAATAATATCGATTTTGGTTATTTTGTTGTAATTTAAAAATAAATATTATTCGTGGATATAAGAAACTTTTAAGAATATATTGACATATTGTTGTATTTTATACACACAATGACATTTTCAAGTGTATTTTTTCGTCCAGTCCGCCACTGCAACTAAGTTATCATAAAGTTAAAAAAAGTTATGTTCCAACTACAGAAACAATTTTAATTAGTTTATATGTTTAGTGTATATAAAAATTCAAGAAACAGGAATTACGAGTATATGATATTAAACTCATTTGCAAAAAATATTTTTTTAATCTTAATACCTAATTAGTATTATATAAAGTATATGTTAGAAATTTTGAATTTTAATTTTTGGGTATTGTTCAGTTTTATAGGTACATAATTTTATATTTAAGGATAATACATAAAAAAAACTTGAATAACTTTTTTTTTATAATTATTTAAGTAACTTAATATTTATAGGAATTTAGTTTAAGTTACTTAAACAATCTACTAAACGAAGTACCTCACTTAGAACTAGTTAGAAGTAACTTCTTAATTCGTAACTAGTTAGTGCCCGCTGCCCAGCATGGCAATATTGTACACTTGTACAGTTGTACTACAGTAATATTAGCTAATAGCTATATACAACTATACAAGTCCGTAAAAGTATTAAATAACACAATATTAATAAATAAAAATAATATATGTATTACTATTACTTTAATGTCAATTTATTCTGCGATTTTAACAAGACAATATCATTATTTTTATGCTTTGTTTATCATGTGTTTATCTAATTCTTGAAGGTTGCCGTACTGCCGACTTTTATAATATTGTGATAACGTGTTTGATAAGAAAAAAATTTACGAACATAAAAATAATTTTGCAATTACGACAACGATTGAACAGTCGAAATTTTTTCATTCGTTTAAGTAATAAGTACTGAATATTGTCTAGTGACAAAATGGCGAATTGGAATTCTTTAATACCATCCCAATTCAAGCCATCCGGTTTCATTTCGGCTCTGCGAACATTCTTAGGTGGAGTAAGTATCATACTCGTACAGCCGTACTCAATAGATACTATATTAATGCAAACAAATACTTAAAGACAATGAAAAAAATCGTTGTAATGCATATGTATTGATCTCATAAATTCAGTAGTTTCCATGTCAATTTTGTTGATTCAGTTTTAAACATATTTCAATAATTTAATCAAATATTAAATTACAAAGCTACACACTCATGCTTGCTACAAACCATCAATTAATTATAAAATCATATTATGTGATGATGATGATGATGATTACTTAACTAATTAAATCTAATGTTTGAATCTGCTCTAAAAGATATCCGACAAAATGTATTGGATGTACTATACGGTACCTATTATTTCGCTAAGTATTTGTGGATCATAATATTAACCTATTTATGTTATTACATTATAGATAATAGTAGCAACTTTTAAAATATAATTTTTAATTTATCCCTTATGTCACGTTTTGTTTTATGTATAATTAAAATAAATATTTTTATTCATAATAAATGTTATTATTATTTAAGCTCAACACAAAAGTTGTTTTTACGTAAATTTCCTTAATTAAAATTTATCATTACATATTTTATGTATTAAAACTATTTTATTACTTTAATATAAGGTATTGTAAAATAGGTACAAAGTGTATTAAATTTAGTTGAAATATAATTTTAGATTATTTAAACTAAATTTTATTATAAAATAGTAGTTATTAGAACAAATAATTTTATTATAAGTTATACTAATTTATTTACCTTTTTTTAGAGAAATTTCAAGCCTAACATAAGAATGACTGATGAAGTATCATCGGCCACTCAACCTCCACCTGATGTTCCAGGAGGACCTAACCACACAGTTTTTAATAATTATTATTATACACGTGATAGCCGTAGAGAAGTTACACAACCAGTACTAGTTTTTGAAAATAGTTCAAAACTTATTGAAAATTCAAAGTAATTATTTATATTTTAAATTAAATAGAATAATAGTGTATTTATGTTATGGGAAATTTGGTCTGACTAGTCAACATAGCAGCGTATACAAAAATATTTCCATTGATTTTTCAATGATATATAATTTCTTTTTTTATGTATGTATAGTAGAAGAAATATTTTGACTTTCAACTTCAATATCTTTTCTAGTAAGAATGTGAATCCAATTGCTACTTTTGAGAGGACAAAATAAAAATAAAAATTAGAATTTTAATGTAAAATTGGTTTTTGACTAAATGAATTTTATTATTCAAAATCAAATAACTATAGATAGTTTAAATGTTTACAACATGTTTGAATTAACATTATCTCATGCAATATAATAGCTATGCGACTTTTTCACTTTTTAGTTTGTTTTTCAGTAATTTTCAATAAAATACTTGAAAATTAAGGTTTCTCATAATTAGTTTTATGATTAGCTATTACTGTACTTAAAAAAAATTTCATCCACAGTAATTATTATAAGTGTTTAAAGTTCAAAAATATGCCAATTATTTTGTAGTTAAAAATGTATACAGTTTTGTAATTCTTATTCATATTTATACTATAAACCTATTTACACAGTTTTAATATAAGTCTATTAAATTTATTATTTAATAATTGAAAAAAGTAGTAAGTTATATAAATACATATATCATAATATTTTATAGAAGACAATTGAAATTTTAATCAAATGTTGTTTTCATCATTTACTATAATACATGATAACATTTTCTGACTAGTTTATAGACCACTCGTTTTAGTTTTTTTTTTGTTTTGTCAAAAGATTTGAAAATGTAATATAAGGTTTCTCATTACTTTTCTTTAATTATACATTAAAACATTTTTTCTTATATTAAAAGTTTAAAATTTGTCAAAATCTTGAAAATTATCTTATTTTTTCATTTGACAATTTATAAAATTTTAAATCTTTATAGCAAAAAACTGAACATTTAAAATAAGTAATTCACCAAAAAAAAAAAAAAAATATTTATAAACAATTTATTTGTATTGCTATTTTAAGTTTGAATTTGACATAATATATATATCAATATATCAGACAGTCTGCTCAGCATTATTTTTGCATGTAAAGTTATTATAACCTTTAATTCAAATTTAACATCATCCATTATAGTGACCCACTTGGCCACTTGTAACCCCACAGTATAACAGAACAGTACCTGTTTTGTTTTTGACTATTTACAATTTAATGTTTAAAACTTATCAAAATATACTATTTATAGATTTCAAAATATGCATTAAAATATAAAGATACAAATTGTACTTAGTACATAATATATTTAGAATTCTAAAGTATAAAATGTGTATTGATGATTTATCACTTTGGATTAACATTAAAAGTTTAATATAATGCTTATATAAATATTTTGACTGTCTTTGTATAACAATAAATTATTTTATAAATTGTTCTAGGAAACTTGGTGCTGAACCTGGCTGTCCATCAGTAGCGCCTCTTCCAGGAAAAGTTTTCCACTGGGATTAAATTTGTGTGATTTTATACAAGTAGTGAAAATGTATCAAGTTGAATGGTATAATCAGTAGATTTAAATAAACAAATTTCTTAAAAATAGTGATTGTATTTTTATTTTTATTAATTAATTCATCAACTGATAAAGAATGTTTAATAATTATTATATTATTAGTTTATACTTACCTTTTTAGTAATTTTGTATTATAAATTGTAATATAAGTTTCATTAATTATTTTGTTATCTAATATCAGTAAATAATAATTTATTTAATTATTATATTAAATAAATATTTATTTATTACTTCATAGGTATGTCATATAACTAAACATGTAATAAAAAATTGATGCAGTTAAGAGTAGAAAATTTTAAAATATATACTTATATATTTATGATGTACACAAATTTAAATACAGAAAACTTCTGTAATAACTAATAATTAAACAGAAGATTAAAGTTCTTGATTATTTAATAACTGAATAATTGATAAATTATTTGTAATTTTATCTAAAAGAAAATATAATTTTCAATTTATTAATAAAGATTACTATTAATAACAATTGTATTGGCTCTTTTATTAATATTTTTTATAACTTAATTATTTTAATTACTTTAAATGTAGTATATTTTTTCCATATTAGTTCAGTTTCTGTCATAAGTTGCACTGTTTGAAACAACTATAATACATTATTTAGGTCTAACAATACCTTTAATCATATTATTATAATGAATTAAATATGATTGGAAATTTATATTAAGTTTGATATATTTAATTTAAAAAATTATAAAAATTAATTCTAGTTTGATTACTGATTTAGTTAGTCAATATATTTATACTTGTTAATATTGAAAGTCCATTTAGGAAACTAATTATAAAAAATTAAATTTTATCAAAAAAGATATTCTAATTGTTCTAAATCGTCTAAATTAACATTCATTTACACCAATGGAAACATTTAAATATTTACTTAGGGTTGCCCTTGGTTTTCCCTTAAATTAATCTTTATTGATTAATTTTTTTAAACATTTCTATGCCTAAATAAATAACTATAGTAGACTGGTTAAATACTTCAATAATCATATTAGAGTTTAATAAAAAAATATTTTAAAACATCAATTATTTCAGTCTTCGCAATTTGTTCCAAATAATTAAGCATCAAATATTAAAAATAAAATATGCTAGAATAATGATTATTTAATACTAAATGGATCTGTGTAATGTTACTGGTAATTTATAGAATATATTTAAATATTTTTTGTATATTACATAATATTATAAAGCATATTAGTGTATAAAATTATTTTATCATTGTTAACAAGGTTAAAAATTTAATGAAAATAATAAAAAGGGGAAAGTAAGGAACTACTCTGCTATACAGTAGTTGTTTAGACTCTAGAGTGTACTTTACTTTGTCCTCGCCATTGAGTAAGTCCACTATAACTTGTACATATTTGTATTTATTTATAAACGCTTATCGGCAATTTTAGATTGACAGTTATTTAAGTTTTTTATTGTCAAATAAAAGTTATTTTTAATACACAATAGCATGGTATTCTGCCTTAGAGTCTGCAAATAAAAATCCAAAAAATAATGCGTATCAAGCCACTAAGCTTTTAAGTACTTAGCTAGGTACCTAACCTAATTATTTTCTTTTTTATCTTTTTTATTCTTTCTGTACTTATCGTTCAGTAGGTATTAGGGATCTAGCCATATTATACTAAGTGTTGTAAATTATCACTTCAAATGGAAAATTGTCAATTACAAATTGAACACATAGACTTAATCTTTATTTTTCTTTGTTAAATAAAATTTTCTCGAATTATAGTTTTGTTGTTCTGCCAATTAATAATCAGTCAGTGTTGATCGTAAATGTTGGGAAACGCTTAGTATTTTTAAATTTAACAGATTTTTTAGTCGAAGCGATGGGTGAAATCGTTAAATTTAAAACAAAAAGTAATAGATTCCATTAATAAAACAGTGTACCTACTGACTACTGTGGATTCTCGTAGACGATTCAAAATTTTAATTAAGTTATTGTTTACGATGGAAATGTAGTATGATAAAGAATAAATATAAGTGTGATGCAGTTCCACGTATTAAGTAGGTAGTTACATAAGAATACATATTTTCTTATGCAAAGTTAGTAAAAAACTAATCATCCCGTCGATCACACTTAATAATAATGGTTTCTTAGACAGGAATATTTTTTGGCCGTTGTTCTTATTTTTTAAGTTACAACAAAAAAATCACGTAATGAAATACAACATATAGATACAAATTAACCATTTATTTTACCTCCTTACCGATTTTCATTAGACAATCTATACAACATATTTTGTTTTGTTGTTGAATCTTTAATTACCTACATGGCTACATTTTATCATGTTCGTTTTATATAGTAGTAGGTCGGTAGGTATAAATATGTACAGCCGTATAGGTATATAGATAGTATAATGGGAGATGAACAATCGACCGACAACCAAAATACCGACAAGATATTAATTTCACTTTTAATTTGTATCCTTATTTATGGATTATGCACATAATGTATATTATTGACTATGTTAACAATACCTATATTATTTTTATAATGTTAATGATATTTTAAAAAGGGTGTAATACGTTTCCACCAAAAGAAGACCTTTCCCTATTCCACCAATATCCGTTTTCACTAAATGAGATCCACCTAATTAAACCATGGTTAATTTACCAAAATAATTTGTATACTACGCTTATATTAAAACCTTTAACAAAGTAATAAGTTTATTTAAAATGATAATGCTGGCCGGGTTGAAAAAAATGATACCTATACCTATTAGTGTATTTAGCTATGTAGTAAGTACCTATGTATTATTGTATTTACTCATATATATAATTGGTTGATATTTTTTTCAATTGTAAAATATAGTAGTATACAATTGTTTTGGTAAAAACTAAAAACGTGGTAAATTATTCGGTGGAAACTGCATTGATATTGGTGGAAAAGGGAAAGGTACACTTTTGGTGGAAACGGGCATCGCCATTTAAAAAATCTGTTTAAATAAATTAAATATAATTTAACCAGGAACTATTATGTCACATTTTGAAAATTGGCATATGTCTCTTTTATTTTATAAAATAAAGACAACAAATAATATGTTTACACTGAAATTATCGGAGATTAGAACGTTATAGAAATAAATTGATCATAAAATGGACATTTTATCGCACGACAATATATTGTTAACAATATTAACATAGTCAATAATATACATTATGCTCATAATCCATAAAATAAGGATATAAATTAAAAGTGAAATTAAATACCTATATTGTCGGTCGATTGACCCAGAACTTGGTATAATACACATTTACTATAAATTTAGTAAATGTACATTGATTTTGCGTGAGTGTGTGTTTTTATTATAACGACCTAGTATTTTTTTTCATAGTTCCAAATATAAATAAATATAATTGTAAATAAATATAAGTTTTGCCTCCCCTGTCATGAAGGTCTATGATTTATTGACATGTCCAATGTAAATGTATGTGAATATTTTGAATACCTGTATGATATTAAGATATTATAATAATGATAGTGTCAGAATCGAAAATAATATCTTTTGATTAGAGACCGGATTATGTAATAACATGTTTGTAGTTTTTCACCGAGATTATTCAGCCTGTTATACGTCCAATGCGAATAAGTATTATTATTATTAGGTAGGTATTCTTATGATAATAATAACCTACTGATTAGCACGATTTGTGAATTAGAACGTTATAGGTAGGTACATGTCTGACATGAATATAATATTTTGTGCTGTTGTGGAGGTCCCGCCCCAGTTATACAAAGTCACCGCCACCGTTATCATTGCGAAAGCACCCAAAGTCGATTCGTTGTTGAATCGGCAACCAGAGTCCTAATATAGTATGACCGACTGGGCTCTAGCGACTTTTCTCTCTCGAGCTTTGAAAAAAATATTTACAGACGTTTAAAAAAATCTTAAATAAACATCGAGCTTTTAAGACAATTAGAAATATAACATCTTTGTAAATAGGTATTATAACTTGTATAGCCATAAAGGTGCGAGCTGGCAGGTACACAAAAAAAAGTTCAGGAGGGAGGTGGTGGGTCTTACAATAATCAATACATATTATCGACGATTGATATAAATAAATCACACAAGCAGGCCCCCCATATCATATTTGTGGCCTTGGTACAGAACTAAATCCGGGCCTCTTTTAAATAACAATTAATTTTGAAACATTTTTCTAATGTAGGTATATACAGAGTATCCTACGAGGATTTACCCATTGCGATATCTCATGAAATAATGGGGATATCAAAATTCTGGTTTTATAAAAAGATTCACAGGGATAAGAACTACGATTATTTCATTTTTAAATTTATTTTAATGTTTTTGTAAAAAATTTAAAAAATATAAATTTAACTTCACCAATGAATGATTTATAAGTATTATAGAGCTTATTATGGCTCCGGGTACTTTTATTTTTTAGCTTGACTAAATAAGATTTAGGACTTAAAAGAATATTTTTTATGAGCGTTTGAAGTTGACATTTTTACGAAATTCCTCAAAATAGCAAAAATTAGTAAATTATTTTTTAGTTAGAGTGACGCCTATTGCCTATAGTAGCCGTTTGCATATCGTACTCTATATATAAGAACGTTAAATGTAATATTATGCGTTCATGAACGACTATCTTTTCAAACACTGACCCGTGTAATGGTCGACTATATTTGACGTAGACAGTGGCGTGGTGAACGACATTTACCTAATGCAATTGCTTAGCCCCTTGAAATTTATCAAAGGAGTGAGTACCTCTTAATATAATATATGTGTTCATTTTATTTAGGTAAATAATTCAATTAATTGCATACATCACGTGGACTTTAAAACCACACACATTTAATAGGATAAAATAACACAATTTTTTTAATTAAAACAGCACATTTTTAATTTCGACCCCAAAAAGGTTATACTCACCTAGATTAGTTTTATTTAATAATTTATAATTTATTCAAAAAAAAAGTATATAAAAGTACTTATTCAAATTTAAAAATTTAAATGACTGCATGTTGTAACCGTGGACGTACAATTTTTAATAAAACACCGCCAAACCACATTTCCACTATTAAACACTCTAAAGTCTAAATTGTCTGTATTTACAATTGTCGAGTATTAAGCACTTGCCTCCTTTATTACTCTCAATTATTTTAAAATCCATTAATATGTATGTCTATTTAATAATATTTTAATAATTTAATAAAACTGCAAATCCACTAAATACCTATAGGTAAGCACTGTATATGTATACTGTATAGTGTATACACAAGAGACAAGACCGACTAATAAAATAATGAGTGGTGATTTAAGTCTTAAAACGTGTTAGCATGATTATTGCAGTATATCTTATAATCTCATCTTATCTAATATTCTAATCCGTTAGTTAGGACTAAAAATAGTGTGTGGTTTTAACCAATATAAGTTTGGAATATTTTGCTAATATAAATAACCGAAAAAGTGTGCGGTTTTTGTCAATCGACCTTTTTCGGGTCAAAATCAAAAGTGTGCGGTTTTTGGATACAACCATATTTGATGACGCCGGTTATCTTTTGCGTCTATTAGTAATTGCATATTTTATTTTATATTAAGGTTTAGGTAAAAATCAGAAGTACGACCTTTTAACTTTATGGTAAACGGTCGATGCGTAATCAATGTATAACCCCAAACATCAAACGATGCGCAACTGCCTTGCAAAAAAGGTCAGAATCAACAATATAGTGATGAGCAAAATAAATGATATTAGCACACCCTTAAATGTAGGCCTATGCGCCTAGCTTTAAGCATGATGCGACTATGTGTGTATCTCCAGTCCTGACGGTATGTATGTCATGTTATCTTATTTTATACCTAATACTGGCTAATACCTTCGATTAATGATCTTAATGTGTATTTCTTTTACGTCCACGAGTATCCGGAACTCATCACCCATCACGTTTATTGCATATATAATATATATGTCGTATAGACTATATTATTATCCCATTATGGAAAATTTTGAAGATGGGATGTGTATTTTTGAGCACGATGTAGTAATAATTATCTACGACAGATGCATATATAGAATTTTTTCGATGAAGGAGATATGAATTCAGTGGTCACTAACTTCAAACTTGAGTGAGGCTTTGTATACCTACTTCATTCCCACGATACTGCTTTGAATTTATTTTAATAATTTTTTTTAGATTATCAATACATATAATACGATACCAAAATTGTAGTAATATAACATACACGCATAGGCGGGTGTGTACAGGAAAAATGTATAGGGTATGCACTGCGCAGAATTATTTTAGTAGGGGCTACTACTTACTAGACCTACTGCAATTCTGCAGAAGATAAATCTTTGGTACCGAGGAAAAATTTAGACCAAAAAATAATGTGAAAAACTTACATACCTACGACAAAATCGTGAACTATAAGTGACAAAAATTGACTTAAGACCTTATATTCAGTTATTATTTACTTCCCGATGCCAAAGAAAAATTGTTTCTCTATATGTTATATAGAATAATTAATAATTAGTTAATAATTTAAATTTTTTGGAAGCTGTCTCATTGATTATGAAAATACAGAATACTAGATGTAGTACCTTTTGTGCCTTGAATTATATTGTATAAAATAGAAACAATTATTAACATGCAACTCATTTTAAATTTTATAGACATTGATTATATAATATGTGCTACATTTATAATGGTAATGTCATCTGTATCGTGTCAGTGGCTTTAAACTCATCAATAAATTATTTCCTCAACATCTAATGAGATTGCAATATCTCATTGCTCAATATAAATATCGTCAGTAAGGCATCTAACCTTTAATAGGTTTATTAAAGTATAATAGAACCATATAATCGAGAAGACAAATATAAGTACAGACAGTACATGCAGTTGAACGTTAACGTTTGTGTCAATAATTTACACTAATTTGATGATTTAATACTGTGTTATACCTATTGAATTAACAAAAAAAGAGATTTATACCTTGAAGCTATCGTAATATTTATTATTTTATATAATACTACATGTATGTAGATATTGCATATCAATTTAAATGTACCAGAAAAATATATTAATGTTTTTACTTAAAATAAATTGTTTATAATTTTTAATGTAAAAACAAGAAATCCAAGAATAGAAAAAATAAGCTTATATAAGCCTATAATCTATTGATAAAATTAATTTTTTAAACAGAGAAACAATAAATAAACAAATTATACATCAACATTTCAAATTTGCTCCTTAATACCAAAATCATTGATAACTGCAGATATAATATATTCTAGCTAACCTCTAAGCCAAATAATATAATAGCACCTAATAAAATTTGTTCCCATTAAAAATGTGCCTTTTAGGTTATATACCTATTAGGTATCTACGAGTATTGACTATTAAGTATAAGTATTATATAATGTATATTATGATTGTAATTTGTAGCTAGTAGGTAGCTGTGTAACGATATGTTGTATAAAAAGTCCGATTATCAAACGTCGAATGTCAAGTAATTATTCAACTTAAATAAGTTAACATAAGTTAGAATTTCAAGTTTTGCTAAACTACCTACAGCTTAATCTAAATAAATTTGTTTAGAAAAAAAATGACAAGTTAGTTGAGAGTTATAAAAGGACATTATAATCATTATTTTTTTTTTTTTTCATTTATAAAGTTTTCCTGACAATTGGTCATCTAAACTTAAGGCTAAAAGAATATAATCATTAGGTACTATAGTTAAAATTGTTTAATTGATGAATTGATAAAAATTGTTTTTACACGTTACCTACATCTTGCATCTACATTATATAGGAATTTAAGATCTTTTCGGGTAGGTACATTATTCGTTCATCATTGAGTGGATTGATTCGATCAGTTTAAATGTACATACCTATATAATATACGGGACATCGTAATTGACGTAGTTAGTAGTAACCAGTTGGTAGTAAGTATAGTTATGGTTCCTACCTGAATATAAAAAAGAGATAAGTCAATAAGTTCCTAAAGAGTAAAAAAAGGTCCGTACACTCTAAGGAAAGTTCCATGTAATATAGATAAGACATAATTGTTAGCTATTATTTGAATTTGTGGTGTGCATTAAGAATATAATATGTACACATTGTACAGTGTACACTGTACACCGAACAGCAGAATATTTTCTTCCCAATAGTGATATTGTTAATTTTTGATTCAATGAGCATTATTTTTGTGTTTTAATAAAAATCTTTATCAACACATAATGTTGTCTATATAATAAATAATTTTTGTCAACATGATGATAATATTGTAAACCAGTAAACTCAATTCAAAAATTTATATTTATAAATGTTACGGTTGTAACAAAATAATATTGTTGGCTTGATAAATATTTTATACATTTGACAATTTATGTAAAATAATTAAGTTATTTAAATAATATATGTAAGTTCCTACATGGCAGAAAAATATTTATTATTTTAAGATGACATACGGAGTCCGTCATGTTAAAATGTCAGGTGATATTAAATAATTGTCTAGTTAGTCTGGTTAGATCAGTAGTCGAGTATGGGCCTGTGCCGCTGTGGTTTGGTCATTAAAAACCAAATGTAACATAATTCAAATTGAATGTGTTCAACATCATTTCTTGAATATGATTTCCCGTTCTATAGGCATTATTCACAGCTATAATACGATTATGAACGATCATTATTGTCGATACCTCTTCAGACCCTTTTGACTAAAACTATTGAGAAGCTCAGTTTTTATAATTCCGAGCAACGTTGCCAAACTTTGCCATCTGAAAATTCAACTATCTACCTAGTAATTAAAAATTCACACATCGCAATCAAGTTTCATAATTACCTACCCATTGTTATATAAGATAATCTATATGAATACAATGATGGCAGAAAAACCTTTAAAACTCAATATCATCCAACAGGATACAAGAAAAAAATGCAAAAACAATACAATCATATAGTAAATACCGTCGAAATAAATCTTCGGAAGGATTAACAAAACATATCTGGAATATATATCGGCGGAGGAATTAAAATGTAACTCATTTTTTATGAATATTTTGGATGACGACCTCTAAGGAGAGCTAATAGCTATAGGCCATCTTTGCAGTTAACAGTCAAACTAATTAAACGATTCTCTCATTTAGGTTGATGTTTCTGTCGTATTAAGCCTCTTGGACATACTATGGAATAATCTATATTTAATATATAGATATAGGTGCTCATTGTATTAATATATACATATTAAAAATGTGTTATGTACCTATAATATTCCATTAATATTTATAATATTTTAGGAGCCGTATGCGTTCAAGATTAAAAATAAAAATAAAAATAAAATATATGATTATTAATTATATTAATTCATAAATCATTATTCTTTAAAATATAATACAAATATTTTATCGTAACAAGTATATTATATAAAAACCATAATAGTAAATATACATTTTTTTCTCTTAGAATTATGATATATTGTATTAAAATGCATATACATTGAATAAATAATGATACATTTCTTTGGCGTGAAGGAACTTAAACATCTTATATTTATATTTATATAGGAATTGACGAATGTAAATTTTTTACTTGCTAGTCTTGCAAAAACTACTGTCTAGGAATTTACGATCCCCCTCATTAATAATTAAGTAATACAACTATAGTAGGTATGACCTTAAATCTATAATAAGTATAATTTATCTGTAGCCGGAGTATAATAGCTATAATTTTATAGTAACTATGTTGTCACTTTTCAGTTTTCTGTAATGAATCATAATTTATTGGTTCCTAATTTTTGTACCCCAATTAAATTTTTAAAAGTAACATTTTTTATTATATTTTGATAAGTTGTAATGATTTGTAGCATAATTGATTTTTTTTTAAATATATCTATTTGCATATTTTAAGAGAATGTCGATGCACTATTATTTGTTTTTTCTTTATTGGGAACTAGCTGAACCCGTACACTTCGTAGCCCGTTAAAAATCCTACTTCTTATATTATATCTCAAACTGTGTATTAAATTCGTTGCCTGTGATTATGCTAGCAGTATATTTATATACATATAGATAGATAATGGTTAAAATATATTAAGTAATAATCTTACAACGATATTCAATTTAGTTTATCATCATGTACTTTTATTCGCGCGTTTTATCGAGAAAAGTCTGAAAATTCAAATATTCAAGTGAATGATATTATTTTAGGCCTGTCACCTTTTAACTTAGCCTATTTTTCTACACATAGGTCTAACATATCTCTGTACCAAATTTTTTCGCAATCGGTCCAGTACTTGGAATAGTATGTAATTCTGATTTCTGGCCATTTTACTTTTCTGCCAGCACGGCGCATACCTGCAATGAATCCTCATTCTTGAATTTGGACCTTATTGAGGCTTGAACTAAACGTGACAACATATACGATTATTTCTACTGAACTCAAATTTTCTATATCAAACGTGTGTCCGAGAAAAAAATAGTACCCCCATCCTTTTAGGGATTTTTAATGTATGAAATATCAAACTCTACTTATATAACTGTTATCAAAATCTTGGTCAGCCGCTTTAACTAGTCCCTTAGACCTTAGTAGGTACTTATCTGAATGGAATCGTTGAGATAGAAAACATTTTTAATATTTTCAAATGATATTATAAATGTTGAACTGTATAGAAATCCAGTGTTCGCTGACTCTCTCCTAGTTAAGTACAAAGTCTTAAGTCACATAATATCTCGTTCAATTTTCCAAGTAATGTCCTCTAGAACCACAGACTTTTTTTTATTAGTATAGTTCTGCAATCCATTATTCATGTAAATTAATATTACTTAATTCCTAAATATTGGATCAGATGAAGAAAGATTTCGGTTATTAGTTAGGTATACCTATTGATCATATACTTATTTTTGTAGGTAATTCATCATACCTATTTAATATTAGTGAACATCTGAAAAAGCAATAATCGCAGTTAAAATTTAACTACAAGTTAACAAAACAAATACAAATATTATTAAGTTAGTTTAATTTACATTTATTAATGTGATATCAACAAAAAATAAAACAAATTAGGTAGCATATCAAATTTATTAAATATTAAATAAAAATACCGATGTTACTTTAAAACAATTTCTTACAATTTATAAACTAAAAAGGAATTTGAAATATTTGACTCTCAGAAAAAGAGTCATAACATGTTTATGTTAATTAATTTAAATTTATATTTCAGTAAAACAAAAATATTCAGTTAACATTTGTTCTATATATATGTATAATTATTATTTGAATATTTGAAATATGGTTCTCATAATCTCATAACATATTATAGATATAATATATGCAAATACTATAAGCATATGAATATTTTCACTAAGTGTATAGAAATAATTATTCAACGACCGTATACTGGTATACTATATACTATACTACGTATATAGTCGCAAATTTATATCCATACATTTTGATCCATTTTTCTACCAAATTCATAAGCTTACTGTTACTTTATAATTTAATATATAGTAACACTTTGATATGAATGTCGAATCTGTTAGAAAACATAACTTCGTTATAAACCTATAATTTCTGTTGTTAAAACTAATTGGGAGAAGGGATATAGAATATAGATAACATATTTATGGGAACTGAGTAGTCGTTTTTATAATTATATATGTTGTTAATATATATAAAATAAATCATAACATATAATATTACATTATTACCGATATAAAGCATACGTTATCGGCAATGTTTCTAATCAACGTACAAACCATTAAGAACATTCTTAAAGTTAAAAATATTCAATTCATTAAAATAATTTGTATTTATTTCTTTTCATTTACATTTAATGTTTAACCCATATGGGTTATAATATATATAAGACATATGTCTTTATTTCCATGCACCTAATCTCTCCATAATAATTATACATTTATACTTGTACTATAATAGGTGGACGAACATCAGTTGAACAACTTTGCGTAATCCAAGCCACTTTCGTTCATAATTTTCGAGATAAAATATTTAACTTCTTAAATATGTCATTGCAACCGCGAGTTAAATAGAATTGTATAATATCTGTCGCTTATCACTTTAAAAAAACACACATATATATATATATATATATATATATATATATATATTTATATTAATTATTATGTACCTACGTTAGATACTTGGATTATTGAAATTATCAAGTATGAGTATAATAACTATTACCTATATATTACTTATATAGATTATAACTATCTAACTACTTTGAAACGAGTTATCGTTAATTTAAAATATTTATATATGTTTAAATATCAAAATGATTTTATTGTGTTATACGAATAGGTATAAATATATTATAGAATATTAGGTAGATAAAAAATAATAGGTGAATAATATGTATTAAAAATCAACTATAAACTATAAAAAAGAACCCACCGCCAAACTACACTTCAAGTGTAAATATAATTTTATTTTATTGAATCACACCTTTTTTTTTAGTAGTTGTTATAATGGTAACATGACTGCGTATGTTTGTTACATTAAAATCTATAATTTTAAATTTTAAACAAACGCATTTTTTCACTAAATTCATCACGAACATTATAAAATTATAAGTTATTTACGTATATCATAATATGTACATGAAAAATAGCAACACTTCACACATTTATTAATTACATACCTACCTGTTTATGTTAATTATTCGATCTATTTTAAAAACTATTATAGTATTTGCAATAACATGTACAAAAGTTTGTTTCTATATTTTACTGATTTCGCACCCAAGCCATAAACAGAGGATTTATAATATGAATCATGATAGTTCATAGATATATGTAGGTATCATATTTTTTTGTTAAATGGTTTATTGAAAATTTCAAGTTTTACCTTAAGAAATCACTAATTTATAAATATCATTTAACGTAAAATTATCTATTTTGATAGTTATTAGTTTATTACTATCCGACCTAATTAATCCAAATTTTTAATACCTATACTTGTGTTTTTCGTTTAAATCAAATACCTACCTAATGGTACCTATTTATAGTAGGTATATATGTATTAAACTGCAGTGAACGACTGTAAATAATGAATAATACTATATTATATTATATTAAATAGGATATGTAGGTACGTAACAGAAATCGTAAAATGAAATAATATTATAAGTACAGTATACAAATTACTAACTGGTAATTTCATTAATGATGAAGATTGTATGTTTCGAAAACCGATAGTATAATATTATAATAAAGTTGCTTAATCATAAAAAAAAAATAATAATTAGATAAGGAAAAATAAAAATGATTGTTATGTCTATATAATGGGACTAAGATCATTTTATATCTCTATCGGTATTCGAGCGATTATACTATTCATATCATTCATATCCATACATAAAGTCACGAACATTTGACCTCTGATAATGATTACAACAGTTTCATTTAAATGGTTAACATTTTCTTTTTTTTTATGACAGAATCGTTAATCAATTTTTCATTTAGTTCATACACTATTATACTGCGCCCTACACTCATGCGATAAATAATTTTATTTAATGCTATTATTTCATAGTATATAATACTAATATGTTTTCTTGTTTAACTTAACTGTATAATTTGAATAGATTCAATATTGACTCTTCTATTTTAAATAATTTTTAAAGATAATTATTATACATTACGAAAAACATTTCATTATAGATTGGAATTTAAAGTTATTTAACTTAGTTAATTACATATATAATAAATTAATTAATTGTAAAAGAATCTATATTCAAAATTAGACAATAGTAAATACATTAGGAATATTATCATTCAGCAGAAGAGTCACAATATTTTCGTCGTAGACATTACCTCAGATCACTGCAATAATAATTAATAACATTATTAGATATACGTCAATATGATACAACTTTGAAAGTCTACTAAACGCAGGTAATTATAATGCTTAAAGCTGTGTAAGTATATAATGTATAAATATTTAACCTAATTTAGAACATTACCGTTTCAATTTAATAAAAAATATTTTTACAAAAATCTAATTCTCAAATAGATACTGTACCCAAGTGTAAGTACTAAGTAGCAATATAGGAATATACTGATTAAGGTGGCATTACTCATGCGTTTGTTGTCTCCATTTCTCCAACTTACAAACGTATGACACCAATTTTTCGTTCACTAGGTATACCTATATAGTTTCAATAATGTGCTGTTAGTTTTGATATTAGAGTGAATTGACCCAAATATAAAACTTTTAGGTGTTGACATTATCTACGTTTAAGTGTTGGCTTTCATTAAGTATTTTAATTTTCAAAGGAGATAATATGAGCTTTTTTAATTTGTGGTATTTCACATAACCATTTCTTGTTTGAAAATTAAAATATCTATAAAATTACCTACGCTTAAGAACAGTTAATGTGCTTGCATAAAAGTTTGACAATAGGTCAATTCACTCTAATATCAAAACTAACACCACAGTAGCACACCTTGAAACTATTATAGTGATCGAAAATTAGCCATGTACGTGTGTATGACAGAGACAATAAGTTCAAGAGTAGCGACCTCTCAAGAAGACGCTACATACATATTATTTTGTTATCTACATACTTTGTTACACTTGCAACCCGCCACTTAATTAACGTATCGCATTCCCAAAACAGTTTTGTTGTTTTTAATATTAGTTAAAACCCAATACCAAACTTAACTATATATGACGTTACCTATTGACCGTGCTCTCTTGTCGGTTTTTTCATGATTTAATCCTAAAGTGAATGTTAAATACATAGAAAGATACAAATATATACAATATATCAATTTGAAAACACTTATATCATGCTTGTAGAGAACAAAATGTTAAGAATAAAATCGACGAGTGATCACGGATATATTATCATCGTCTTTAATAATAGGTTAATATAGTTTGATAGTAGGTCTATGATTATATATTAAAAATGTTAAAAAAAAAATAACTGTATTGGAAAATGTGGTGCTAATATTTTGTATATTATGTATAAGAAGATAGACCGTATGCAAGCGCAGGTACAACAAAATGTTTGTGTAACTGGGACGTCTTTTGAACATAATATAGAATATCGATATTCATATTATTATGAAGGGATCCATTATGAAGAGTAGGTGGTAACCTATAGGGGCTATACGAGTGGGCCATTAGGTAGTCGCGACAAATTATTAGTCTAGGGAACGGATTATATAGTATTTAGCATATTTTTTTTAGTTAGTCCAAAAAATTAAAATATGCGAGATAGAAATAAAAATTTGTATATTTTTGCATATTTGGACATTTTTATTAATAAATGCATGCTTTAATATTTTGATATTTTATAGATCATATTATTAATTTTTTAAGTCATATTATTGGAATATAACAAAATATAATATATATAACAAATTTTTTTTACTTCTTTAGAAATAAAAAAAATAAGAAACTAAACATTTTTTATATTGTCAGTTCTCTTTTCTAGTCAACAAAAAATTTCTAATATTCTATTACCTTCGTTGATTATCATCGAAAAAAAACTATATTTATATAAGCACATATTTTAACATTAAATTAATTTTTTTTTTTTACTTTCATATATTTCAGTACTCGTGTATTAAATCAATAATAAAAATATAAATTTTATAGCACATTTTTAAGTGCATATTTTCGAGCATATTTATTTCATATTTCATGGGTTTTTAAGGAATATAAATCCGTCCCCTTATTAGTTATTATAACTATTATTTATTATATTTATTAATATTAGTATTATTATTATTATTTGTAACTGGCAACTGAATCAACTGATTACCAATTTAAGTTATTGTGATGATTTGGCTGTAGGCGTATTATAAATTATAACCATGTATACGATGTATAACAAAATTATGATGACTACTTAAAAAAAAAAACAAAATTCATATTTATTATTTATTTATACCGTTGGAATAATAATTATACCTAATAATAATAATTGCGTTTTGTGATTAAATTAATTATGATAATGAGTGTATTATTATGAGTATTGCAATTTAAGAACTTAGCTGAAAAACAATAAATATTAATTATTAATTTTAATAGATATATGCTTATTGCTTGTATATGTGCTTATTTGCATTAATTAAATGTGTTTGTTATTATGTATGGATACTCAATAGGTATACATGGGCTCCGAGGATTGTTTGGCCCATCTAGGGTGTCAATGTCAATCCACAAGACTGAATAATATAATATACCGATAGGCTATTATATAGAACTGATTAAAATAATATATATCATATAAATTATAATATTTCAATTAATGAGAGAAACAAGCAAAATAATAATATTAAAAATCACAAAATCATTTCAAGTTAATAGTTTAAAGTATTATTAAGTATATATTAAGACTATTTGATGCTGTAGTGATATTATATAACTACTTTTTTTTTTGAGCATCAGCTACGTAGTTTGACATTATGTTACATTATATTATTTACATTTGGTTATTTGCATATTTTAATTATTTATATGAGATTAATCTATACATTTGAATTTTGTTACTTCTATACATATATTGTGTAAAAAAACAATAATTAATAGATTTAATATATTTTAAGTTTAGATTAAACAGAATAAGTACCAATTAAAAACATGCTCATAGTAAAATCGAAAAAATAAAGCTGTGGATAAATAATGAACTAATAGGTTTTGTGATAAAAAATAGCATCATAAACTAAAAATGAATTAAAGAATTTTTAATCAATCATCATATAAGATACACGCGTACACGTCAAAAATAAACAACATCGACTATCATGAAATTCAAAAGCTTTTTAAAAATTTCCAGTTATGCTTAGAATAATTTATTTCAACAAATATTTTTAGTAAACCTGTTACAATACATTGTGATATCGAACGGTTTCAATACCGACAATACCTAATAATAACAATAATAATAAACGTACCTAAGTGACGTTTTGCCGGCGAGTAAAAGAGCGAGCAATTCGTCCTACTAAAATAATAATTATTAATTTTTTTTAAATTATAATGACATAATGTTTAATGGGAGCGGGACCTCTCTATCTCTTTCTAGGTTTATTACATAAATGATAATATTCTCCATCTATAAGTATAATGTAATGTATAATATATCTCGTAAATTTTTATCGTTTTCGTTTGAAAATTCATATTTGTAATTTGTATATTATATAATAATATGTAACTGTTGTCGTATAATATGCGTATTACTATTTTGAATACGGTCTGCGGTCCGTATGTTTGATGGTATAGTAATACCACATTTTTTCTTCGTTCTCAAATATGCTTCAGTCCCAGTAGATATTTAGGTAATATACCCTCGGACCATCCTCCTTTTCAATACCCACACTATTCAGAACTACATTGGTCCTCATGAAATATAAAAATATCGGGGACATGCCGAGTATTGGAGTCGTTAGTCGTATAAATATGTGCTTATGCACACGCGCGTGCAACACACTCTCTCGAACAGGTCTCCTCTCTCTCACACACACACACACACACACACACACACACACACACACACACACACACACACACACACACACACACACACACACACACACACACACACACACATACTCTAGTGCATCATATATTAAATAGCAGGATGTACGTCAAAAATTACTTGGATAGTTTGATATTATTATAGAAGTATGGTGGCACCGTACCGTGACCGGATACCGCGTGTATGTACAGCTATACAATGTACTATACTATTATAGTATACATATTATATTATGTTGAAACACCGAACTCGGACCAGATTTTTATTTTATCCGAAAAAACATCTATCATTCCCTAAAACAAGTAACTAAATAATAATATATTAATATGTACAATTTGTATAATTGTGGTGAAGACTGTAGACGGACTACGTGAATTGCACTTTGTTATAGGTACATAACTTATCTAAATAATAAACCTATTATTATTTACTATACTTATTATAAAATATTTAATGACGCACCAACGATAGGTGTGAATATTACATATTATTATCTGCAGCCGTGTTTCATTTCATTGTACCCAGACTTTAGGTGTGGCGAATCACAGAAAAAATAATATTTAGTGACATTTAAATCGGAGTATGTTTTCATTAGTTTTATAATGTATATTATTTATTGTATGATAAGTGTTCAAAATATTAAATATATAATTAATATCCAACAAGTTTTGTGGGATATTTTAAAGTTAGTATAATTTATCTCCCGTCAACCTTAATATTTTCAAAACCACCTTTATTAAATTTAAAATGTCTACTTTCAAAAGTTGCCACAAGGATAGGAAAAACAATTAAAATTATTTTAAAATGTACACATTGACATTGTAAAGTGTCAACTTGCTTAACTTAGTTTACACAAATTCTAAGCACGTGATATACTGATATAATATTATAAAAAATAAAATAAAAGCACTGCTTTAAGTTTAAATAAAATTATTTGATACTATACGAAAATACCATCTCAATATTTTTATCTATGTGATTCTTCTAAAAACTTAAATATATTTTGTAATTTCTAATAAATTTAAAAAAATATTTATTTTGTTACGTATAATTTTTTCTGATCAGGTAGCATATTTTTACGAATAAAATAATGATTAAGTGCACGTCAATATATTATCATAAAAAATTTATCTAATGGAAGTGCACGTGTCGATATTATAATATTTGTGAGGAAACGGACCATAGCTGGTATAATAATATTATCTAAATCGTATGTATTTAGGTAGGTACATGATACTCGTATATTGAACCGTGTCTGACTTTGTAGTATTGTGTAGAAGTTTATATTACACACCTAATTCTTATGTCATCGGTGATAAATAATAATTATTATGATTTATGTTATTGTTGAATGAGCGATGTGACTGTAATGGGTCTAGACCGAATGCGTCGTTAGCAAATGCATTTCGTCGTCGAGTAAAACAAAATAACACAGCGAACAGTGATTATTTTTAATTTTTCGGGATAAAATTTCCATAATGGTTATAGGTACTCATAATTCATAATGATTATTCGTACTTATAAAATATCAATATATTAATATTATATTATACCTATTCATATTTTGGATGAAGGTATCGAACTGTTCATTGTTTTCCTAGAGTCTTGATTATTCCATGTACTCGTATTTCCATTACTCGTCATTATATTAATTAGTACCTATCATTAAATATTATATATTTTACATGCATTATGTATCTTTACGAACGGCGGAAAAAATTACCGAATAAAAAATATTTAAATGAGTAAACAGATTACTTTTTTCATTTATTATGTGCAAAATAAAAATATCTAACTAAATGTTTCACGACAAACTTTTCCTGTAAAAGCAAAAACAAATTATGAGTAGACTCTTACACAATACAATGAAAATACATGGAAATATATTTTATCGATAGATTTATAATTAAATGTCTTGGCATAAGGCATAATTATTGCATTTAAAAATAAATATTTGTTGGGATGTACAGAATTAATGATTATTAATTGTTATTTGAAGTATAGATACGAAAAAAATAATGGAATTTGTTTCTTTACATATCATAGTCAAATGAATACTCATTACTCAATGATAAGGTAGTAATTATTTAACTTGATGAAAAATTATATATATTTATATACCTACGGAGATATATTGCTGAACTATATTTTCATACCTAATTGTTATTTTGTGAAATAAACAAGTAATACCAACAGACTTACAAGTTTCAAGTAGATAGGTCGTAAGAATATGAAATACCGAACCCCGGAAAAAAATTCGACTAGAAAATTATTATACGAAAAAAAGTCTTGTTATACAATCCACAGAATTAGAAGGTAAGATATAACCTTCTAGAGTGGCTATTGATGAAATATCGGTGGAAGAATTTTTAATTAATATTGGCCATTGTATTCGAAAACGAAACAAATATTAGACATAATTATTTATAGTTTTAAATTATATTTTATATTATTGATGGCAAATTTTATTAGTATTTTGGTATTATAAATTTTAAATTCAATAATCAATAAATCAAACTGGACTTTAGTCGTATAATAATCTTTTGGTCGGACTTTTTTTCCGACTCCAAAAAAACCTACATTAAAATCAAAAGATAAAAATATGGGCGTTTTGCACTTCCCGATTTATCATATTCCAAATAAATGGATTTTAACCAATTTTGTCATAGGTGTTACAGTAATAAGTAATAACTAATAATATAAAAAAAATATTCTGTACCTAACTACATATCATACTTTCTATATGTATGACGAGCTTAAACACATACGTACGTTTAACAAATAATAATTAATAATTATAACATAATATTAAATTATGCATCATCGCAGAGTACAATATTCGTATCGCTGTAGAATAAAAATATACTTGAATATATATTAATTATATTATACAATATTATATTCTACAGAGTTGAAAACCACGCGTCACGCGTATATCATATTTTTATTTCTGTATACGTATCTCTGTGTTAATGTGTTATTACTTCTTAATTAACATTAAATTATTTTATTTATCATTTGAGATTATGACTCGACTGACTAGACTATATTGTATATGCATATTACAAAATAGTATATTATATTAAAACGAGCATGAGCCGTGGTGGTAATCGGAGTAAAATATTTTCGTGTGTCATTCATATAAAATTAATTTTAAAAAGATGAAACTGCAATTTGTAGGCAGATAAGCATGTCATATTATAATATGCCTACGACTAAACTAAAGTAGAAAGTTGAAAAATACCACCTACAGTCTGCCTCCTACCCATAAAATATAAAGTCATCTATTGAATAGGCGTAGGTCGGCATATACAAACCATACACATATTTTTACCCATAAAATACTCAATTAGATTAAATCGATGTAGGAATTTTGTTTTTCAGTATAAGCTTGTTTCATTTTTCTATTTTAAAACGTCGTAATATATAGCTATGGCCGATTTTAGAATTGACGAATATTCACGTAATAAAAGAATGTAATCATATTAAAATTTTTGCTTGGGGTACTCATTACCCGTATGCAAGCATCTATATCGTTTTTTACGAGCAGACCTTATTTGAATAATTATGATTTCGGATAAAATATATCAATATTATTTGTCATGACGTAACTATAGGCAAGGTATTCGTTCGGAATTTAGGAACACTGTTTTTTATACAGGTGTACAACTACAGTCGACTATAAGATACTGAGATAGGATATATCTTAGTATCTTACATACCAAACGTCGACAATAATATAACAAATAAAAATAGTACAACACAACAATATTTTATACCTAACGATATTATTGCTATGCCCCGAGAGTGATGGCGACGACATACCACCGCGCGCGCACACAAATGTTCGTCCACTCGTCCCTGCGCTGTGACGTCATCACAGGCGGCGATCTAACCGCATCGGAATTCCGACACGAAACCTTCGCCGGCGGTGCGTGCGTGAGTCCACTTGGTGGGGATCGAATGGCGGGTGGGTGGAAGAGTAGGCAATAGGCATGTAACAACGTTAATGCATTCGTATTCAGATGCGATGCGTTGCGATGCGTCGAGTGCGTGCGTGTGGCCAAGGCCCGTGCGACCGTTGCGAGTGCGGGCGAGCCGTGTGTGTTGGTCTCTCCACAGTTCACTGTTCGGCGCTCTCTTTCTTTTTCACATTTCCCTTCAACGCGTTCGGTTTGCAGTCACTCTTGTTCCCGTGTCCGAACTCCGAAGCCGCTGCTCCTGCCGTCGTCACCATCGTTAACTCTGAACTCTAAATTTTTATCACTCTTAATATAACTTCTTTTAAATATTATTTATTTTAATAATTCTGCTGCCTCTATCTCCCAAGTCTCCGTACTCGTCAACGGTCTGGCGTTTTCAAAACGGGTCATCTTCCCAAAACGTGTTTTTCGTGGTTTCGTTGACTACGGGTTTTCACACGTTATCCTTTTACTTGTTTTTTTTTTTTTTCAAACCGTTCTCGAACTAACGTTTTCATTTTTCATATCCTAACCAAACTTGCTCACCCACGGCCAGCGCGTTAAAATTTTTGTTTTGAGGTTTGGCGACGGCGGCGAAGAAACGTGCTTCGTGCGTGCGCGCATACGAATGGAACGCGCGCGCGCACGCACCGGAGCGCGGCGTGTTGGCTACGTAGTTCGTGGAAACGCGGAACACGTGAGAACGACAACGGAGCCGGCGGCGACGAGTACTGCTGCGGCGGTCTGCAGTAGCAGCTGACGGCGACAATGCCGAGAGTTTCAATGTCACGTACGGTTGGTGGTGTGGTTACCCTCCGCCGCCGTTCAACGATCACGTGTTTTGTGCGTAACACAAAGGTGGTTCGCGCGGTAACTGCGCGTCGCGTTGGGTAAGTATCATACTCGCGCCACACGTACGGCGACCGCTGTTGGTGAAACGCGCCCGTTCGACCGGAAAACGTTTCAGAACGCGGTCGCGTCCGTGTGTGGCGCGCAGACGATTTACAAAAATAATAATAATAATAATAATTGTGATGTTGCATTGTCTGTTGCGCGATCGGCGTTCAAGGTTTTTTCAGAGTCCAAGACGTCATGTTCGTTTCAATATCGTCATTCCCTTGTTCGTTCGCTGGTCGATCTAGGCTATTTTTTATTTTCCATCATCGTCGTCGTCGTCGTTTTAATAAGAATATTTAATTTTAACTTTAGTGTGTGTTTGAATTTATTTTTATCCCACTGCACATTGTTTTAAATTTTTTTCTCATTCATGTTTTTTTTTTTTTTTACCCATTCTTGTTTGTATAATATTTTTAGTTTTTTACGCCGTCTTGTTTTCTTTTCAGCTACGATAGACTTTGCTATTGAGTGAGATCTTGATAAACTCGCCTGTGAATTTTATGTACTAGGCGAGGATATAAAGATCTTATTTGGTATTCATTGATTTACACCGAAAACAATAATATTCATGGAAATATAAATAATAATATATTTTAATAGAATGTACTGTTCTGTTGATTTATTGTATTCCGGTTCAAGTCATTCAACTTTCATTGTCTATATTTTTAATAATAAAAACTGTATAATTAAATGTGTATATTATTATTCTTTCAACTGTTTTTTTAATTGTTAATTATGTTATACTCTGATGATAATGATTTTATATATAGAAATAAATAAATGTAAACTGTTAAGATAAGGTATTGTTGACTTTCTCCAGGTGATGGCATAATAATTATCTGCTGATAAAATTTTTATTTTGTTCATAGTTTAGAGTATAAGGTCTATTATAATAACTATCTCAAGTCATTAGCTACTTATCAATAACCTTCTCATATATTTAATTGTTCACATGCTTGGGTTGCATCTTCAGACTTCAAGTAGAGCAAATCATTAATTGCCCTGTAATATGCTGTTTGAATTTTGTAATGATATTACAATTGTTTTATTATAATAGGCCAAATAACTTGACTACATCCATATAAATTATTTTCTTTTTTCAATTAGATCATCGTAGGTTGGGAATTCTAACTATTATTAAGTGAACTCCTGATCATAAAGTAGCACTGAAATCAAAAATAACTCATTTTTTGAGAAAATCAGAGTTGTAGTATATTAAATATTTATAAAACTAAAATTTAGGAATAATTGTTAATTGACCTTGTCTTATATGAAAAATATTAGATAATGAGCATGATATTACAATTTATGTGTGGTAACAAAGAAATAATATTTTTAATGAGGTATATTAACTATTTACACACGTATGTACTCATCAAACAAACAAGAATTGCGATAAATGTATGTAAGTTAGATACATATTATTATGTTTTTCAGTAAACATATTTCCATTTGATTTGACTGAAACATGAGGTTTTCATTTGATCTGAATTTAGTTCTAATAAAATGAAATAATTAATACATTTTCTTACAGGATAAAAAATGCAATAAGATTTTATGTACGTTCTTATGTTGCCATATTAAAATTTTATGAATCTCAAATAACAATCCTTAAATATATTTTTTAATACAGTTAAACTACCTATTTGAAAATGACTAAAACTTCGTTAATTGTATTACTTTTTAATTGAATTAATTTTAATTGTGTTTTTAATAAATATGGCACAGTAGTATGATATATAAATATTCTATAGTTATAAGCAGGGTGGCTTTAGACAAAATTTATACATAGGCAAAATCAAAATTTGCCGCATTTTCGTTTTTGTAAGTCTAAGTATCAACTTATCCATAATACAGCTCTGCCTATCACCGAAAGGCCTGTATTGCTTGTGCCTTCTTATAAGCCATTAGCACGAAACTGCTGCAGTTATCAGCAAATTACCTACTTAAACCAATTACACAAATTTTCCTATAATACACATTATAATGAAGTAATAACTAATTAATATTTGTACAACTATTTTGAAAAATATAACTACTTTTATAAGTATTTTATATTTATATTGGTCATGAATAGATTATAATCATCAAATATAGGCGTATGGATATAATAATAAAAGTGAATTTGGCTATGTACAGAGGCGTATTTAGGCACAGGCCCTATAGGTCCGGGTCTAGAGCGGCAAAATTGAAGAGCTGCAAATTTCAACAGTTATTTTTTACAAAATTATAAAAATATTTTTCATTTGATGAAATCAAACTCAAATAATTTTTGTTCGCTCACAATGAATCAACTATATATCTACATGTATCTCAATGTATCTTTTTTAGTATAATATTATAATATGATAAATTGTATATTTAAATTTGTTTTATAAATAATTATAGGAAGGAGGAAGGCGGCGAATTGGAAAGTGCCTAGAGGCGGAAAAACCTTAAATACACCACTGGCTATGTAGGCATAGTTCAATATTTATAATAACGATAAAATGAGGTGAATCCAGACAGATTGGATTTTGTTATTTCTTACATTTGACAAAATACCAACAAATGATCAAATGCTTCTGCCCATAATTTAATTAAATTATTATTGTAATTTTCAGACTGGTATGGAGCTTTCTGCTTAATTGAAAAGGTAAAACACCTAACCACCTAAGTGTGAAATTAATATTCACTTTTATATTATCATATGGTTTTTAAATATTTCATAGTTATTTGGAAAACTCAGATTTAGGTACCTACCTTTCACTTAACAATCTGCCAAAAATTAATTATAATAATTTTAGTATTTATGTCCGAGTTATATGGTTTTTCGAACTATATTACAATTTTATTTTTATTTTATCCCATACACTATAATATAAATATGAGGTATGATAAATTTATATTTACTTATAAATAAAATTTAATTATACTTATTACAAATTAAGCATTTCAAAAATATAATATTATAATGTGGATAAATTAAAATAAATATGATATAGTATTTTCCATATAACTAAATCTAATAGAATCTATACATTGATATTTGAATTTATTTTTAACATATTTATCATTATCCACAACGATTAAAAGTGTACCAGTGACGTGTCACAATTACTCTACTAGACCATAAGTTATCGCAATAATAGAATTACCAATGAAAAAAAAAAAATGCCATTAAGTTGTGGGTCATCAAAATTTGAAAATTTTCCATAACAGGTTGTACCGTGAAAAGTATGGAATCTTCCAATTCATACAATTATAAATCTATGATGTATAACTGTAATAGTGATCAGACATGTGAAAAAAGTGTAAAGTGGGATAGGAAATATACACAAGAGCTGCACTTACAAGCTTGAAAACTACATAATTGAATATATGAAGTTCACTTTACCTAAGCTATAAGTATATAAGAAGTGGCGAACTGAACAGCTATTTTTTGAGGCAACTGCCTCAGAGAAAATACGAGTGGGTGGATGGGTAACCAGGTGTGCAACTGACCAACTGGGCACTAGTTTAATTGTACATTTTAAATATACTATTAATGTATACATTTTTTATTAAGTGAAAAACCTGATGGTTGTAGGGTGGGTGTCAAATTGTATAGTTTGCCTCAGGTCTGAAAAATGTTCTGCACACCACTGTATATAAGAAGATACTGTAGGCAAAGTACTGAAGTGTCTACTAATACTAATGTATTACAAATTTTATAATTAATTAATTAGTTAGAGATGTATCTTAACTTTTTGTCTTCCTTGCTATGATACAATCAAAACATTCACTCTGCAGCAAGTGAGTCCAGATTTTCTGGTACAAAGAGGTATACTTGCTCAATAATCTTAGATAACATTTAAATTTAGAATATATAAATTTAAACAAGCCATTTTTTTTCTTAAAACTTTCAATTTAGTTTAATGAAAAAACAAATATTTAATATTCGTTCTATGTATTATCTACTAAGCACCCTATTTCATATGAATATGAATCAGTTACACTATCAAAAATTATGTTTTTGTATTTATAATTCTGGAATTCTTAATTTAATTTTTTTATAAATTATTATTATCATTATATTTCATTTAATGTGTTTAAAAATCTGAGTATTATAAATCGAGTATATAAATCAAAATTATATATTATAACTTAACATATTAAAATAAAAACGCAAGAGTAGTAATGCACACATAGTAATAAAGCAATATTTTATAAATTTTAACCCCTCATTTAATCTAATTATTACAACTTGAAATTAGAAATTAGTATACTAGTACCAAATGCCTATCTAGCAATACAAAATAAATTCAATGATACCAAAAAACAGTTATAGAATTTTATATATATACCAGGTGATTTTTTTATCATTGAACACTCATTATTTCAAAAATTATTGATGTTTTTGAAAATATTATTTTACATAGTTTCAAGTTGTTAAAAACCAACTTTTTGATTAAAAAATTATATTTTTAAATATTTTTTATCCTTATAATTTTTTAAGTTTTTTATTTTTTTTGAATGACAACAGAGTTTTAATTTCATATTCCAAAGCAGAATATTTTTCTAAGTATTTTGATTCATAAAAATCGAGTTTAGGATAAGTAGTTTATGAGTTATAAGTATTTCAATCTAAACTTTAAACACTTATAACTGATAAACTACTTGTCCTAAATTCGATTTTTATGAAACAAAATACTTAGAAAAATATTCTGCTTTGGAATATGAAGTTAAAACTATGTTGTCATTCAAAAAACTAAAAAACTTAAAAAATGATAAGGGTAAAAAATATTTTAAAATACATTTTTGTAATAAAAACGTTGGTTTTTGAACAACTTGAAACAATGTAAAAAAATATTTTCAAAAACATTAGTAATTTTTGAAATAATGAGTGTTTATAATGATAAAAGAATTACTCGGCATAAAGTTTATAGCCATTAAGGCATGCGATACTTGAGTTGTTTTTCGTTAAATATAAAAGAAAGAAAATAATATTTTTACATGTTTGTTTATTTTTTTAACGTATCTTTCTAATAAATCTCTTAACAAGTACTATTAAAACATTAATTTAATTGATATTAATTGTTATAATTTTTAATAATTGCATATCTTATATTAACTATATAATTTAAATCAAGTTTCATTCAACTAGTAATAGTGTATCAAAGTATTCTCAATTATTTCTGTGTTATCTAATATTACTAAGTTACAATATACTTTAGTAAATTTAACTTAACACTGTTAAATTTATAATATGTTTTGTACTTACACTAATAAATTAGTATCAATTATAATTTATATAAGTATCTAAGGGCCAGTTGTACTGTCTACGGTTAAACTTCGATTACGCTTAATCAGCTGATGACAGATATTTAGCCGTGCAAATTCGGCCGATTAAACTCCGGTTAACTTAAATCAGAGACAGTACAACTGGCCCTTAGCAGTATAAAAATATTTATACATTTGTATAATCTACAGGTGGTCATACAGGTTCATATTTTAAAATAAATATAGAAATATAGCTTATAATTATTATACCTCTGAATTACAATTTTAACATTAAGTGTCAATAGAATATGAAACAAATAAAAATATATATGGTGTATATGGTGTTTAGTTTACATTCACAATTCAATGAGTTACTTAAATTTATATCATATTAAAAATTAAAATCATCTATTGATAAAATGGACTATTATCAACGATACTGGTATTTCGTTTTGTAAATATTATACAAATATGACTCCAAAAAATAGTATAATTTAAGAGGAAATTATACTCGAATATGTTGGCTGTCTATCTAACTGTTAATATAACAAATATCACAGCGGGAATTGACATAGAATTAAGATTGATCTCAACAATACATGCAGGTATAATATCCTCTTAAAACACTATAATTTACAATATACGAATACAAAAAATATATCAATCTTTAAATACTTCAAAATAATACTATGCTATTTTGAAATATATATATACTTGAATCAGGAATATAAAAATTAAAACTAAAAGGATAGAAAAACACAATTTCTAAAATAATATTTCATCACAACCAATAATAGACTTTCTATACATACGTTTTTTTTTAAAATTTAGTTACACTAATATGTCTATTATATTATGATAACAAACCATCACAAATCACAAATTTGGTTTCATAATAATTGAATATAGTCTATAGATATACTTATTTATAATTTGTTCGAGTAGATTATATTAGTAATAGTTTACATTTAATAATACTTTTACATAATTTACTTTAAAACTTTTTTATGTATTAAAAGGAAATCTTGGTTAAACTTTGAATATAAATTGAATTCCAAAAATAAATCATACTAAACGATGTAGACAACAATTGCAATAATTTTCACGCCAAATATAATGTCTTAAATGACTGAGATAATTTAAACAAAATTAATATTTTAGCTTTTAATAAACAATAATAAGTTAAGCAATTTCAAATAAATAAAGATACATTTATGTTTTAATTGTTTTTTAAATAAATAAATATTGTAGAAATGCATTAATATTTCTGTTTGAATTTTATGCATTAAAAATATTGCAACAGCTTAAAATAAGAAATATAATAATTATAAATAGGAAGTTAATGATTTTTAAATCTGATTAATTATTTTTACTCTTGTCTTTTAATTTATCTTATTTAATAAAACATTTTGCAAGCTACCTATATTATTAAGCAATTTAATCTTTTTAAAATCATTTCTTTCTATTATTGATAGCAGATTTAATTAATTTATAAACTAATATTTCAATAAATGTTCATGAAATGGCACTAATTTTTCCGTAATTAAAAAAATTCTATCAAGGTTCAATAAAGAAAGAGCTATTTTGTTATTTTTTAACTTACTATTACATGCATTACTTTAACTATAAATAAACAGTGGTACAAAAATCAAATTTGAAAAAAGTACATAATTTAAAAACCAACAAAAATTATTAAGATATGGGCATTAAGGAAAGGGTCAGTTTATAGTGAATAATCTGGAAAATAAATGTAGTATTAAAAAGTCTATGCACTGTTAGAAGCTTTTTTTCGTCGCTTGTTTAATAATGAATTATTAGAAGTATTTAACGATTTTATATTGACTTGATCATAATCCACACGCATTGTAGCTAGAGACCGGGTCATTTCTTCTTGAACTTCGGGCCACACATCTTCAGACTCTTTCAACATTTTTCCGGTATATAATGGTGTTTGGGGTACTTCGGTATAGCTCTAAATTTTTAAAACATATCAAATGTATAGAATATTATTTAAGTTAAAATATTAAGTACTCACTGCAATCCATTTATGTTTCACAACTTCATTGATGGTAAGACGAACTGAAGGATCAACAGATAACATACTTGAAATTAAAGTTTTAGCATCACTAGACACATTATTCCATTCTGGACTAGGAAAGTCAAATTGTCCAGTTTTAATTCGATTTTTCATGCCAGGCGAAATAGCTTGCCCGTGATTACTAAAAAAAGGCGGAAATCCACACAATCTAGAACAAAAAAAAATTAGTTGAAAATGGGCAACACTTTACAGATAGTGTTAAAAACAAATACCTACTAAACCTATAAATTTAATAAAGGAAGGGGCAGAAATAATATTAAGTAGATAAATATAAGAAAATTAAATTACATATGTAAACTGTAACATTAATCAGGGAGTCACTATCCAAAAGTCTTCCCTGTGTTACATTAAAATGTAAATATTATCGCTAAATGATTCACATTAAAGTATAGAAACACATTTTAAAAAAAATTATAAGAACATAATATTATGTATTTTGTAAGAATTTTTTTAGTTGTTTTATTAGTATATATTTTTGAAATAAATATAATTATTTAAAAAAAACTTATCAAAATAATTTTGGTATCCCTAATTGAAATATTTATAATAAAAGCTTCATACAAAAACACAAAATATATTATTCTAAAAGTTCTTTAAAATAGTAGTACCTAACCATCTTAATTCATATTTTTAACCAAGTAATCACTAGTAACAATGAATAATATTTTTTTATACTCAAGGTGTGCGAGATACTAATAGAGCCATACAAATAAATCCTACTGTGGGGTCTTTTTAATCAAGCTAAATTGCACGAATATTCAATTTTTATGTTTATTATTTTATAGAAATCATTTTGTATTTTTAATATTGAATTCATACATGCATACTTACAATATATACATGATCACTCCTAATGACCATATATCACAACTTTTATCATACTTTTCTGGACCTAGAACTTCCGGTGCTGTAACAAATACATGTACATTAATAGAGACAATTATTTTTGCATAATAGCTGTTGCTTTTAACTAACCAACATAATATGGCGTATAGCAAGGTGTTTTTAATGGAGCTTTTTGTGATACTTCCTTGGCAAATCCAAAATCAGTTAATTTTAAAATGCCATTAGCACCTATACAGAAAATAAATCAATGACAATTTAAATTAAAATATTAAAATAATAGTTTGTTGTTGTGAAACATTTTAAAGAACACAATTATTTATGTAATTTTAACAACTAATATATTAATATTTATTTAAGATATGATTTCTTAAGTTAAAGTCAATTACCAAGCTTAGAATACAAGAGATTTTCAGGTTTTAAGTCACGGTGAGCAATATTAAGGTCATGAAGATACTTGACTGCTGAACAAATGGCTGTCATAATATGTGCAGCTTCTACATATAACAAAATTAATTTATTACATTTTACATGTATAAAATGTATCTAACTGAATTAAATTATTAATAATATATTAATTAATATAATAAATTTATTAAACTTGCCCCTTTCGGTAAAAGCTCCCTCATTGTGTTCTTGTATACGTTGAAATAATTCACCACCTTCCATGCTAAAAAATACATTGGTTAATCATACAATTTTAATATTATCAATTTATTAATCAAAACTTATTAAACTTTTCCAGCAGAAATAATGGTAAAAATAATTAACTTGTTAATATAAATAATTTACATTAAAAATATGTTATTTGTACGAGGTAATTGAAGAAATTAGGAGGCGCATAAATTCAAAATAAAAAATAATCACATAATAATACATATAAACTATTTACATTGTTATTATATTTATTCTTTTAATACCCATTATTCATGTATGTTGGTTATTTATTTGGCTATTTAGAGTTATGGGGGCAAAGCTCCTGTAGTTCATTTTTTCAGTAAAATACTAGTCTTTAGTAAAAAAATCTAATGAAACCTCCACTTAATGGTGATGAAGGGCAACATGATTACACTGAGATGCTACATTTGATGGAAGTATACATAATTGACAATTGTATGTCTTTGAATAAACATATAAATATATTATAACTAGTAAAATATTCTGGCAACACCCCAGCGCAGTTTTATTTTTTGCACAAATCCTATATAGTATATATGTTATATAAATGTTTCTCAGTTTAAGTGTATCTCAGTATTAGTGCATCTCAGAGCATGGACAAATTAGCAACAGTGTACCTAGCTTTATGAAATAATTTTACCTAAATGTACAACTGCATGCCATGGATTAGATTTAGCGTTTGGTAGATTTATTGACATGGTTAGAACTACTTATTATCCAAACTTTTCTGACATCTATAAAAACAATCTATAAGATTTTTGTTAAATTCAATTGAGTATATAAGCTATCTAATGATTTGATACATGCTTGTACCTGATCTGTTTAAATAACCAATAGCAACCATTTATTTAAAAAAAAAAAATGAAAATGCGAATCTCAAAATCCATGTTTAACCACTACTTTAAAATGAGAATGCCAGAAAATTCTTTTTTATTGCACATTTACATAATTAGAGAAATCACAATTCCAAACTTTAAGCTTGTGTGTTTGTAGTTTTTGAGAATTTGCAATAAATAAGTGAGTTAGTGGTTTTTAGCTTATATTATATGGATTTATCATAGTAGAAATTGTTTATAATGATGTTTAAAGGGCCAGGATAAATAGGCCACTATTAGGGCTCAATGTTTGAAAAAAGAAAAATATGTATAAAAAATTTTAAAATATGCATGAAAAAAAAGGCGGGTAAGTCGTGTATGTCGCTCTGCTGCACAGTAGGTTACAAGGGGTTACTGGTTACTGTAATGGATGGAACTAAATTTGAATCCAATGATATTATATCATTGTATACAAAAAACGATTCTGAGCGAAGACGGTTTATCTGTCTATTATAGATTATTAAAAATTTTCAAATCTTAGATTTAAAAAGAAAATTTTTTATGAATTTCTAGTTTGAAATAATTTGCGAATTTTCGTGATTTTTACATATTATGTTGTCAAAATTCAAACTTTGAATGCTTGTAAAAAAAAAATTGTGACTACGCATTTCTTTTATTTTTCAATTTTTATAGTAAAAATATATTATGAGCCTTGTATTAAATTTTCAAATCTTAGATATAAAAAGAAAATTTTTTATGAATTTCTAGCTTAAAATAATTTCTGTATTTTTGTGATTTTTACATAATATGTTGTCAAAACTCAAATTTGAATGCTTAAAAAAAAAATTGTGACTATGTATTCCTTTTATTTTGCAACTGCTATTGTAAAAATATGTTAGGAGCCTTGTATTAAATTTTCAAATCTTAGAATTAAAAAGGAAAACTTTTATGAATTTCTATCTAAGATAATTTGAACATTGCCGTAATTTTTACGTATTTAGTCAAAATTTGAACTTTAAATGCTTATAAAAAAAAATTGTGACTATATATTTCTTTTATTTTTCAATTGCTATTGTAAAAATATATAATGAGCCTTGTATTAAATTTTCAAATCTTAGATATAAAAGGAAAATTTTTTATGAATTTCTAGCATAAAATAATTTACGAATTTTCGTGATTTTTACATAATATGTTGTAAAAATTCAAACATTGAATGCTTATAAAAAAAGATTGTGACTATGTATTTCTTTTAATTTTCAGCTTCTATTGTAAAAAGATGTTAGGCGCCTTGTATAAAATTTTCAAATCTTAGAATTAAAAAGAAAAACTTTTATGGATTTTTTGGATTATTTTGCAACTGCTATTGTAAAAATATGTTAGGAGCCTTGTATTAAATTTTCAAATCTTAGAATTAAAAAGGAAAACTTTTATGGATTTCTATCTAAGATAATTTGAACATTGCCGTAATTTTTACGAATTTAGTCAAAATTTGAACTTTAAATGCTTATAAAAAAAAATCGTGCCTACGAATTTTTAATATTTTTTAACTTCTATTGTTACAATGTGTTAGAAGCCTTGTATTAAATTTTCAAGCTTTTCTACAGAACAAATAAATTTTTATCGATATTTATAGAAAAAAAAACTAATAATGATCGAAAATTTAAAATGTCAGTAAACAGCTCAAAACAAATCTAAATATTTTGAAAATTTTATCAAATATATAAAACGCCTATATAAACATTCAGTCAAAATTTCAAGTATCTGCGGTAATTTGTTTTAGAGTTACACCAAAATAAGGAAATCGCTAAAAGTGAAAATCCAATGTTGTAAAAATTTAAATTTCAAATGCTCATAAAAATTTAATTTGAATTTCCGGTGGAATTTTTATTTGTGATAAAGATTGAAAAACTTGTAAGGAATCTTGTATTAAATTTTTAAATCTTAGATTTAAAAAGAAAATTTTTTATGAATTTCTAGCTTAAAATAATTTGTGAATTTTCGTGATTTTTACGTATTTTGTCAAAATTCAAACTTTGAATGCTTATAAAAAAAAATTGTGACCATGAATTTATTTTATTTTTCAACTGCTATTGTAACAATATGTTAAGAGCCTTGTATTAAATTTTCAAGCTTTTCTGCCTAACAAATAAATTTTTATCGATATTAATTTAAAAAAAACTAATAATTATCGAAAATTTGAAATGCCTATGAATAGTTCAACTTAAGTCGAAATTTTTTGAAAATTGCATGGTGGATAGAATATACTTATATAAACATTAGGTGAAAATTCCATGTATCTATGGTCATTTGTTTTAAAGTTACATCAAAAACTAAAATCGATTTTGACGAAAAATGAGTGTGCGTAAAATTTCCCGTTTTTCCCTTAATTTTTAGTTTGTTTTTCTCAATTATTTAGAAAAGTATTAAGAATTTTTTACTTTTGACCCCCCAAAGTACCAACTAGATTCACTTTCTGATCGAACGAGGTACAGAAGTCAAAAATCGAAGCATTTTTACTGCCCCAAAACGTGATGACAGACACAAAAAAAAAAAAAAACACACACATCATGGTAAAATCAAATTATTATTTATAAATAAAATATTGTATAACAATTTGTTTGACCTTGACAAACATAAACCAATACCTACATATAATAAATATTTAAATGAAAATAATTTAACAAAAAACATAAATAAATAGCTAGTTAAAATGTTTTTTCATAATTCAAATTTAAAACAACAGTTTAGATAATTCACTAAAACTTTTTCCAACAGTATCAATTACACTATCTTTATCAATTAAAAAATTCGTTTCAATATTAATCAATGACAATGCTTCCATTGTTTTTTGGGAAATAACTGATCTTAACTTGTTTTGATATTTTTTAATTTTGAAAACGTTCTCTCGCAAGTAACTTGGGTACATGGTAGTGTTAATACAAATTTATATGCATAATATATATTGTTAAAACAACCAAAGTTTTTGGGATCTAAGCAAATGCAATCACTTAGTAATTTTGAATTACTAATAAATCGTGTATCCAAGCTATTCACACATGGATATAATTAAAAGTTTCGAATTTAAATCTATTAGTTAATGACATATTTGGTCGTTCATCTGTTGCTTTTTCACCGGGCATATTTTTTTTTTTTGATTCTCTACCTATAGATTTCCCATTATTAAAATCAATATTTGCAGTGAAATTACTACTATTTAATTCTAATTCTTTATTTATTTCTATAATAAAATGTTTAACTTTGAATGAAGATTTATAAATATACTATCAGCATTATCTCTTCTAGATCTAATTTCTTTTTGTAAACATAAAATACACGTAAATGTCAGTTACTAAAACAAAGATAATATATTTAATTTAAAATATGAATATGAAGTCAGAGGGCCCAAACTAGCCAGGGACCCAGTCCGCGATTGCGAACCTGTGGTCCAGGCCAGTCCGACCCTGGTGCCTAGAAAACTATCAAGTTACCTTCATCCAGCAACCCATCACTGACTTTTTTGAACCGACGTGAGGTTTAAATTAATAAAATTTTTTTTTTGAAAAAATGTATTAAAAATATTTGTTTATATGTAGTATGTACCAAAGTAATGTGCATTTATATTTTGGAGATTACATAAATAAAAAAAATTTATTTGAGCGTAAAATAATGTATTAGATTTAACCTTCTCTGATAACACAAACAAATTTGTGTTAAACATGTCGGTTTGCACAAATTTTTTAACACGGATAGGTTATTTTGAGGTCCCATAACATAATAATTTACTGCAATAATAGTATTGAACTATATAACAGAAAAAGCAATCTAAAAAGGATTAACAAACATTTATTTTAATTAAAAATATAAATTTAAAGGAAAGCAAAGAATCTAAAGTTTTTAAATGAGTATTTTATTTTGACTATTTTCATTTTTTTCCATTAACAATATTAAGAGTAGAAGAAATATATTATACAATTGAAGATGTAGAATGGATCAATCTTTGGATTTTTTCCAATTTGAATTTAAATGCTGTTTACCCAGATTCATAATTAAAGGTAATTTTATATTGAAAAATATAATGATACAATAATTGTGATATAAATAGTTTATCATAATATTATATTTTTTTATAGTGATTTTAAACCATATTTGATATTAATACATTATTAAAACTTTAAAAAAATAAACATATTTATTATATTATATGTATTTACAAATTATAATTGTAATAGTATTCTCGATTCTCAATATATTTATTAGATAACACTGGGATATTTATACATATAGTAAGCAGAATTATGTGTAATGTAATGAATATGTGTTATCTAGAAAAATTGTTTGTATTAAGTTATAACTTATTACAAAATACAATTGAATAAAAGCATAATAATAATCATGTTATCTTAAAATGAAAGCAACATTTTTGGGCCATTATTTTGTTGACATATATTTAACAGAAACATAAGTCCACAACAGAGTTGCAGTTGAATCATTATTTTTTTTTTATTATTTAATTATAAAAAATGATTGGTTAGTGATATACCTGTTAACACTGAGATGGTCCAATAATTATAGGAATTGAGTAATAATCTTGACTATTTTTAAGAACTGATTGAATAATCTTAAATATTATTATGATTGTTTTTATCTTACAAAACTAAACCTTATGTTCTTATAATAATGACTTTTTTAATGACAATATGTTTAAGATAATTGCATAGTAAATAAAACTTTTATGATAAAAAAACTAGTGATGGTGCTTTTTTCAACCTAAAAACCTTTGCATACATAGAAGTTGCACCTTCATATTAGAACAAGTAATAATTCCACAAACAAAAAAAAAGGAAATATTAAGATAATGATGCATTTAATACAACAATGATAATATTTCATGGGATGAGGATAATTGAAAGAATTATCCTACAAAAAAAGTATAATTTTTGAAAACAACTATTAGTTAGTTAAATCTTGTAACATTGTTAATTATAATTTTGTTTTCGAAAATGTGCACGGAATTCTTTGAATAAAAATATAAACTGTGACTGTTATTGTGGGTAAACTATTCAGTAGTATTTAAAAATGTTTTTAAATATTTTAAATGTTTATTTTAATATTTTGATAATAATTAAGATTTAAATATAAAATATAATTTATAACAGTAATAGTGTAAAGTATAACTTACCATTCCATGATAACCAACAAACATTTCTTCTCCATGTATTGGTTTTCGTATACATCAATTATATTGACTATATTTATGCAACCGCTAGCCCTCCAGTGTAGATCGATTTCTCTTCTGGCTTTCTGACAGTCAACGAGAACCTGTAAAAACCAAAATACAGACAACAACGATACCAGACACTTTAAACACGACGAACATCAGTCTAACATTGTTCAATATTACCTTAAGCGCATACTTTTCACCGGTTTTAACAGAAAAACACTGCACCACCTTGCCATTGATACCCAGTCCGAGTACATTATTGGATATTCTGTAATCCTTTTCGATAGGTGTAGTTTTGGTTTTGTTGTTGAGAAAATAAAAATCGTTTTCTTCCATAACCGCAGTGTTTATCATGTTGCTACAGCGATTGATGCACACCGACTGCTATGAAACATCTCAGACGTGGTCCCTATGCGACTGTGGAGTCCAAGGTCTCGGTCGAGAGCTCTGGAAATAAGCCCGAAAATCGATGCGTAACAACTATAATATCCGATGACGACGACTACGATAATAACAAAACAGTGATAAAAATGTCGAGTTGGTTCGATATTAATTTCAACAACAATATCACGCAATGTTCCGATGAAGTAGTACCTATACTAGGTAGTCATCTTCACCACCAGCACGTAAGACCGCTAACCGTTAAAATGCCTGTAAATAAAGTCTCTTTTAACCCTGAACAACAATAGTAAATAATAATATGAGTAATAGGCTAATCGCTATTGATAACAACAAAATGATAAATTATTATTATTATCGCATACATTGCATATTATTATTTGTATTGTGTTGTGCGCCTGTGCCAATGTGTCATAATATTTTTCATTTTTTCAAATACAATACGAAATCACAATGCCAAGAATCAACTCGTGAGAGCCGGCGATGGAGCTAATGTTTGGACGTTTGATGATAACATTAATATTTAATATTATCCTCCAAAAAAAAAATAAAAAAATACCGCAAGTCAATAACACTGAACAAAGTATAATTTATACAATATCATTATCGAATTATTTATTTCGATAATACGTCAGTTTCAGATGCCGGGTAGGTAAATGGGAATGGAACGAATTTGATTTATGAAGCCTTAAAGTATAATATTATTCTCATTATTTATATACATGGTGTAATTATGTAATATATTACATATTGACTCCACGTCTGTACACGTCGTTTATCATACCGAACAGAATAATTAATATCAAATTATTAACAAACACTTAAACGTAAAATCGATGAAATCGATGAAATGCTATAATAAAACAAAACTATTGTATGGGCAACGAAACATAAAATATGTTTAATAATACCTATATAATTATATATTTAAACTTGTATTCATAACACGATATTATTTCGATAAATATAGTGTATTAGGTATTGGTATACTTATTATTTATTAATGTGTTGTACGTGGTGCCTACGCGTACTCCATCCATGTGATGTTAATATCGTGGATTATTTTTGGTGATGTGTCGATTTAAATAGGTCCATGTGGATATAATTTTAATTATTTCGATTCGTATCTAGCTGGTATTGTTGGTTGACTAGTTGGTACCTATCTAATTAATACATACTGATTTTAAATGACAAATGCTAGTAGGTACATAAGCGCAATTAGAGAGGGCTGGAAAGCCATATCCCATCCCCAAAAAATAAATACATAAATGTATTCTTCAATTGTTTCTTAAAATAGTAATTAACTTTTAGAAATTTAATTGTACTTCTTATTTATTATTTAGAAAAAATTTAATTATTACATTTTTATTTAAAGTGTAACTTTATAATTATTTTATATTGCCTATAACTATCATATTAGCGTATGCTCTTCAGCTATGAAGAGGATAAATCTATATTTACGCTCCACAATTAACCAATAAGATTGGTTTAGTAACCAATCAATATTTTATGTTGAAAAAGATACTGTGATTCAAAGAGAATAAATATTAAAAATAATTATTGACAAAAATAAAATAAAGTAAAAATGAAGAGGGTAAATACATATTTGTCTTTTTTGTAAAACTTTTACATTTTCAAGTGAATGTACCTATGTACCTATAATGTACCTATAATGATAGATAGCGGTTAAAATATATTATAATTAGGGCTCGGAAGTTGATGACCTAAAGAACCTTAAAAAATATGAATAAATTATTTAAAAATGATGGAAAATGACTGCAAAAAATGACCCAACAATTGTCAAATTATGAAATAAAATGATTTAATTAACTAAAAAATGCAAAAAATTACTTATTTTATATTTTTAAAAGTTTCGAAGTGTTCACAATAATAATTTGCAGCACTTAGCCACGTCTCCCATCTAGTTAATACAGGCTGTGGCAGTAAAGAAATATTCGGTGCCTTTTCTCGAAAAAATTGAATACGAGCAGGACACTTAAAAAAAATTTTTTTTACGTTAGATATTAATTGATCAACTTTAGGAAAACATTTACGAACTTCTTCTGCAACCCTGTGTAGTCCGTGAGCTAAACAGGTGACATGTTCCATTTTAGAGTACATTATTTTTATGCCTTTACCAGCCTTTACCATATATGGCGCTGCATCGCTTAAAAACAGCAAAATATTGTCGTATTCAGTGGCGGTTATAAGGTGGGGGGGGGGGCGATAGGTGGATCGCCCCCCCCCCATGGTCCGTGTTTTTTTATAATAAATTATTATTGAAATTTTATAATAAATTATTGAAAGAAGTATTAATCATGGTACTATTTTTTTGTGTTTCTAATTTATAGAAATAGTATCAGCAATTTGTAAAGTTGTCTTGCGCAATATAATACGGTATATTTTTAAATAATTGTAGTACATTTTATTAATTTTTGTTATTATAGTACATGTACGTATACCTACGTAATATGTAATTCGGAAAGTTGCGTGTCATTGTTTATATATGTATATATGTATATATGTATATATGTATATATGTATATATATATATATATATATATATATGGCTGCTAGGAATAATCTCAATAATGTAATAGATTTCCCATTCTGATATTACGATAATTTTAAGAGGACGTTACACCTGTATGTGTTGTCTCCGTCTTACAATTTTGTGTGTTTTTAAGCACGAATAACTTTTTTGTAGTTCCGATATCGAAAAAATAAAAACGATATTGCACAGACACAATCCTCCTTTTTATGTGGTGAAATTTTCGTTTCTTAGTTATAACTTATAAGTTATAACTATATCTTTCTCGGTTCTTTCCCGCGCCAAACAGTTTTTGCAATGTTACGCACTTGTAAGACGGAGACAACACATGCGGGTGTAGCGTCCTCTTAATATAAATCTAAAAATATAATAAACGCTATATTATACTCAAAAACTCACATATATTATTACACGTTTTGCTAAAAAAAAAAAGACATAATATGCTTGTATTGTAGATTTTTATTATTAAAAGGTTGATTAACTGTGCATCTGTGACTATACTTTTTTTAATTTAATTGTAAGTACAAGGTGAACCTATTTTGGATTATTTCAAAATATTGGGGAAAAATTCCAACGACTCATTATTTTCCTATGATTTTTATAATTTCCGCCCCCCTTAAAAGTCAGTTATAACCGCCACTGGTCGTATTTAATCCCTTGAGGCCATAAAAGATGAAGTGCTTTATCCAATAATTTAGCAATGCTGGTATGATTAGCTTTTTCCAGTGCTTCTGTGTGAAGGAAAAATATTTTTCGTTGGTATCCAATTTCTAACGTACCCATAATTACATTCGCGATGTACCGGCCTTCCACACTGTGGTTTCGTCGATAGAAATCCACAGTTTTTGATTTTCACAATACTTTTTTATATTATTGTTTCTTCGTAACATTGGGCAACATACGATTTTCTCAATGTCGATTCGACCGGAATACTCTTGCTTGTATATTTTTCCAAAAAGTTACGAAAACAGTCATTAGATAATTTATTCAACGGAATATTAGCCGATAAAAAGGCTTGACACAAATCATAATTAAATGCACATTTTCTGGATGGTTGTGTCAGTAAACTTTGATTTTTTAGTTTGTAAATTTTTGCGCTCAATACCATGTATATGCTTTTGACGTGACACGTATTGTTCCACAGTGAACTTTTTATCTGCTGCAAGCTTAACGTCACATATCTTACAAAAAAGTATAGATCCATCAGTTGAAAAAATATCACTTCCGAATTCAGACATAAACGCACGTAAACGAGCACTAGTCGAAGTTTTATTTTTAGGCATTTTTTAATAAAAAGTTCTTAAGACAGGATAACATTCAACAACACGCTACACTAGACGGTCGAATACTAAATTATATTATACAAAATATAGTGGCTACAATACGTGTTAGCTGTTATTGAAAAATAATCATTTTATTGTTTACAATAATACACTATAAATATAAATATACTATAAAGTGTAAACTATAAATATAACTTATTTCAAACAGCTCGACCACGGCCAGTAATTTTAGTGTACCTATAGTTATTTTTGTAACACTAACAACAATAAGCTATATTTAAAAGTTAAAATAAGATATTAGGTGTATTTTATTTTTATGACATTTGCACATTTAATGAAAAAAATTAAGCGTTAAATTTATGTTTAAGAAAATTTCGCTATATTTTAAAAAAATTACGTATTTGTCGAAAAAAAATTATTTAAAATGTAGGACCGTGATAAAATGATATCAATGAGAAATAAAGGCAAAAAATGCAAAATAAATATTTTATATTATTTTAGTAGACCATCTAAATCGGATTTTTAGCTTGATAGATTAATGACTACATCAAATAAAACAAAATGCAGAATGCATCAACTTCCGAGCCCTAATTATAATCTTACAGCGATATTCACTTTCGTATATCATTATGTAATTTTCTTCGTTTTATCAATATAATTTTAACAATTTAAATATTAAATTGAATGATATTTAGGCATAGGTATCACATTCTAACCTAACCTATCTTCTGCCCATAAGTCTAATAAAATTATGTACCAAATTTTGCCACAATCGATCCAGCTATTTAAGAATGTATATATAGGACAAACAGATATAGCTATCGATCTATATAGCTATATCTCTATATCTATGATGTCTGTGTATCCTTTATTTAAATGCTTTATAATATATGCATAATTTATACGTTTTTCCACTAATCACGCTTGCTTATGAATTACGTATTTATATTGATATATATATATATATATATATATATATATATATATATATGTATGTATAAACATAATATTATATTAGCCTATATTATAAAGTACTGCTTTTTCTTTTTTAATATCTGGTCACCATAGGCCTATATGTGACTCAGTTGGTCACATTAATTAATTTCATTTTGACTAAATTAAGTTTATATTTTTCTTCATAAAAACATTAAACTTTTATAATTAAATGTATGATATTGTTTTTAATTGATAATTTTCAGTGTAGTAACTTAAAACTTGATATTCATTATGTCAAAATTTTAATATCTTAAGTAATTTTATCATTATTCATTAACTAGCCTATATTTAAACAATATGATTAAAAATTCAGTTTAGTTAAACTATATACTCAAATCTCTAAAATAATATTTATCGCAATAGGCTTATTTATACATGATAGTTAAATTTATTGTATTTAAAATTTTTAAATAGATTATATGTGGAAGAATTATTGGAAATTCGTCGGTATGTACTGGACATAGCAAAAGTAGTGAATAATTCCGATAATTAACTGATAATAACAAATTATATAATTATATAATATTAAATTATAATCATAACATAACAAGTCAACTTCTAATGGATATATTTAATGTGACTATGTGAGGGAGTAAGACGGGCAAGTCCCGTCTGTTTCCAATCAAATAGCAATAATTATAAGATCCCAAATGATATGGGATATGTGCATATTTCAGCATCCATTAAGGCTATTACTGCCACCAGGGATCATATAAAAGTTGTGAATATTTTTAACAAATAAACGATGATCCAAAGAGGCTATGTCATGTGGCCTCCATGGTTCCACATAGTGATGCACAACACCAAAAAATAAAAAGGTACCTAATAGGAATCAGCTAAAATATTCAGTGGTAAATGTCAATGGAAAATAAATCTAGAAAAAGTAAATAATGAAATAAATGTAGTATAATATTATAATCAATCCTACTATATTGTTAAATAAAATATTCAAAAATTTAAATAATTTAAAATATATGTATTATATAAAAAAAAATATATATACGGATATAACATTAGCAACGGTTCAGAAAAGATTATTGATAGAACAATTGATATGTTGATACTTAATTGAAAAATTTTTTGATTAGAATTATGTACTATTTAAAAAACATTAATTTATATTATAACACACTCAGTGTTCTTTTATGACGCTAAAATATCGAAGTATTATACACACAGAATTAATAAGTAGCGAAGAAATACTGGCTCGAAAAATTGACCACAACGACGAAGCTCTAATAACAATAAAGTCATGTAAGAAGTAACCATACACTTTACAACAAAACATATATGTTAACTGTTTAGTAGTTATCATTAAATCGTTGTGCGATTTATACGAAAAGTCATGAGTACAAATAAAAGTTTGATGAAGCACCGGTGGACACACACATGAGATGGTATATCTTATGCGATATAATATGTGACAAGTCATTCAGTTAAAAAAGGTAATATGACAGTACACCAGAGGACACACACTGGAGAGAAGTTTTATCCATGCGATATATGTGACAAGACATTCGTCGTTCATTACAAATGATAGTTTGATAAAGCGCTGGCGGACATACACGGAAGAGAAGCCTTACCATGCGATATATGTGACAAGACGTTCAATCAAGTAGGTAATTTGATCGAACACAAGAGGACACACACGGGAGATAAGCCTTACCCATGCGATATATGCGAAAAGTCGTTCAGTACAAATTATAGTTCGATCAAGCACCAGCGGACACACACAGGAGAAAAGTCTTTCTTGTGCGATATAATATGTGACAAGTCATTCAGTTAAAAAAAGTAATTTGACAGTAAACCAGAGGACACACACTGGAGAGAGGTTTTATCCATGCGATATATGTGACAAGTCGTTCAATCAAGTATGCAATTTGATCATACACCAGAGGACACACACTGGAGAGATCCCTTACCTTATGTGATATATGCGACAAGTCATTCAATCAAAGTGGCCAACTTACAGCGCATTCTGGAGACAAACTATTGCATTTGGCCTTGATTATATTCGACAAGTTGTAAATTTAAAGTACATCAATGACATTATACTAGTCGAAAAGTATGTGCAAGGTATATTTCTAGAGAATTGTGTTATATTCTGTCACTTTGTATTCATGGTTCTTAATTTTGATTATTGAATTAAATACAATTGATACAGATGTTTATTTTTAAGTATTTTTTATAATATCACATAGATTAGAGTGTTATCTAAATTATTAAATCAAGAATTTTTTGAATGTGTTCAGCTTTTGATTGTGTTAATTGATAAAAAGTTTTAGGAAAGGGGATGCAGCCAGTCAGCAGATATATAGGAAAATTGCCATCACCAATATCAAAGAGTTGTTTTGAGAATATATATCTCTAGATTGATCATTTTGCTACATGACACGTATATTCTTGCTTAAATGTAATATCTCGAGATGTTTCCACGATTGGAGGACCTTAAACATGCATTCAGTTTATCAGCTTGCGTTGAATGTGGTCATTCAAAAAGTGTTTACAAATGTTGCTCAAAATTACTTAGTCCTTGATTGGTTGAGCGAACGAGCTATACAGGTTGCCAAAAACACTGATGAAAAGGAATTAAATTTTAAAATTCAAGATTACATTCCTGACGAGAAGAGGATTTATAAATAATTTGATACGCCATACGGTAACTAATGAAGAAAATATAGTGAAATATCCACCGAAATTTTTAAACTCAATTATTTTTCGTGGGTTGCCGCCTCACAAAACAATGTATGGTTACATGACTATACTAACTATAATTTTTAGTAAATGGTTTGTCACATATATCGCATGAATAAGACTTCTCTCCAGTGAGTGTCCTCTGGTGTACAGTCAAATTACTTTTTTTAACTGAATGTATTGTCACAAATTATATCGCACAAGAAAGACTTCTCTCCTGCGTGTGTCCGCCGGTGCTTCTACAAATTATAATTTGTACTTAACGACTTCTCGCATATATCGCATGGGTAAGGCTTCTCTCCTATGTGTGTCCGCCGGTGCTTCGTCATACTTTTATTTGTACTCATGACATATCGTATAAATCGCACGGACGAATTAATGATAACTACTAAACAGTAAACTTATATATTTTTTATTGTAAAATGTATAGTTACTTGACTATACTAACTATTATTTGTACTGAACGACTTTTTGCATATATCGCATGGGTAAGGCTTTTCTCCAGTGTGTGTCCGTCGGTGTACAATCAAATTACCCACTTGATTGAACGACTTGTCGAATGTATCGCATGAATAAGACTTCTCTCCAGTGTGTGTCCTCTGGTGTACAGTCAAATTACTTTTTTTAACTGAATTTATTGTCACATATTATATCGCACAAGAAAGACTTTTCTCCTGTGTGTGTCCCCAGGTGCTTCATCATACTTTTATTTGTACTCATTACTTTTTGTATAAATCGCACGGACGAATTAATGATAACTACTAAACAGTTAAAATACATGATTTATTATAAAATGTATGGTTACATATACTATAATAACTATAATTTTTACTAAATGGCTTGTCACATGTATCGCATGGGTAAGGTTTCTCTCCCGTGTGTGTCCTCTGGTGTATGATCAAATTGCATACTTGATTGAACGACTTGTCACATATATCGCATGGATAAGACTTCTCTCCAGTGTGTACAGCCTCTGGTGTACAGTCAAATTACTTTTTTTAACTGAATGTATTGTCACATATTATATCGCACAAGAAAGACTTTTCTCCTGTGTGTGTCCGCAGGTGCTTGATCGAACTATAATTTGTAATGAAAGACTTTTCACATATATCACACAATAACGACTTCTCTCCTGTGTGTGTCCGCCGGTGCATCTACAAATTATAATTTGTACTTAACGACTTCTCGCATATGTCGCATGGGTAAGGCTTCTCTCCCGTGTGTGTCCGCCGGTGCTTCGTCAAACTTTTATTTGTACTCATGACATTTCGTATAAATCGCACGGTCGAATTAATGATAACTAATAAACAGTAAACTTATATATTTTTTATTGTAAAATGTATTGTTACCTGACTATACTAACTATTATTTGTACTGAACGACTTTTTGCATATATCCAGAGATGTAAAATTTCATGTTTTCACAGACCTGTTGAAACTTTTCAGAAACTTTTCATGTTTTCATGAAACTTTTCAAAAAAAAATTGAAACTTTTAACTTAACACTTTTATACACCTTTAATTTTTTTTTAAATTATTTAAGTCTATAACCAACTTAAATATTAACTGTTCTTAGCATAGATTAAGATATTATTATTTAACAGTCTCAACAATATTAAATAGGTACTTATATAAAACTATAAAATATGAAAAACCTTTGTAAACATTACAATGTAGCCAATGTAGGTATGTAAGTATGTAACTAACTAACAAGTCAATACTGTATACGTACGATTATGAAATTAAATTTTTGATATTGAAAAGTTTTAATACTTTTCATTTCAATAGCCTTGAAACTTTTCAAATTTCATGAAAAGTTTCACTTGAAAATTTCAGAATCTTTTCAGTCTCACATCTCTGCGATATATATCATGGGTAAGGCTTTTCTCCAGTGTGTGTCCTCTGGTGTACGATCAAATTACCTACTTGATTGAACGACTTGTCACATATATCGCATGGATAAAACTTCTCTCCAGTGTGTGTCCTCTGGTTTACTGTCAAATTACTTTTTTTAACTAAATGACTTGTCACATATTACATCGCACAAGAAAGACTTTTCTCCTGTGTGTGTCCGCCGGTGCTTCGTCAAACTTTTATTTGTACTCATGACATTTCGTATAAATCGCACGGACGAATTAATGATAACTACTAAACAGTAAACTTATATATTTTTTATTGTAAAATGTATGGTTACCTGACTATACTAACTATTATTTGTACTGAACGACTATTTGCATATATCGCATGGGTAAGGCTTCTCTCCCGTGTGTGTCCACAGGTGCTTCATCATACTTTTATTTGTACTCATTACTTTTCGTATAAATCGCACGGACGAATTAATGATAACTACTAAACAGTTAAAATACATGATTTATTATATAATGTATGGTTACATATACTATACTAACTATAAGTTTTACTAAATGGCTTGTCACACATATCGCATGGGTAAGGTTTCTCTCCCGTGTGTGTCCTCTGGTGTATGATCAAATTACATACTTGATTGAACGACTTGTCACATATATCGCATGGATAAAACTTCTCTCCAGTGTGTGTACTGAACGACTTTTTGCATATATCGCATGGGTAAGGTTTCTCTCCCGTGTGTGTCCTCTGGTATATGATCAAATTGCATACTTGATTGAACGACTTGTCACATATATCGCATGGATAAAACTTCTCTCCAGTGTGTGTCCTCTGGTTTACTGTCAAATTACTTTTTTTAACTAAATGACTTGTCACATATTACATCGCACAAGAAAGACTTTTCTCCTGTGTGTGTCCGCCGGTGCTTCTACAAATTATAATTTGTACTTAACGACTTCTCGCATATGTCGCATGGGTAAGGCTTCTCTCCCGTGTGTGTCCGCCGGTGCTTCGTCATACTTTTATTTGTACTCATGACATTTCGTATAAATCGCAAGGATGAATTAATGATAACTACTAAACAGTAAACTTATATATTTTTTATTGTAAAATGTATGGTTACCTGAGTATACTAATTATTATTTGTACTGAACGTCTTTTTGCATATATCGCATAGGTAAAGTTTCTCTCCCGTGTGTGTCCGCCGGTGTACGATCAAATTACCCACTTGATTGAACGACTTGTCGAATATATCGCATGAATAAGACTTCTCTCCAGTGTGTGTCCTCTGGTTTACTGTCAAATTATTATTTTTTAACTAAATGACTTGTCACATATTATATCGCACAAGAAAGACTTTTCTCCTGTTTGTGTCCGCCGGTGCTTGATCGAACTATAATTTGTAATGAACGACTTGTCACATATATCACACAATAAAGACTTCTCTCCTGTGTGTGCCCGCCGGTGCTTCTACAAATTATAATTTGTACTTAACGACTTCTCGCATATATCGCATGGGTAAGGCTTCTCTCCCGTGTGTGTCCGCCGGTGCTTCGTCATACTTTTATTTGTACTCATGACTTTTCGTATAAATCGCATGGACGGATTAAAGATAACTACTAAACAGTTAACATATATGATTTATTATCAAATGTATGGTTACATGACTATACTAACTATCATTTGTACTGAACGACTTTTTGCATATAACGCATGGGTAAAGTTTCTCTCCCGTGTGTGTCCTCTGGTGTACGTTCAAATTACCCACTTGATTGAACGACTTGTCGAATATATCGCATGGGTAAGGCTTCTCTCCCGTGTGTGTCCGCCGGTGCTTCATCATACTTTTATTTGTACTCATTACTTTTCGTATAAATCACACGGACGAATTAATGATAACTACTAAACAGTTAAAATACATGTTTTATTATAAAATGTATGGTTAAATATACTATACTAACTATAATTTGTACTAAATGGCTTGTCACATATATCGCATGGGTAAGGTTTCTCTCCGGTGTGTGTCCTCTGGTGTACTGTCAAATTACTTTTTTTAACTAAATGGCTCGTCACATATATCGCATGGGTAAGGCTTTTCTCCAGTGTGTGTCCTCTGGTGTACGATCAAATTACCTACTTGATTGAACGACTTGTCACATATATCGCATGGGTAAGGCTTCTCTCCTATGTGTGTCCGCCGGTGCTTCGTCATACTTTTATTTGTACTCATGACATTTCGTATAAATCGCATGGACGAATTAATGATAACTACTAAACAGTAAACGTATATATTTTTTATTGTAAAATGTATGGTTACCTGACTATACTAACTATTATTTGTACTGAACGACTTTTTGCATATATCGCATGGGTAAGGTTTCTCTCCCGTGTGTGTCCTCTGGTATATGATCAAATTGCATACTTGATTGAACGACTTGTCACATATATCGCATGGATAAAACTTCTCTCCAGTGTGTGTCCTCTGGTTTACTGTCAAATTACTTTTTTTTAACTAAATGACTTTGTAATGAACGACGAATGACTTGTAAAATATTTTATCGCATAAGATAGACTTCTCCCATGTGTGTGTCCACCGGTGCTTCATCAAACTTTTATTTGTACTCATGACTTTTCGTATAAATAGCACGAACGAATTAATGATAACTACTAAACAGTTAACATATATGTTTTGTTGTAAAGTGTATGGTTGCATGACTTTATTGATATTAGAGCTTGTCGTTGTGGTCAATTTTTCGAGCCAGTATTTCTTCGCTACTTATTAATTCTTGGTGTATAATACCAAGAAGTTTATTAATTTTTATGTTTTTGAATGAGTTTAGCTTTTGATTGTGTTAATTGATAAAAAGTTTTAGGAAAGGGGATGCATACAGTCAGCAGATATTTAGGAAAATTGCTATTACCAATATCAATGAGTTGTTTTGAGAATATATATCTCTAGATTGATCATTTTGCTACATGACACGTATATTCTTGCTTAAATGTAATATCTCGAGATGTTTCCACGATTGGAGGACTTTAAACATGCATTCAGTTCATCAGCTTGCGTTGAATGTGGTACCACTGGCAATGTTTTGTGAAAATGATTTGATAATAAAATCATTGCACCACCAAATTTGTTTTGGTTGTTCCGTAGATTTTTTAAGGTTCTATCTAAAGCCACTAAAGTTTTTTTAAGCACCATCGTACATTCGCCCCACACTCTATTAGTTTACATGCCTCTGCTATTGCCGAATGTTTGGAAATATTGCAAGTCAGATTTTCGTTGCCCTGTATATTCAATGGAAATTTTAAAGCTGAATGGGGTCTGTTGTTCAACCGCCTTCAAACAAAGTTGCTGCAATGACTGACGATTTACGAATCAAAATTTAGAGCAATTTCATTTTTTGAACGAATTGTCACCTATATTAAAGTAATTAAAAACATTTTTCCTGAACCACCAGGAGTGTATAAGAAGTAAATCCCTCCATTGCCATTAATTAATTAATTAATTAGGATCCTTGAATTTCGGGTTCTTCTGACTAAATTTGTCCACCGCCTTATAGGAGGCATATTTTGTAAGTCACAAACACATAACTCTTTTTTAATTACATAGAAATTTGTGGCTTTAGATGCACATAGATGCACACTAAAGAGACGTTAACATTTTACCACAGGCAATTGAATTATTACCATAGACCTATTGTCAAATAAGTGGTTATGATAAGGTTAGGTTAGTTTTATCAACAGTTTCAGCCACGATTATCATTTATCATATGTCATTGATTAGGTACTTAATAAACTTTTTTCATTTATTAAACATTAAAATTAAACATTGCGGTCAGCACATGCTCAACCAAGACCACCCACCCCCTTAACATTGGTGGTGCAGTGCACCAAAAATAGTATACTCAAACCGCCTCTGTGTCCTGCGTTATTGCAACTTTGATTAATTTTATATATCATAATCTATACATTTAAAATTTAAGTATATATAACTATCACTAATAATAACCGTCACTAAAGCAACCATTTATAAATAAATAAAAATTTCCATCCTAAAAATAAGTTGAGCTGTTCTCGAGAGCATTTGTTTATTTAACTTTCTCAAATTTTTCATCCGTAAAAACTTTTTCCTGGCAATTACGAACCCAACAAAAAAAGAATGAGCCCAGCCGTTCTCAATTGAGGAATTGTTATACATTTTTGTCTCCATTTTTAGATATATAGAAGAAAAATATCTACAACTTACTAGACAGTGTACCACTACAATGCAATCTATAGGTAATAACTAAGTTGTATTATTTTGTATGTGTTATAATTTTTGTATTAAATAGATTTAAATACTATTCATATATTAATATCTCGATTTATTTATATCTATATGGTTAGGTTAGAGTATAGTATATTATAGAGACAAATGGGGCACACTTATTTTCTGTAAGGATTTCAAATTGTTTACGACACTCGACTCCAAATAATCAAAAAACTGTTTTAAACGATTTTTAGATTCAGAGCAAAGCAATAAATATATTGATATCACAATATGATATGTGTTTATTTGTAAATTTTTAATTTTTTTGTGTGTTTCTGTGTACATGATAAGCAGTCGAAATAATGCTTTGATTTTTAACAATTTTCCAATGGGTATGTAAATCTTTTTGATGCATTGGGTAAGTTAAAATTTAAAATCCCCGTTAGTTTTTATTTAGTTATCAAAAGCGGCTGGAAAAGCAAAAAATTTTAAAAATAACGATAATTTTTATGAAAAATAGGATTTTAACAAAATTGATTTTGGATTTTGGTGTAACACTAAAACAACTTAGTGTAAATGCATGAAACTGTATTAGAAAATTTTTTAAAATATAAGAATATCTATTTATATATTAGTATTATTTTTGTATAAATATTTCACAATAATCACAATATGTACCTATAATATTATATATAAAAAAAAAAAAACTAATAGGTATATATAATTGCAGTAAAATTATGGAAAATATTAGTAATAATTATTATAATATTATATACTTAATATTATACCTATAGCAAAATTATTAAAATTATAAGTTGCATAAAATGAAATATTGAAAATTATTTAAAATGTAAAAATACCTTATATATTAACATTGTTTTTACATTAATATTATAGTTAATAATCATTGACCTACTAGGGTACGTGGTTTTGGTCGAAAACAGACTGGTCCAACTATAGGGTATCTTCAGCACAAGCACATGTATGTATATTGTATAGTATAGTACACCTAATTATTATTAAATATCTAGATTGTTGGTACCTTAAATGAAGTAATAACGTGTATAATATTAGGTAATAGTTTAAAGGTTCTATAATTTTTCTACGAACAATATATTTGAATACTCAACACCAAAAAACTAAAATTCTAATAGGAAAATTCGTAATTATTTGTTTGAATATCAAACTCTTATATTTAAAATAAAAATTGTAACTTATATTTTCAATATTAAATACTTTTAAAATAATATCATTCTTAAATCTTAAGGAGATCTGAAGATGTCAGCACAATATTTATTTTTTACTGGACCACAACTATACTTAGATAAAATGTATTGACGTAAAATTGATTTTTGTGTTTTTTCGATTAATATTAGAGTAAAATCTTTAAAAAGATAAATCAAACAAATATGGAAAATAATAGAAGATAATGTTTTGAGAGTGTATATACATATATATATTTTGTATTTTTTTATTACTGGACAAAAAAAATAAAAACAAATTTATACATTCAAAACAGATTGAGCACCTTGTAGGTTTTTAAAGTTTTATCCAATGTGTTACACTGAGATCAGAATTTGGATCTCGGTGAATTTTTATACTCTGCCACGAAAACAACATTTGGGTTTCACTAATATTATACTCTTATTAAATGATACCCAATATTGGTTCTCATTCAAAGATTTCTTATCATTACAAATTTATTATTATCAGATTATTTGCACTAGGTATATTTTGATAAGAGTAGCGAAAACCTACAACTTTATTATTATTTCTAAAGCAAATTTAAATATAAGTGAAAAATTTCAATTTTATATATCATGGCAATAGAAACAAAATGTTAAATTCATTGTTGGCATGTATTAAAATCTAGTTGAGATCCAAAATTGGGTCTCATGATGCTCAATATATTAGATAAATGCCATAAATGGATATTAAATAGTTTTGAGACACTTCTTAGGTAAATCGATATGTCATACCCTCAACAATTTAATTTTTATAATACCAGTATGTATAAATTTATCCAAATACATAAAATAATGGTTTTGCGTGAATGCGTTTTTCCTATGTTGCTCGTGAGTTAAAAAATGGCCTGACATACTCTCAAAATACTAAATTAGATTCTGTAATTTCAAAATAAATTATGTAAAAAAATTGTAAGAACCTAATGACTATAAGAAGCCAAAGTTGTATTTTAAACAATAAAAAATAATTTTAACCGCTGTACAATAAGTTACAATGAACTTTACAACAAAGGTTTTATATTTTTTTCGAATATGTTCAGTAGAAATGAAAAATTCTATTGATAAAAAAAAAGCAAAATTCTAAATAAAAATCGAGATAATGTGAAATTATCATTCGGAAGTTTCATATATAGGTGTTCATATAACTCTAGTATTTATGAATAATGAATGAGAACTAATATTATTGCATGGCATGGCGTATACAGGTAGACCGTAGGAAAAACCCCAAACCCGATAGGATACTCAATATTTTTACAATTCGTACCTATAATATATATATCATATGTACTTAATGAGTAAAGCCGTAAAGGTAATAGTTTTTGACATTTTTTCCAAACTTTTCAGGTATGACGCAAGCAGTGAGAACGAAGTTCAAAGATCAGCTACTATAATATGTATATACCTTACCTAATACATAATATTATATAATGCCATTTTTATAACGTATTGTACTATTGTAGTGGATAAATAATAATGACGTTATGACTTGAGAGCGGATAACCTACAATATAATATGAATTATCGCACACATGCAATACGCTATTGTTCAATACCATTTAACTATTATACCAATGTCGAAAATTTAGAATAACTGCTTGGGTGTTACATGGGAAGTTGTCTCAAAACATCCATATTTAGCATATAATTATAACTGGCAAATGCCTAATTCACAAATCGCGAAAGCAAACTCGCAAAATATTGAAAAATATACGCTAAAATGGTTATGTCAACTTTTATGCACAAGTGTATACGTGTAGTACCATTGATTACAGAATAAACATATTAGGTATAAATAATTTATTATATAACCAATGGTAATACGTAGTGACAAAGTTAATGGCGCCGAAGTAGTTTAAAAACAGTCGAGCAGACTAGGTAAAATAATGTAACGCACCAACTACTCCTAAGAAACTTTAAGTAGACCCGTAGCCCCGTAGATGCAAAGCTCCCCACACTCCTTCATGTAATTACAAATTAGACATATCGTTTCAAAATTCAAACAGTAAATATATTTTAGCGCAATAAGATAACATTTTTATACTGTAACATATTAAATAATATTTTTATACATTTTTTTAAAAATATTTTAGTACTTTAGTTAAAGCTACACTTTTTATACCGAATTCATCAACAACAGCTTCTATATATAAATGTCTGATAAATTCGACTCAAAGTTATAGATTTCGAGCGGAGGAGTCATTGTATTAATTTTAAATTTTTAATAGTACTAACTACTAAGTAACAATGCTCCAATTTAAAACTTTATTGAGTATAGTTTCTGATAGCAAGTTGGATCTAGTTTACTACCCAATTTGGCATAAAAATTCTAGTACTTTTAAATATAATCAGGATAGACAAAATTACCATTTATAAAAACCAGTAATATTTTAAAGAAGGTTTTTGCCTAAATTTTGTTTTCGATAACATCGATTTTGTTTTTTTATTTTAATTCCGAAACAACTTTAGGTACATCAAATGTTCACCTAATATTCATACTTGAATTTAGTATACATAATACAGTTTTCAAAATATATTATTTATTTTTGTGCTACATATAGCTAGTATAGGTATTCGAAATGCCATAATTTATTTTAATTTATATTCAATGTATGCATAATGCCATGATAAGGTTTTAGTTTCAATATAAAGGCTTCATAATTTAACACGAGATTCTTCATAAGTTTTTCATATTCCATCAAAAAATATTGATAATATACATACATAGTTACAATTTCTTTTTGTATTATCAAACTTATTTGAGCATATTAATGCTGATACATGTTAAATCTGATAAATATAAAATAAAAACAACAATTTATTTTATTAAAGCACTTCAATTTTTACAAAATCCCGTACATTTTTAAATTTTCTTGTATAGTTTTAAACCATACAATTTTTAATTTTAACTCCTAAGGTTTGAAAATTTATTACAAGATTCCTTATAAGTTTCTACTGCAGTATAAATTTAGAGTAAAGCCACAAAAGTTTTCTATGAGTGATTGAAGTTCAAATGTTTATATCATTTGATAATTTATATTATTCAAACGTATATAATAATGCAGACATTTTGTTATTTGTTTATTTATTGAGAATTGAGATATATTTAATTATATTCTGGTTAATAACAGAATGTTGAAACATTCCAATATTACTTAAATTATAATTTTATGTATAAACCTATACTGATAATCTTAAAATATTTAGAATACATTTCTAAAAACCATATTTAAGGTTTAGTCAAAAATCTTTAAAATTTAATCTTAAATCTTAAGATTTCAATTATCATTGTAAAACCTAATTTTAGAGACGCCATTTTTTTTAAGGATGTTTTAACATTTTAAGAGGCCAAGTTTTTTCCACCACTAAACCAATCGTTAAAAAAGTTTCTCATATGTTCACTATATAAAACTTTTCTATTAAAAATATTTTTTTTTAGATTACATACATAACATGTACATTAAAAATTGCAGTAATCATAGATTGCAAAGATTTGTTTAGCTACCTACTGCTTGAACATTAATATTTAACAAAATGTATACCTATAGGTATATTTTCTATAGTTACGTCATGCACGCAACATACACCTCCCAAATGATATTCTTTCGTATATTATATATAAGTTGCTATATTAAAAATTGATACATGCGGGAAGGATTTATTTTTAGAAGCATTTAAAGTCCTAATTTTGACAATACTCAACAAAATCATGAAAGTTATCAAATTATTTTGTAGTTAATAATAAATTAAATTTTAAATTTAAATACTAGGGGCATCTAAAGGTTGAGACTTGAAAATATAGAATACAAAGTTCCTCATATCTAAGTAATTCTTAGTTTTTATATAGACACATTAAATTAAAACGATTTTGGTTATTTTTTATTGTTCCTAAATATATTATTTAAAAATATTATTTGTCAAGACTTGAATCCTTAACATAATATACGTATTAATGTATTATTATATTTTAGTAGGTACTTAAATATAGGCATTTATGATGATATAAATGTTTGATAATAATCAAATTATTTAAATATTATCATTGAAGTAACGAATAATTCGGATTTAAATTTTAAATCAGTTATTCCGTAATTGTTACTTAATATCCTAACAGGATTACAAAAAAAAACAAAAAACCGAAGGTTTAACTCTTAAATCTGGTTAGTGTTTTTACGTAACTTTATAATGTGTAAATAAAATATTACTGTTTTTTAATCACAAATTTAGAATGGATAGACTAGATATCTTAGATTATATGTATAATAAAATTGTCTTTTTAAATCTAAGATTTGAAAATTTAATACAAGATTTCTTACAAGTTTGTCAATCTTTATCACAAATAAAAAGTCCACCAGAAATTGAAATTAAATTTTTATGAGCATTTGAAATTTAAATTTTTACAACATTGAATTTTCACTGAATTTCAAATTTAGTGATTTTCTTATTTTGGTGTAACTCTAAAAGTCTAAAACAAATGATCGCAGATACTTGAAATTTTCACTGAATGTTTATATAGGCATTTTCTATATTTGATAACATTTTCAAAATATTTAGATTTGTTTTGAGCTGTTTACTGACATTTAAATTTTTCAACTTTTTTAGTTTTTTTTTCTATAAATATCGATAAAAATTGATTTGTTCGGTAGAAAAGCTTGAAAATTTAATACAAAGCTCTTAACATATTGTTACAATAGCAGTTGGAAAATAAAAGAAATTTATAGTCACAATCAGTGTCGGCCTGGTACTTAAAAAGGGCCCCGGACAGGCCGGACGCATTTCTTCAAAGGGGACCCCAAAAATGTTATTTCATTAAATGATAAGAAAATGATTATAAGTAGTGAAACATTAGTTTTCACTGTTTTCAGTAATATCGGGGCGCCTCGACACAAAGGCGTCCTGGGACCCCGGATGAGACTAGCAACCGTGGCCAGGCCGACACTGGTCACAATTTTATTTAAGTTAGAATTTAATAAAAAAATTTCTTTTTAAATCTAAGATTTGAAAATTTAATATAAGATTCTTACAAGTTTGTCTATCTTTATCACAAAAAAAAAATATCCTCCAGAAATTCAAATTACATTCTATGAGCGTTTGAAATTTAAATTCTTACAACAGTGAATTTTCACTAGATTTCTCATTTAGCGATTTTTTTATTTTTGGTGTGACAAATAACTTAACGATACCAAAAAAATGTACCACTCAATTTTATAACTTGTAAAGTTGTAAGATAATTTGAAAAACATAAAATTAAATAAGGTGCCCGTATCCCATATACGGTATACGCGTATACGTATCTATAGTTATACAGATAACTCATAAGACCGTTAACCAATTTAATTTATATATTCATTATTAATCATAAATCCATAACCAATTATACACATAAATTAACTTTATTATACAAGTTCATTTTAAGATGTTATTTTTATGTAAATTATTAATTTTGGTGTATTTATATATTATATAGTGATGTATTACTTTAATTACTTAGAAATTTATAATGTGTACGTATTGACTTATTGTATTTAATATAATTATGACTTTATAAGTATTTATGCATTTACAGTATAGTGAATTACTGAATTATGTATGAACATTTAAAAATATTTTTTAAATATTTAATTTCTCTCAAATTTGAAATTTATATATCTACAATGTTTATATTTCTACTTACAGTAGGTATATTATGAACTCGCAAGAAATTTTCAATCCTTAGCTATAAATATAAAACATTTATTATGAGCTATTATCTACAAAATAATTTTCACATTTTCGTGATTTTGTTGAATTTTGTCAAGATTTGAAATTAAAATACTTAAAAAAAAAATCATGCTTATATGTGTATTCATTTTTTTTTAAACTGCTATATATAATATGGTTTACTATATAATGTCGAATGTAGCAAAAACTTATTTATGGACAATAATCTAAAAAAAAATTAAACAATATTGGAAATTGAAAATATATTTAAATAATAAAAATAACTTAAAAGTTAAAATATTTTTTTAATGTTATCCTTATTAAAAATAGAAAATGATAAATTAAACAATTGATGAAAATGTCAAGTTCTATTTTTACTATAGTTATCATAATTATTCATTTTTTAATTACAATTAAATAATAAAATTATGATTGCTGAAAATCCAATGTAAAAATTTGAAACACCAATGAACAATGAATATGCATTTCTGCTAAACTTTTAGATTCTGAACGGAGTGATGAATGTATTGATTTTACAATGATGTGTATTTTTTTTTGTTTTTTTGTATGTGTCTGTGTAAAACATAACTAGTCGAAATAATGCTTCAATTTCAAACTTTGGGGGTGGTTTCCAATGGAAAAGTGAATATCCTTGGTGCACAATAGAGGTCAAAAGTAAACATTTTCCAACAGTTTTCAAAAAAATCGAAAAAAACAAAAAAAAAGTGACAGAAAAATGAGAATTTTTACGCAAAACCAGTTTTCGAACAAATCGATTTTTTTATATGGTTGTAATTCAATAATTAATCACTGTAAATACTTGAAATTTTCACCAAATGTTTATGTTAGTGTTATCTATATACAGTTTAATTTTCAAAAAGTTTTGACTTTTTTTGAGTTATTTATAGACCACTGAAATTTTCAATTTTTTTGAGAAGTGTCGGTAAAAAAATGTTTGACGACCAAAAAAACTTGAAAATTTAATACAAGGTTCCTTATGAGTATTGTAGCTAAAAAAAATTAAAAATCGTTAATCACAATTTTTTTTATAAGCGTTTATAGTTCAAATTTTTACGAAATCTGTCGAAAATGCGAAAATTTGCAAGTAATTTTGAAGCTGAAAAATCATAAAATTTTTTGTGTTTATAACTAAGGATTAAAAATACAACACTAAGTTTCCATAAGCTTTCCTTCAAGTAGCTATTGAGAAATCTCGAAGCGTCATTATAGGAAAAATTTGAGGTGCGTTTGAATTTTAAATTTTTACGAAATAGCGTTACGATAACGATTTATCCTGAAACGATTTTAAATATTTGTTATTATTCAAAAAGTATAAGTCGTATAAACTTAAAATTTTACCAGTTATTTAGATTGGCATTTTCTTTACATGATTTAATTTTCAAAATATTTTGACTTTTTGAGATGTTTTTAGACAACTGAAATTTTCAATTTTTCTGAAAATTTTTTTTTGAAGTGTCGATAATATTTTTTTGGCCCTATTAAAATACTTGAAAATTTAATACAAAGTTTCTCATAAGTTATTCTTATAGTGATTAAAAAATTATAAGAATACATATGTACAATTTTTGTTTAAGCATTTGAAGTTCAAATATTGACAAAAATTCGTCAAAACCATGAATATTTGTAAATACTTTTGTAGTTCAAAATTCATAAAATTGTTTGTATTTATATCTAGGGTGAAAAATTCAACACTAAGTTTTCCATGAGTTTTTTTTCAAATAGCTATAGAGAAAATTTGAAGCGTCATTATAGGAAAAATGTTTTGAGCGTTTGAGTTTTATATTTTTATATCGCGTAACGATAACGATTTATCCTCAAACCAGGTATATGTATATCTATGATTAATATAAGGTAGGTTTTATTATGATAACTAAATACAATGTTTTTGCAAAATTGTTTAACCATGCCTTATGCAAAATGCGTCCTGATTGAAAAATAAAATATTTTGTTTCATAATAGAATATTATATGACAATATTTAAATATAATATATCCTAGACTGACAAATCATCTCCGTTCAGAATCGTTTTGCGTATATAATGATACCTATCATTTCATTCAAATTTAACCTACCTTAGTCTGAGGTCCACCCAACCCCCTAATGTACAGCAGAGCGACATCCACTTACCCGTTTTTTTAATTGTTATAATGTATAAATAAAAAAATATTAAAGTCTTTTGTATAACATTTTCAATTCTTATATTAGGTATATAGAAATAACATTTTTATGATATTTTTACTCAAAATAATTGGCAAATTTTATAAATATTTTAACTTCAGACAATCATAAATTTTTTTTGTGATTTTACGATCATCTTTTTATTAAGTTTATACCTACTATTAACAGCTGATGAGAAACCTTATATTTAATTTTCAAGTTTTAGAATTTTTCATTACAATAATCAAATAAAAATATTTTGTACATTTTATGGTGTATCGATAGAAAACTCTAATACCTAGTTATAAACGTTCAATGAAAAATTCATGTATCCTACATAATGTTCCTACAAATATTTCTTATTACCTACCTACCTATTTACCTATTTTCTAAAATATATATTATTTGTATGAAGATGATAAAACTACAATAATATTAGGAACAATTTTTTTTTTTAATTTGTGGATTATATACATGAAACAAGAGTCCGATAGGTTGATTGAAAAAATGCCTCTTGTATTTTAATTTTAAAAATCCGAGCACCTCGCCATGTACGTATTTGTGTATATATATATACAGTGAGAACGATACTACGCTTAATTTTGGCCGTATAGAATGAGTAGGGAAATAGAAACACTGCCTACCGGTGATAATATTATTTTGGTAATTTTTTTTTATTGTTTCGTTTCCCGTTTTTCTCGGTCATTGGCCGCTGATCTTTTGCAGCATAGCAGTAGCTGTAGTATTGTTGGCGGGACATACTTATGGTGAAGGGATAGGCGATAATAGTGAATAGCGGAAGTGTGTGGCCCGGATGGTTGGCAACACCGCAGCCATTTATCAATGTTTGATTATTATCATTTTCGGAAGTAACTATCTTAGACGTCGTCTCTACTCTACCCACTGCACCTCGATCGCAGGTAATGCGCCGATATTTTTCTCTGCATCGATTTAATTTTTCGGGGAGGAAAATATAACAGTGCTTTTTATGCTTTCAAATATATGTTATTTGTTTTACCATTTCCGCGTTCTTTTCATCCCGTCCATTTGCCCGTTCACCAATAAAAATATAATATAATCAGAACCGTAAACGTGTAAGTTTATTAGAAATACGTACTCCGCTGATCGAGTGTACATTGTATTCTGGAGCAAAACCGTTTTCGTAATTGTGCGTCGAGAAGTAATTTTTGTATCTCTTAATTTCCTTGACCGTCGAATTTTGGATCATCTGTCGTTCATTTCGTGTAATCGTTGTTTTGAATCGCTTGATTTGAAGTTTATCTGACGCACAAATCGAAAGCAGAGGACTCAAGACACGTCGAGAAGTTTTTTCACTTGTCAGGTGCTGATTTACAAAGTAACTGAACAAAAACACCACACAATTGTCTGAACGTGCTTGAAGACTACCAAATAAACATACCCTGCAATGACAACTATCGTGTTGCTGTCAGTGTCTGCATAGTGTGGTTTATTTTGTTGCTGCGTTAATCGCAGATTTTATTTGAGGCCAAAGTTATTTAACTAATATAACTTGAGATGTATGCAAAAGGAAAGGGCGCTACAGTGCCATCTGATGCTCAGGCCAGAGAAAAGTGAGTTGTTATTTTCATTCCTAGTTTAGACAGTTATACTTTTAGATATGCGGACTTAACAATTTTGTATGGTTATTTTCATTATTTATTTTTATAGGAATACTATTTATGTGTTTATAATTAATTATGGTATTAATGAGCTTATTGATTAAAGGTAATTCCCAGGTTTATCATATGTGTTTATGGTTTATTAAGTAGTGTATTAACTATTAAAGTAATAGAACCTTTGAACTTTTAAGAATTATCTTTATTTTTGTTTTACCTATGCTTATTATATCTTTAAAAACTCCAAAAAAACAATATTTTGAATCATCTATCAATTATTGTTGATATAATTATAATCTGTATACCTACTTATTAATGAATTAAAGTATTATGTTCTCTACTATAATAAGTTATCACACTCTATGCGCATATTGTGAAATAAATGATTATTTAAAGCATTCATGTTTTAAATAGTTGCTAGAAATTTATCTTAGGTAATGTCTTGTCCATTGCTCATCAAAAACAGTGACGTGTCCAGAACTTTTTTTGTGGATGGGCCACAAATATTAAGTTCTGAATGGTTTTACCCCCTCCTCATACTAAAATTTCATTGAGCATCGGACTTACATACTAGTCTAGTACTTATATAAAAATGTGGGTGGGCACATGCCTACCAGGCCCACCCCCTAAACACACCACTGATCAAAAACTACTGAACATTTTGAATAACATTGATATTTATCATTAAATTTTATAAGTCACTCATAAAATTTTAGTTTTATACTTTAGTTATAAATATTGAGTATATACTAAGTTTTGGATTTTGAAACAAATTAATTAGGTTGAGGCAAAAACTTAGGCGAGAACATATTAAATGTAATTAAAAAAAAATGGATTACAATTTGAAGTACTTAAATTATATAAGTTAAGTATGTTTTAATCGAATCAATTTTTGTATTTCAAATGCTGTTTATGTGTTGTAAATTTAAAATACCTACAATATTAAAATATTAAAATACAATTTTTAAATTTTCTGATTTTTTTGCTGAAAAAACAAACAATAAAATTGTTTCAATTAATACACAGTAAACATAGGTAAAATGATTCAATACTGAAATCTAGCAATCATGTCAGGTTAGGTCTACAACCTTTTTGTATGATAACTGTAGTCACCTTAATGAATAAAAGTTAATATTTGGTTTATCAATAATCTGAATTGAATAAGTAAAATAATTATGTATATAAAAACTATCTTTTCGTGACAATTTGTAATAAATATTTATGGCTTGATGCAAGAAGGGCTAATAGAAATATATAAAAACAATAAATATTTTGAGTTTGATGTTACAGTTGAAATTTTAATTACTACATTTATTTTTTGTTCTTACTTTAATGAAACATTTGTGTTTGACAAAACAAGAAAATGTCTTAACTTTATCTTCACATTAACCTTGATGGATCATTAATATTATTAATATCTGACATGGTCAAGCATTTAAATTTAAAATAAATACATTTGAATAACTAAACAACTTATTATTTTTACTAAAACCTAATGATAATATTCAATTACACATAAATTATAATTTAAGTAACTTATTTATGTCTACAAACTTGATTGATTGATTTTAAAGAACCCATATCGTGCTTATTGTAGACCCTTAATATTATATATTATATTTTTAACACATGTTACATAATCAAATTTTAATGAGTAATTACATTTGTTAAATAATTTTTCCAAATATGACATTGGTCCTTCTTGCTCCCCAGCTATAAATAATATGTATAAGCATACAAAATTAAACTCTACTTGCCTATTCTATTGACTATAAAATGGAAAGATAGATTGGCCTGATTCTGTATTGTCTCAGTTTTTAATTACTTTTGTATAAATACTTTTCTGTTTATGTTAATTTATAAATTCTTATATATTCATCATCAATCCTAAACTATAACTTGATTTCTAATTTAAACAAATTTATTAACATTAAAATAAAAATCCATCAAAATAATGACATCTTATTGATTTAATTTTCTTGTAATGCATGTAAAAAGTTATGATATACTTAATTTTATTAATATAAAATAAATTTATCTTTTATTTTACTACATCCAGGTATAATATTTTTTTAAGGAGATGTGGAGTAGTAAATAATATGTATGATATAAGTATATAACATATTATATTATTTAGTTATTAATATAAAAGTGAATATTAGTATAATATTTTGGTTATTTTTTAGTACAATACTTTAATCACTTGTATTTAATAGTGTATTTGGAAAGGGAGGTAGAAGTAGGGCATTTACTGCTGATACTAATTGTCAATAAACAGTGTGGAGATTTCCAAGGGTTATTAGAATATTAAAGAATTAATGTTGTTGGTGTTTTCTTAGTTGCAAGGAATCTCTTTTCTATTGGTCAAAATTAATTGAAAGTGTGTCAAGTATTTGATTAAAAACTAAACCTTCTAAAATCTTAAATATGAGTTTTAGTAGATGACAAATTAAACCATAAATTCTGAAAAAAAGAGTTGGACAGATGCTTATATATTTTGTAATTTTACTTAATAATATTATAAATTAAAATATAATTGTAATTGTATTTATATAACTATGAATATTTGGAATAAATTTATATATGTATTGTTTTAGGTTAGCATTATATGTTTATGAGTATTTATTACATATTGGAGCCCAAAAAGCAGCTCAAACATTTTTAAATGAAGTGAGTAGCTGATTAAAATTTAATTTTTGTATTGCATTACTTTAGTATGTCTGTATATTTGGCAAAATATGTTAATAGTAGGTATTTATTCATTAATGTTTTTAAGTTTATAAATCGTGTATTAATATGAGTCATTTATGATTATTGCTTTAGATTAGATGGGAAAAGAATATCACATTAGGTGAACCACCAGGATTCCTGCATTCTTGGTGGTGGTAAGTACTATAAAGTATATAAATTTAATTTTTTTTTTTTATTACAATTTTAACAACATGTACAATCTGTACATAAAGTTATATGATAAACAAAGTGGCTGACATATATCTTATATTTTTTTATGTTAATCCAGTGATAGTATCTCAATCAGTATATATACATATATTTATTTTATTTTTTTAAATTTCATAACGAATTATACAAAAATTATAATGATACTGACATCTCCTGGTACATTAAAAATGATTGCAACTTTCTATAATTCATGTTTTTTTTTTTTAACTCTACTATTATGTGAGTGTGCTTCAATTTATTATATTAATTAAAATGTTCTTAAATTTTTCATTAGGTTTATGTCAATCATATTTTGATGAAACATTTTAAAAATTATTTTATATTCATTTTATATTTTTTTCATTGTCAGATACAGTTATGTATTTATCACTAAAATTAAATTATGATGGCTAAAAGTAGACTTAAATTTTGATTATTTATGTATATGTTTTTTGGTAAGCATAGTCATTCTTAAATCTTTTATACTAATAATTTATTGTTTTAAAATTTAACAAAAATTTATATAAATCATACGTTCCAGAAAACTATATAAAGCTATACCATTTTCACTTATGAAAATGATCTTTCTAAATTATTTTATGATTAACTTGCCTTATATTTTTAGTGTATTTTGGGATTTATATTGTGCTGCTCCAGAACGCCGTGATACATGTGAACATTCAAGTGAAGCTAAAGCATTTCATGACTATGTGTGTATTTAAATATTTACAAAGATAACCAATATAAATATATGTATTATAGTTATACGGATTAAACATTTTTTAGGGTTTTGTGAATTCAGGTTATGGTGTAAATGGTATTACACATGTAAGTATTATTGACCTCTAAATATTAATTTTTGTTAATTAATATAAACAAGACAATTAAATTAAATACATTTATTTATAGAACGCTGGACCTTCTCCTAGTCCTTTAGGACAAATGCCCCAAAATGATGGAATGCCTGGAGGGCCAATGCCTGGAGGATTTTTCCCAGTTCGTATATTTTAAAATAATTTGTAAAATTGAATGGCAGTAATTTATGATAAAAAACAAAAAAATTATTTGTATAAATATTAGAATTCATCAATGAGACCATCACCTCCAAGTCATCCTTCAGCACAACAATCTCATTCTCAACCTCCATCACATGGACAAATGTTATCAAATCAGGTTTGTTATTGATAATTTTGTTTTAAATAATTAATTGCTCAAGGTACAATTCAAATTTAAATGTTAATACTTTCTTTTATTTTAGCCTTTTATGGGTCCTCGATATCCGGGTGGTCCAAGGCCTGGAATTCGCATGTCACAATTAGGAAATGATTTTAATTCTGTAAGTTTTTAATTATAAAATTACCACTATAATATCTGAGTAACTTTAAAATTATTAAATAACTCATATTTTAGCCTACAGGTCAGCCAATGATGCCAGGCATGGACCCTTTAAGACAAGGTAAACTATTTAATAGTAATTAACATTTTATCACCTTTTATGTCTAATGCGAAATTACAATTAATTATTAAAAATGATGTGAAATTAGGTTTATTTAACTGATTTTTATAAATTAATTATGAAAGTATAAATTATATAATTAATCAATAATTTGCTTGATAATTTTTTCTCCTGTAGGTGAAGCTGGAGAATATGTTGTAGGTTGGCAAGGTAGGCCAGTATTAATTAAATTTTATTATGCACAATATTTCGTAACTCAAATATTTTATAGTTTATGTTATAATGGTAATAAAATAACACTGTTTGTTTTTATTAGAATCAATGTTTAATCTTTTAAAACTCAAGACCTTTATTCTTTAATTTTATTATTGGAATGTTTGTATTGAATACATATTTCAAAGTGATTATTATGATCAATAAAATTTTTTTCAAAAAAAGCATGGTAATAACAATTCAAATTGTTAAGAGTACGTAACAGTGGTATTTGTTGTCTCCGTCTTACCAAAGTGTAATATGGAAAATTTACGATCAGCAGAACACTTGTAACTCCTTTAGTTTAAAAATTACAGTGAATCGACCTATTATGAAACTTGATGGTAAGAATCTGTGTTTGTACGTTCGTCTTTAAGGATAATTCAATCATTAAGTGAGTTATGAGCATTTTTAAAGTACTGTATATTATATGCTCATAACTCTCTTAAAAATTAAATTATCGTAAAAAACCAACGTGCAAACACAGATAATGTTCTTACCATCAAGTTTCATAATAGGTCGATTCACTGTAATTTTTAAACTAAAGTAGCTACAAGTGTTCTGCTGAGCGTAAATTTGCTATATTACACACTGGTAAGACGGAGACAACAAATTCCACTGTTACATACTCTTAAGAGGACGCCACACTCGCATGTGTTGTCTCCGTCGTACAAGTGCGTAGCACAGCAAATTTTACGCTCAGCAGATCACGATTATCTCCGTTAATTTAAAATTTAGAGTGAATTGACTTATTATAAAAATTAAAGGCAAGATTATTACCGAGGGCATCTCATAGGCTTTTTATTATATTTTAATTTTAAACCGAGTTATGAGTATTTTTAGATATAAAAATAATTTATAATTTTAAAATACTCATAACTCGGTTAAAAAAAAAAATAAAATAAAAAGCTTATGAGATGCCCTCGGTAATAATCTTACCTTTAATTTTTATAATAGGTCAATTCACTCTAAATTTTAAATTAACGGAGCTAAACGTGATCTGCTGAGCGTAAAATTTGCTATGCTACGCATTTGTACGACGGAGACAACACATGCGGGTATGGCGTCCTCTTAAAAGGTCGCAACATCCATATTTGTAGTCTCAGTTTTACAAACGCTTAACATATCAAATTTATTTTCGCATTTTACTTTGTTAGCTTAAAAATTAGAATGAATAGACCTATTACAAAACTTGATGCTAAGAACATTATCAGTTAGTTATTAAGTATTTTTAGGGTAATTCAGTTTTTTAGTGAGTTAAAGCATTTTTATCGCGTTTGTAAGACTGAGACAACAAATGCGGGTGTTATGTCCGCTTAAGAGAAATGGCAGTTATAAAATTTAATGAAAAAAAAAATGGATTTTTGTGCAATCATGTTTAAAATGTAAATTATAGATTTTAGTTTTTAATAGTTTTCATCATAAAAAAAATGAAATTTATTCATCCATTATAAAAATAATTTGATTTGACAACTGTCATTTCCCTTGATATATCTTTAATTTATTTTCATTCACTATAATATGTGTGTTTGATGTTGTTAAGTTATTAAAATGTGTGTTATGAATTTAAAAATCATTTCCATCACTTTTTGTAGTTTATTAGTTTTAAATCGCTAGATTGATTTCCTAAGTTATTATTTGTTACTTTAAGAAGATGGAATTTTTTTCAACGATATATTTATAGATTTATAAAATATTTTCTTTTAATTTATTAAGATAAACATTAATTTCATTAAAACAAAATTTTACTTATTCCATGTTTAACTTGAAATTGTTTTACTGTAGTAATTTTTTGGTTCAAGATTTAAATTCAGATGCGATTTTAAAATTTCAATAAATGTAAAATAGTCTTTATAACTTTTATTATTATTTAAAGATATATAAAATTTATTTTGTTATGTATGATGTACGAAACACAATTTTTATAAGATATAGTAAAAATATGATATTATTAAATTTTAGATTATTTCATTAGAAGAAAGTAAAAATAATAATTTTTTCTTACCTATTTATAAAGTAAGGTTGTTATAAATAATATTTTTTAATTTTGGACTTTATGAAGTATTCTACGATTTCCTAAACTGCATCAAAACATTAACTGATTTTATTATATAAATAACAATAAGTCTGTAGCAATAATGCTTGAAAAATATTCTACTTTTGAATTAATATAAAAATATTGTTTTCCATTGATTAGTGTTGAATATTACAGTTTATTTGAGCATTATAAAATTCAAATATTATAAGTACAGTAAGATCTGTCTAACAGATACCTCTTCTCCTAAACGAATAAAATATTAAGGTGCTGGCAAAAATATTGACATGGCCAGAAACTTTATCGTACTCTTACTAACTTCTCTATAACAGACATTTTTAAAGGTTCTGTTAGTGTTCCTTATGAGCACGTTTCACTGTAGATAGAGTATCTTCAGAACTATGGGTTTATGGTCTCTACTTAGATTCATTTTTCATTGTACACGATAATTAACTACATCAGTCCATTAATTTTATTTTTATGTTGAAATTGTCTAATTTCTCTGACTTATTTTAACATTATTTACGTTATAAAACAAGTTAATTTATACTATATGGAACGAAGGGAATTTATATTTATGTTTTGTATATATTTTATCATCTGACTTTTTTTCTAGATTCACTTATAAGGTTTATTTTTTTTGTTACTAAGTAGTCTAATGATTTCTATTTTTTTAATTAAAAAATTTATCAAATTGTATTTCAAAAAATAATTGTTTAGTATTATTTTATTATGTAGTTATTAAATAGTTTTGATTGATACATTTTTCTAATAAGTTTGCTTAAATTTTTATTTAATTGAACTTGTATTTTTTAGTTAATTCAAATGTTGAAATTGTTTTTTTATCATTTCACAATTGTGTGTTTATTTTAATTGAAAGTATATTAATTTAATATATTAAGGAAACATAAACCGTATTAATATTCAAGATATAAGAACTGTATGTCAATGTATTATGTTTGTTCATTATATTAATTTTATAATTAGTTGTTGCTTATGAAATTTAATTTATAATATATGACATAAATTCATTTTTTTTTTAAGAGTTTTATTTATTTTATGCACAGGTGGTATGGGACCAATGAATCCTCGAATGAATCCTCCTCGTGGTCAAAACACTCAAAATATGAGTCCATTAGGATCATATAGCCCTGGAATGCGTGGGCCTCCACCTAACACAACCTTGGGTCCTGGTGGAGGTGGTGGACCTAATATGCCTTTATCTATGGGTGGACTTGTTGGAAGGCCACAATGGCAACCAAATACAAATACTGTGAGTATTCTATTTTTTTAAATTTTTAAAAGATAATAATAACTACTTAATAGTATTATTGATTTAATCGTCATAGATAAGGCTAAAATAAAATTGTATAAATACATATCAAGCAAGCAAAACTGTACTGTCTTAACTATCATTGGATAAACATAATCATTGTTCTTATAAAAATAAAAATAGTTTGCTTATTGCTTAAAAACCAGAGTTATAACATTACTTCCACGAGGAGCTTATTATATATTGTATTATATAGAATTTTAATACTGCCATTTTATTTAATTGCTTTTTTATGCTGCCTTCTTATTAATAATATTAAATGTAGGGATAGTCCAATACCACTTTTTATGATATCCGATACTCAGAAACTGCTTTCAACTTAAAACCAATGATAGATATATTTGAAAACAATATTTTTGGCAAAAGGTGTTAATTAAGCTGTGTTATTTAAGATCCTTGGATTCATCAAATGCAACACAACCCTCTTTATCTCCGTACCCTCTACTTTAAGCTTGTACATTCCATTCTTGAGTACCTATGTATCGGTCATCCTGTTTCCATATCTAGCATATGATCTATTGCGCCTTGAAAGAGTACAAAATCACTTTCTATCTTTAATTGCCTTTTTATTGAAAATTGAACACATACCTCATGACCCCATACCCCTCATACCCCATATTATCCACTCCACTCTTAATATCTCAACCCTGATCTCACACTGTAATCACTCATTATGTTCATCTCATCACAACTCAACAGGGTTGATAACCCTTCTTACTAGCTACTATTTTATTTCACGTTCCCTCCCACTCTATGAGACACCATTCCCTTTACTCTATTTCTACCCATCTCACCTCACGTGACCATAACCAGTCCTCCACAGAATGTTACATCTGTTAAACCAACCTTAGTCAACTATTTACCTTTTTCAGCTTGTTTATTTTTACTACCTGTTATAAATTACCTACTTATATCTACTTAAATCTGTGAATGTCAATTATTACAGCTAAACATGATATAATTGTTTCTAATATAATACTTATATTTGCAGAGATCTTATAATTTCTTATTTAAAGGCCGTATGATTTATATGTATATTAAGATTTATGAAGCAAAATTGTTGGAAATTTTAAAAATTAGACTAATAAAATTTAAAATAATTAGAAATAACTTGTAATATTTTTGTACTTAAAACTGTAATAGCTGACACGGATCATGTTAGAGCTAAATTGTGATATAGAATCGCCTCAATAGTCTGAATCAATTAATAATTAAACAAACCATAATTTCACTATTGATTTATTGTTCTTGTCTTCTTGTTATTTCTATAAAATATAGATTTTGTCGTACTTATAAAAAATAGCTATAATCAATCAATTAAAGATAATTCAATAGTTTTGTTATATGGTTAGTTTTAATTTTATACATAAATAGCTTTATTTTGCTTTTTAGCTTAATCAATTATTTTTGTCAGAACTATATAATATGAATTGTAATAAATAAATTTTAATATATGCAAAAATAGATAATTATTTTTATTGAACTAATCAAAATGTTTGATTAATATTTTTTCAGCCCATGAGTTATTCATCATCATCGCCAGGAGCTTATGGAGTAAGTTTAAAAGTTACAGTTAAATATTTGATATTAAAAATACATAGCCAATTATTTTTAATTAAATTAGATTAGTTTACCTGTAGGTATTTATACTACTGAGTTATAATAGTTTAAACTACGATTGAGTAAAAGTATTGGTAAAAAGAGATTTAGTTTTTATATAAACTATTATTTAGGGACCCTCGGGTTCAGGCGGCCCTCCTGGACCAGGCACACCAATAATGCAAAGTCCTCAAGGTAAAATAAATAAAAATAGGTAGTTCATTTAGTTTTTGATCTTAATTTGAGCAATAATGTTCAAGATTCTTCAAACTCTGGTGGAGAAAGTATGTACACAATGATGAAGCCGGTTACTGGAGGGAATATGCCTGGTGTAAGTTATAAATTAAGAAAAATTTTACAATTATGTATTTTGTTATACTTTAATATTGTATCCTCAAAATAATAATAAAAAAAAATCTTTTCCAGGATTTTCCAATGAATAATGCATCAGACAGTGGACCGCTAGGACCAATGGGTCCTAATGCGATGAATTCGGTTTTGAATGGCGAAGGATTAGATGGTATGAAAAATTCACCTGCACCAGGTGGCCCAGGGACACCAAGAGAAGATAGTGGGAGTGGCATGGGCGATTATAATTTGTCAGGATTTGGAGGAGCGGGAGAAAATGTAATTGGCCTGGATATATATTAGTTTATGGACATTGAAGACAGTCGATGAACTACATACTGATTAAGGTGTGATGATAACTGTATGGTGACTAAGAAATATTAAGTTGAAAATAATATTACAATTTACATTTATAAAAACAAAATGTAGAATTTAACTTTTTTTTATTAATTTAGTACTAAAATGCATTTAAATTTTTTCTGAAACCTTAAGTATTGTTCACCATTTTTTTTATCTCACCGTTATCAGATTATTATTTGTCTTGTCCAATTTTTCTAAATTTATAATCAATAGTTTGTCATAATTTAAGTGTATATTAAAATCTCTTTGAGTTATGCATATTGTAGATTCCCAAAAAAGTATTAAAGACATGAAATAACTTTTAAAAATGCTATAAACCGCGTCAGTGTAATGTGCCTGAATTTTAATTGGTTGTTTATAGAGTTAATACGTACATCTGTTTACAATTACATGGTATTATTATGGTCTGGGTATTATATTATTTTCTTTAACATTTTTATTCAGATTTGTAAATCTAAACAGATATTATTTAAATCCATTACCTATTTTTTAGTTCAATGTTTCTCAACCTTTTTGGTTTGTACAAAATACAAATACCTATTGTTAATCGTAAATAACCCATGATAATGTACATTGATAAGTTATCGACAAATAACAAAAAATATCAGATTTTCTAGTGGTAAATTTTTAATTGCGTGACTACATTAGATAACAGTATATGTAGACATTCTGCACATGTCGTTAAACATTTATATTTTGCATTTTTTATTTTTTATTAACTCATTATACATATATTTAGATTGTGTAATATTTTTACACATAACCGTCTAGTTTGATTATTTGAAAAAAATTAATTTTTCATATTTTTTCGCATATTAATGATATGAATCTAAATATTTTATAGATTTTTATTGCATATAAATCCGGACCCTAATCATCACTATTCCTTAATTCTGGTATTATTACTTGTGTTCTTATAGTTATCAATGTTGTAAAACGGTGACCGTTTACATTTCATTAAGGGTACATTTTTATATCTCAAAGTACCTAACATTTATTTTGATGCGATATTTAGGATCAGACTGAATTCGCTGCAATATTGAAAATAAACGAAAGTATGCAAGAGGGAGCCAAACGTTTTGAAAAGGATTGTGACCAATCGGATAATTACATCCAATAGTAAAAATTATTATGATAGCTTGAGATTTTCATAAAAATCTGTGCAATAAAATACATATTTTTTCTGTCATTTTTTTGAAATTTCATGGTTCCCAAACAATAAAATCTAAATATTTATATTTATACAACTAATATGAATATGAGGTTATTCAATATATTATGATATAATTAAAATGTATGGTATTATTGCATGTATATTTTAGGAAAAATTTTAAACCAGATACAACATAAAGGTTATGTCATTAAAATAGGTATTCTCTCTATCTATTCAACAACTATGCACCCATATCGATAATGACTGAGGTTAAACTATTATTTTTCAAGAGCACTAACATTTTGTTTAAAATGTTTTTGTTATGTTTTTTGGGACTTCTACATTTAGAATAACTGTGTTTTATTTTGATAATTATTTCTGTTCAATATTACAGAATATAAATTTATTAATATTTTTAAATTCATGTTTTAATGAATTAAAAAATAAATATTATGAATGTATTATTTTTTTGTAATTTAATTACGTATAATAAATGATTACAGCTTAATGTAAGCTAATGCTTACATAATAATAACTACTACTGTAATTATTACATACTTATATAATAATTTACATCAAATATAAATTCATTTTATTTGTTTATAATTTTGCCATTTAGTTGTAAAATTTTAATTCATGTTTTTTTTAACTAATTCCAATTGGCGAACCCAATATTTTCTTTATGAAATCTCGATATATTTATATTTTATGTTTATTAATTTATTACAAATTGTGATTAGTTAAAAAAAAAATTACCGTATTTCATAGTGTCTAATGTATTGTAATAGTTGTTTAATTGGCAACATTTGATTGTTATATTTTTAATGACTAGCAAAGTCTTATATTTATTATTAAATGTTAAATCATAAAATATTTCAATTCTTACTTGTCAAATTTAGTAACAAACTATTGGAGTTGTTTATTAATGTAAACCAAACCATATTGGTTTATTGAGTGAAATTGCTATTTGTTTGCGGTATACGATTATTGAAATTTTGTATTCTTGTTTACTTAAGAGGATGCCACGTTCGCATGTGTTGTCTCCGTCTTACAAGTGCGTAACATAACAAAATTTATGCTCAGTAGTTCATCTACGTTAGATAAAATTTAGTGTGAATTGACCTCTTATAAAAATTGATGGTTAATATGAGGTCAATTCACTCAAAATTTTAAATTAACAGAGATAAATTGGAACTGCTGATCATAAAATTTGCCATGTTACTCATTTGTATGATGCAGACAACACATGCGGGTGTGGCGTCCTCTTAAAGAAAACTACAAAGTTGAATATTTTTTCTGATTTTGTATACTTTAATTTTCTAAGTTATGCAAGGCAATTTTTTGAAAAAAAAATATAGGTTCTTTACTGTTAATATCAATAATTTTCAAATATTGTATATAATAATATAAATATTATACACGAGTATACTGATCCCGATAAATAATAATTTAAAAAAGCCATATTACAAACTGGCAATTGTGAAAATCTCGGTTAGAATTTTTTCATCATTTGCTAAAAAAATATCTATTTAGCATTATAAAAAGAACTTAAAATATATCATATAAAAGAAAACAAAAAATGGATAGCCAAATTTAAGCGATCAATTAAATGTATGTAACAAACCATAGAAATTTTGAAAGAATTTCATCTTCTATAAATTATTTTTACAAATTGATTTAAAGATAAATATTGTCATTTCATATTTAGTTATTATTTTTATAAATATAATGTAACATTTTATCTAAAAGTGGCACTTTTTTAATTATAACGATATATTAATAACTATTGTATGATTTTTATTTTTTAAATCAAAATGTTATTGAATTTGTATTTATATTGAAATTAATTTGTTTCTTGTCCCATATACATTCCCACTAAGATTTAATGTTTCAATATAGATTTTGTAAGAAAACAATGTTGTAAAATTATACTATTATTTTGTATGTTGTTTAATTAATATAATTATTATTTATTATTATTATTATTATTTATATTATACATTTCATAGTTATTTGTTTATCTGTGGTATATATTATTAATAGTTATCTGGAAAGTTTAATGGTATTTTTAGAATACATATGTACATTATATAATGTACAAGTATTTTATAAATTTTCTTTTGTAAAATCTCAATTTAAATAAATATTAAATATTAGATACAATGCACTGTTTATTGAAGACATAAGATGATTTATAAATTCCAAAATGATCAAAGTTGAATTGGCAATCGCCTGATAATAATAATATTAGTTAAATAAAGAATGTCGATTGTTGAATTCTAATTGTTATCTTACAGTAAAAAAATGAATGTTATTTAGATTGAGATGAGAAAGTTCACGTGCAATTTTGTTTATTTGTCTAAAAAGTACTATTAAACATTTCATCATATTATTTTATTATTGCATTATGTTTTTAAATTAAGAACTGTTAACAATAAATTATTTATGATAATAATATGCTGTCCAAATGTCTCGGATATGCTGAAATACCCTAGTAACCCTCCTTGTATTGTTATCCGACCCCATCTAATGTTACATTTTTCTAATTACTTGGTTGGTAGTTTTAACACATAGTCTTTGTATATTTAATTGGTTTACTGTAATTAATTAATTACTTAATTGCATAATATTTAATTTTTATGCTACAAGTTGGTGTAAATTGTTCAACTGGTTTTTACACAAATCATTATGTACTGTAGTTAGTTTAAAGTAGAGGTATACTTGAGCTGGCTGACTGGAAACTCCTGTGTCTGAGACATTTTGGTATGTATTGTTAATTGATTAAATAAATATGTCTTTAAACAAAATTATAATGAACTCTTCTCTATAATATTGTGTTCAAAATTAAGTAAAATATCTTCATGTATGATTTATTTAATTATAAGTAATACAATTAAGGATCGTGTTAATTTTAAATTTATATTATATTATATACTTAAATATGTATATAATATTGGTGTTAAATTCGGTGTTGTAAATCATTTTATTACCAAATTAAACTACCTGACAGTATGTATTAATTGTTGGTGTTCTTAATTTAATGTCTAAATATAATATGTCAAGTATATTGTATTAAATACTTTGTAAGAGATAAATTATATTTCTTATGTCCTTTTAATGATTTAAATTAAAAAATGCAATGGTCAGACGCCATATAAACCTTGTTGGTTGGACATTTGAGGGATAGACTGTAAGTCAGGGTTGGACCATGTAGCAAATCAGGACTCTTGGTATTAATTTGGGCCTCTAGACTTTATGATCAAATTTTGAAATAAAGTTTATTAAGTTTATTTGCAAAAGTCTGAAATAGATATGAATAGGCCGAGGATTTTTATGTAATAAAAAAGTCAAAATTTTACTATTTGTTCTTATTTTTGGAAAAATATGCATTATAAAACGTGAAATATTTAAAAAAACAAAAATCAAATTTAGAAAAAAATCGATAGTTTACCTACATTTATTAATTTAATTTAGTTCATCTAATTGTCTTCGTTGTTGTCTTTTTTGAAACAATTGGATACAATGTACATTTGTTGATTTTAAATTTGAATGTGTAGCACTATAGCGGTTAGGTCTTAAAATAGAATTGTACATATAGTGTATAATTAAGAGATTTCTACTAGATACTACACTGTCATCACTGTTTACCCGATATGGTGACATCACAAATTGTAATCTTGCACTAACGAGCTTTATAAGTTACCTCTAATTTATTACAACTCCATATATTAATAGAAGCCAATTGAATAATATTTCCATATTCCAATATAAAATGTTTAATACAAATAAAAACCGTATACCTAGGTATGAAATATGTGAACATTTGTAAAATAAAGTCTCTTATCATTCAGGATGTAATGAAACGTGCTTATCTTAAATCAGATTTGAGAAATTTGAATTCAATAAAATTATATATTCTTGTGAAAATCTGTGACCTAGCACCTAGATATAACAAATTCAATGATTATTAATTCTGAGAAAATGAAAATATTGTAAAAAGGTAAGTAGATTCAGAAACCTATAGTTAAAGTAAAATTATAATATGTCAATAAATAATAAAAATTATAATATAATACTCTAAAAGTAATCTGTTGAGCTTAAAATTTGCCATGATCTCCCTTATAAGAAGGAGACAACACATGAGGATATAACGTCCTCTTAAAAATCAACAGTTTTTATATTTTTGTCTTAATTCAAAAATATATTTATGTTAATTTTTACTTATATTATTATATTTTATTGTAAGCAATGACATTTTCAATATATACACATTTTTTTAAGCTACTGCATATTTATGGCTATATTACTTATAGCAAAATAAATAACACAAATAACAATGAAAATATGTGATAAAATATACTTAGTTACATAGGCAAACAGACCATCAATCAGTATCTATCAATGAATTCAAGTTCAACACATCTTATACATCCATTACACTATTAGTGATCTAGTTATTGACAAAGTACATTTGTCCCTTACTAAACTTTTTATTATTGATTAAAAATATATACATTTTGTCGTTTTATAAATGTAATGTACTAATTATGTCTCTATATTGATTTATATAGCATTGTTAATAGTGAATTTAATTTACAACCCTGATATTATTTATTTGTACATTTGAAAAATCCAAATTCATTGAATTAAGATACAGAAGAGATAGTTTGAAGTTATAAAGTGCAATTTGAGAATAACTGGTATTTGTGAGGAGGATGCTAAGGATCGTAGTAAGTGGAAATTGAGGACTAAAGGCAATAAAAATACATACTTTATGTACAATACATATTATATATTTTTAAACAAAATAACAGGTAATGATAAAATAGTTATTAAATTCATTAAGTAGGATTCTATTTAAGCTACTTATTATTAACGAGTTTACACTGGAGAGGATACCATACTAGAGTTCTTCCCTTTTTTTGTTTCTTTAGAATGATCAATTGTTGGTACAGATGTACTCAAGCTGTTGTCGGAATCATCGCTATTTTCTTGATTATCATAAGTTTTATTGGTACCGTCACAATAATGTTCATCATTAATACCTAATGATAGTTGTTCTAATTTTATTTGAAGGCTTTGAATTCTTTTAGTTGAACTTTCTCGCTGTGTTTCTAACATTTGCAGCATAGGCTTAGCCACTGTTTCCAGCATATGTATTCCAGACAATGTGTATACTAGAAATCAAATTATTAAAAACATTCTGTAATTTCCATTTATTTATTATGTAAGTATAATAAGAAAACAACTCTATTATGGCGTCAAAATAAATGGAAGGATGCTTATCTATAAACATTAATAACTACTTAGTAGTTTCACTACAAAATTAATAAAAGTAAAAGAACTTTAGAATATAAATTATTAAATAATGTATGGAAATATTGTGATATAATTTAAAATTGGGAGAACAAAATAATATGAAAGGGGGGTTTTTTAGTGATTTATTAGATGGAAGCATAAGTGGTCGAATTCATAACAACATGTTAACAATATTTTTGAAAGAATACATTTCTTAAATTATAATTTTTGTGGTATCATTTACCTGAATCGTTATGAAGCTGAGCCATTGGACTTATATCACCTTCATTTGCTTCATTGTAATTTTTTATGAGTTCGTCATACAATGTTTCTATGTGCTTTACAATTACCTAATGGCAGAAACACGAATAAGTTATATTTATATCATTAGTGTATAATCAATGCATTTTAGCAGACTAAATATAAAATTATAGAAAAATAATTACTCCAAATGACAATTGGCTGGTACAAGTTGTAGGTGCAACTTGAAATTTAACATCTATTCTGTGCACCATACCACTTATTTGTTTTGCTTGAAAGCATACTGTTTTCATTTCTTTCATCTAAAACAAAAATGTACAATGTAATATTACAATCTTACCAAATGGCACATTTACAACAAAAAGGTATTTTAAGATTTTATCAAACTAATGCAACCATATACCTAACTTAAAATAAAATATCATAATATTATTTTCTATTGTGTACAATTTGTCAGAACCCAGTGAAAAAAATGCCATTCATGCAAGTAAGTAATTTTGTAATTTATTTTCTTACCATTGTTGTAGTATCTGTATTATACGAGGAACAAATTATTCCGATAAAACATGAATCCATATTTTGTAAGTTCAGTTGAGTTTGCAAATCTGAAAAATTATAAAAATTTAAATTAAATGTTGCTTTAATTTGTTCGTAATAAATAAATAATATGCCATTGTAATAAGTTTTATCATATTATAGTATGTGCATTAGAACAATTTGATACATTTTTAAAATTTAAGTACTTAATTCAATAACTACAGTAGTGTTATAACTTATTATGCACCTATTTTAATTTTAAGTTCTTCTACATAGTCTAATAACAATATAATATATTTTATTGTTTTGTAAATGCTTATATATATCTGAAAAATATTGAAATATCATAAAAATACAACACACTAACACAGAAAATATGTATTCTTAGCTGTAGGGTTAATTTATTCTTATATTAATAATAAAAACACAAGAAGCCCTAACACTGGGCTGTCCAAAAATTAGCTAGATATAATAGGTATTATTATTAATATGGAACAATCCCTAAAGATGGTTGTTAGATTGTACTTTGGTCATTTCATAACTGTACCTTTTCAATATCCTGACTTATTTAATTTAATAAATTAACTAAGTATGAACCAGCATAAATTTTTTCCAACAAGATATATAGGTACTACTAATATATACTACATGAATTAAAATTATAAAATACTCGCCGACATTAGATGGCCACACAGTGATGTGAGGATGTGAATGATACCAGCCAATGACGTTCAAGTTGGCTCCTTTGAGGCGGGAGAAGTTTTTGGCATCTTCCATAGCGTTTACCAAATCTTCAGACATGATTTCCACACGATCTTTTTTGATCTCTCCCCGTGGCGGTATCGATAACGCCGACACAGACACAGTAGTCCCACGCTCATGTATTATTTTCTAAAAACACAAAACAAAAAAAACCGATTTAGCGGACATATCTAAGTTAGGTGATGACACAAATGCTGGCATCAGCACGATATTACCTGGCCGATGAGCAGCGCGGCAACCTCTTCCTTCTCGGTGAGCAACGCCAAATTATGGCACATCAACAACACCTCGTCCGATATGAACACGTCGGTGAGCTGATCCAACTGTCTATTCATGGTTGCGGCTGTGCTCAAAGACTCCGCGTCAATCAAACACCACACCGGTCGACGTGCCGACGCGAAGACCACAGAGGTGGAAAACAAAAGGCGACGAATCGGCCGCAAGGGAAACGTACGAAAAGTGTGTCACGGCGGCGGTGGATGAAATGCTGAGCAAGTGCAAACTGCGATTGTCATAATGTCATCGCGTAACGAACTCGCTCGTCCGTAATATTCTGTTGTACCAAGAGTGCCGCGCTGAACGATCGTACTCCGGAGTTATCAATGTGCCGACTTGCACAGATAACGATATCATTGTTGTTATTGCTAACCACGAGATCACCGACCATGAAATATGACGTAGACCTTGTTAAACTACTATAATAGTAACATAGATAATTAAATCTTTATTATCCACGACTCACGGATTAATATAATTAATATATTAATATATATTAATCCGTGGCACGACTCGAGATAATATCTTAAGTCCGTGATGACTAGTAAGCACTAAGCAGGGCTGCTCAGACGCCGCTGGTCCATGCCAATCGCCAGTGTGGCAGTGTAATTCGTATTTATCGTGATCAACCACGGACTAAGATAAATATAACATTATAATATCTTCCGTGTGTAAATGGTTAACTGTCGGCTAATCAGTAATCGCGGTATTCAATATCGAGGCCCGTTGAGTGCAGGACGTGTCGTGGCGAACATCGTCATGTGAATCCAAATACTACTATCTATAGTATTTGGTGAATGTCAGTGTAAGGAACGACTAAAAGGTTCCCTGGATATCGCTCGTCGTCAGCCCACCCGGCTACCAACAGCGGTAGGCCGCCACCCCCGTACGTATAAAATCGATCTCCACCGAACCCAATGAATGTTGTTCATTAGCGACTGTGGGCTTGGGGCGGTCTTTTGCGCCTATCGTTTTCGTTTCTATTTATTTTACCTCTCAATCGACGTCGCGTTGCCTAGGTACGGTCCAGTCGCCAACGTATAAACAATTTGTTTACACGACGAGAAAACGTCGGCTCCCTACGATCATCAGCCGTGTGATATTGATTACCGCGCCGCTAGCTGCGCCGCTTCGTCCCAATCACTCGCCATTGATCCAGTTAGAGCTGATATCCTAGTGATCGTTCACGTCAGTATAACTGGAAAAGAAAAATTTGCCAGCAGCATTTGACGTCCTTGGTTTTCGGCCGCAGTAGAGTACGCCGTACAGTCCATACTGTGTCCATCCGATACCCGTTGGCTTTCGCTATCGATTTAACGACCACCGCTCCGGCTTTAGGTTTGTGTGCACGGCCCATTGTACACTACAAACGCGTCCAATGTCTCTGTCTTACACACGTCGCACTCGTATGATATGATGTATACAATTAACGTTCCGCTCATTTCAGTCACGGAAAATGTTTTTTCCGCGTAATTCAAAAGATATAAAAGCAGGGCAACAAAACCGAAATCCACACGAGGAACAGAGTTGTGACTTGTAACTCGTGAACTCAGTCATTACCGACCCTATCGGACTTGTACTCATACACCAACCATTACCTCGTTAGATTTATGTATGCTCTTCGAATGATCGAGTCCTCACCTCGTCAGTTTCATGATTTCTACCGGGAATCCTATTGAATTTTTCCCATATTTCATATTGAACACAATTCACTGTTAATAATACACACAGAATTGCACGTACTACTAGGCACGCTGGTTTTAATTAATTTTGTTGTCGGTCCATTAACTTTTGGGAGATTTAAAAATAAAATTTCTTAAAATTTAGCAGTGGGACAGTTGAGACATTGATTGTGTATAGATCTATACAACAAACAACATGATATATATTTTTTGTTTAGATTGTTATTGTTATTATTGGTAGCACATAAGTTGGTATAACTATGCCTTCCACAAACCGGAAAAAGTCTGGAGGCAACAAATTTGAGTTCAGTGAAAAACAGATGGCTGATATAAAAGAAGCGTTTGAATTGTTTAACGTAGATGGATCTGGATCAATCGAAACCAAAGAGCTAAAGGTATTTAGATGCATCAATAAATTACATTTATTTAGGTTAAGGCTATCCTTTCTGTTTTATAGTTAATTATGGTCATTATATGATATCAGTGAAGTTACATAGCATGGTAGTATGGTGGAGATGTAGGTTAGAAATTATTTTTACCATAAAATTATAATTCTTATATGATTAAATTAATCAATATTTTAGGTAGCCATGAGGGCCTTAGGATTTGAACCAAAAAAAGAAGAAATCAAACGCATGTTGCTTAGCTTAAATAAACAACACACTGGTAAGTCATATTTTTAATGATCAAATTTTAAGGTTATAAATACTACCTTAAAGTAATTATGATAAATTTAAAACAACAATAATAAAAGTTTAAACATTATTTAGGTGTCATAACATATGATGAATTTGTCACTTTGATGTCCATAAAAATGGCAGATAAAGATTCAAGAGAAGAAATTATTAAAGCATTTAAACTGTTTGATGATAATTGTACAGGAAAAATAACATTCTCCAATTTGAAACGTATTGCCCAAGAATTAGGGGAGAATATTGCGGACGAAGAACTTCAGGTTAATATAAATTGTTGTAATCAAAAATGTATTATTTACTACTTTTAATTTACGTATTTTAATTGTTTTATCAAGGGGATGTAGTGGATTAATGAAATAACTCATTGATTTTAATCTAGTCATAGGCAGTCTCTTATCATAGGTTCCTACCTAGTAGTTGTCCAAAGTAAAACTTTCTCCCCACCAATATGCAGAAGTAAAAAAACACAAGTACACAACAATTTATACTAATAGTTCCCAATTTTTTTATAATATGACTCATTTTGAAAAATATTCAAATGTTGGCATTCCAGAACATGGTAATCACCTTTTTTTATTGCTATCTATGCGATAACTTTTAGTTTGACTGCATTATGGAAACATGTCACTAATAGATAATGTTTAATGATAAAACTAAATTTGAAGTCAATACATTATTTAGTTTCTCATAAATTATTGTATCATATTTGTTTAAATTTTTAATCGTATTTATACTATAAAAAAATAAAACAATATTTCAAAAATTAACGCGACTCATCATAAATATAATCATAACCCACTTTTGATTTGTACCCACGAACTATTATCTTACAACTGCAAGAGCTTGATAAAAATGAAAATTATTTTGTACAATTAACTTATTAGAAAAAACTTTAAAGTACAAATTTTACATTATTAGATACAACTATATTATTAAGTAACAGTATAAGACTTGTTTGATATATTTTTGATTGTGATATAATGTTTGTAGGAAATGATAGATGAAGCAGATAAAGATGGTGATGGTGAAGTCAGTCAAGAAGAATTTCTTCAAATTATGAAGAAAACCAATTTATATTAAATATATATCACATCCCTATTCTATATAACATATTATTTATTTGTTTTAACACTATTTTGTATTAATTCTTCACAGTTACCATTTAAAATTAACTTCATAACACCTAATATTATTATGTGAGCAAGTCATTTCCTTCATACATAAAAATTATGGAATTTCTCTTCAAAAGAATAAAATCTCCTAATAATCTAAGCAAAAATGAAAACATTAAATTTTCTTATTGAAAAATCAGTGTGCTTTAAATTGTGTGTTGTTACATACCAAATATTAAACTATAATAATTTTTTGAAGTAATAGTTGATCATAGCTATAATAATTAATGTACCGCCCTAAAAAAAAATGTAACAATAAAAAATTTTATTTAATTATGATAACCGTGTTCAATGTTTTCATATTTCTAAGAATTGGTAATAGTTTAATTTTTTTGCGGAAAACCTTTTTTTTATTTGAAGGAAATTAGTTATAACTTTTTTTTATTGTATCCATTACAAAAGACTTAATTACATTATACATTACCTAATAGTTTAAGAATAAAGTGAGAAAAAATATGAATTACAATTTATTATGAAATAAGTTTATATATGTGTATTACAGTTTGTTGGTAAAAGGCAATAATTTAATTTAAACAACTAATGACAATATTTTTTTAAATCAAATTGCTTAAAAAAATGATCTTAATAATTTAGCTTCTTGTGCCATCTCATCATCGCTTCTCTTTGGATCAATGCAGTTTTTTTCATTTTGTAATTTTCTGTATATATCATCATTGACCAAAAAATCTCCAGATTTTCTTGGAATAATATGAACATGAACATGCTAATAATAAAAATAAACATTTATAAAACATTGTGATGTCTGATGATCATGGCCATAACATAAAACGTTTCAATTAAATTAATACTTTTGTACTTGGCCTCATTTTAATAATTCAATATCTTTTAAAATAACAGTTTTATACTAAAAATATTTTTATTTTTAAAATTAATTATTTTTCAATAAATAAATATTGAATAGTTAATATTTTTAGGATCTAAATAAATTGGATTTTGATTCAAATATTATTCAATTTTTAATATTTTTTTTTTTAAGCTTCTGTGTTATGATGATCATAGCCAAAATTAAATGTTAATTTTGTGTATAAAGAGCATTTTAAAAGATAATAAATAAATAATTAAGTAACTAGTTTTGATATGAAAATAAAAATAATAATAGGTAACATTTATAAACTATATATTTTAGTAGACTAACAGTTTTTGGTCACAATTCCTGCAGATCTGATAACAACATTTTCTATTTTTTATAGAACTTTGTACTTAATACTAGAAACCAAGAAGTGTTGGGATACCTAAGAATTTAACCACATAATCTAATATATTAAAATAAAATTAATATTACATACTTTAATGGTTTGCCCAGCATGTTGTCCGTCTTGAATAACAATAGATGATGAATTAGTATTGTGTACTTGTTCAATGGTTTTTTGAACTTTTTGGACTGCAAGGAATAGATCCATAACTTCACTAGTAGATAAGTCTGTCAATTTTTCCACAGATCTAAGAGGAGCCACTAAAACATCTAGTTATTGATACTTAATGAAAATATTACAAAAAAATTAAAAGTAATTATAGTTTTAATAAATTTTAAAAGGATACGTCCTGGTAAGACACATTTAATGTTGGTAAATGCTAAGCATGATAGCGTTTTGTAAAATACTTGTAAACCTTTAACTATAGATGAACCAAATTTAAATTCATTGGAATCTTCAATAGTCTTAGTCCTACATAAAGTATTTGAAATCATTTTTGGGTAAATATCATATCGTCTATGACATTCCAAAGGCATTGACTGGCGAATACTTTTAATTAATGATAAATCAATTGGTGCCAAAACAAAACCAGGTTCTTCAGAGCACTGTGCTATTACTGTTCCTAGTGGATCAACTACCTATACAATGTTCAATATAAATCTATTTACAAATTAAATAGTAATCAAACAAACCAGTGAGTGACCCCAAGATTTTCTAGTTGAACTATGACTACCCGTTTGTGCAGCAGCAATTACATAACTTTGTGTTTCAATGGCTCTGGCTCGCAATAATATTTCCCAATGATAGGCACCTGTTCCGAAGAAAAATGCTGATGGATAAGTTAATATGTCTGCACCATTTTCAGCTAATGCTATAGCCATTTGAGAAAATCTCATATCATAACACTAAACTTTTGTATAAAGAAATATTGTCATATGCATAAATAATTAATGACTATTAATATAATTATTTTAAATGTTTTAAAAAATTTGATCTTTAATGTTAATGTTAAGTAAACTAAAGCAATAGTATATTGTCAAGCAGTTATTATTTTATTGAACCAATATATGGTTGGTTCATATTAGATAAATGCAAAATAACTAGGTATATTTTAGTAGGATATTTTTGAACAGATGCAACAATAATGGTATTAGTCAATAATTTCAAATTAAATTTAATGAATATTTATTATAAAATAATTGTGTAAATTACTGTTTTTAAAAATTATAATCACCAATTTTATTGTACACTTTATTGTTCAATGGAAAAAATTTTTATAAATATAATTCGATTTCATAAATTAATGGGTATAATTTATTCTAACTAAATTATTAAATAAAAACAAAAGAAAAGGATACAATTGCTAAACCAACATTCCCAATTGGAGTTTTAACTGGTGGTGAGATTTCAGTACCAGATTCAATTAAACTTGATTCAAATGCTTGGATGTTTTTTGAAGGTATTGATACATCATATAAATGTATTTTATGATAAGTTTCAGCTATTTCTCCTTTATTATTGATAACCAAATGTGTGTTCCTTAGTTTAGTTTCTGAAAACTTGTTAATTCAATACATTATAAATTAAGTAAGAAAATAGGAACCAATTAAACTAATAAATAGTTGAGAGATATTGGATTTCTGTATAGCTTCGACCATATTTTAAAAATAAAATTAACACAGAACAACCTCTCTAAACCATCACCTTCGTGACTGGAGGTGTGGTCGAAACGCAAAAAATGTCGGATTATCAGAATATACAGAACATTTTTATTTGCATATCACATACTTAGATTTTATTAGAAATATATTATATTTGACATTACTTAGAAAAAAGTCAATTATACATTTTTGTTTAGTAAATGACATTCTAGACTTAGCTGCAATATTCTTCCATTTCTTGATCTACAAAATATCTATAGGTGTTGAAGTTTAATTTTTGTATGTATTTTTAAGTTATTCATATCGATAATACTATGGTTGGACGAGAGGGGTTCTTATATTATACTATATTTTAGACATTTGTGGATAGTAATAATATAGAATCTATATTTTTAATAACCATCTATATTATAGATGATTATTTAATATTTAAATATTTGAAACTTAACATAAATATTTTTTTAGAAATAAGAACAACTTAATTTAATTTGACAAACAAGAAAAATAAAATAAAAACTATAAAAGCAATAACTAAATTTATAGTGTTGAGACTTGAAAATAATGTAAAATCTATGTTGAAACTATAAAATACTTATAGTGTATAACAAAATATTAAATTAATAATAGTTTTATAAGTTTTAATTAGTATTAAAAAAAAACATGAGTGATACAAATTTTGAAAACATAATATTTTTAAAATGCAATTAATATTAATTTAATTAATTAATTAAATAAAAAAGATTATAAACCTACTAAACTGTGTGACTATAATATTATGTTAATTATAATCCTTCTTAAAAAAAAACCAAAACCATTTGAGTAGTATCTTGAATACTTTTTTTTAAAGTATTCTTTACAACAATGTCTATAAGTATTTCACTAATTAAAGGTATTATGGACTCAGAGGCTGTTTGAATGTATTATACTTAGTGGTACAAGACAAAATATAGACACCCCCCCCCCACCACCATCATAATAGAAATTACAAATAAATATTTTTTAATAAGTTTATAGTTAACAATTATAAGGCCCTTATATTCTTAACTAGACGCTTTCAATAGTTTCAGCCACGATTATCATATGTCATTGATTAGGTACTTTATTACTTTTTTCATTTATTGAACATTAAAATTAAACATTGCGGTCAGCACATGCTCAACCAAGACCACCCACCCCCCTAACATTGGCGGTGCAGTGCACCAAAACCAGTATACTCAAACCGCCTCTGATTATGGTTATGACAGTTGATGAGATTTTTGATTTAAATTATCATACCTATAATTGTTAGTGATGCCCAAGAATAAATTCTGTGTTTGGAAAAAAATTAGGAGGACTAAATGGATATTGGATGAGAAAGCAATCCACACAAAATTAACTGTAACATTACCGTAAAGGCTTTGTCCCCAAACCTCCTCCAGCAACAATCACACCAAAACATTATAAAATTTGTTCAACTAATATAAATATACATAAAAAAAGAATTAACACTTTTTATTATTTTTACTATAAAATTAGTCGTTTATTAATAAACTATGCATTGAATAAGGTCTATAAATGATAGTATATGAACTATTAAGCATGATAAAATTTATAATCACCATATTTTATAGTTATATTAGGAATTTCAACGTTAATTTTTTTTTCATGACTAAGGTTAGGTTAGGTTAGGTATAATAAATAAGTAATATTATAATAAATATTAGGCAATAAAAATTGTAATTATATTATATTTTTCATCAGAAAGACAGTTTACTAATTCACTAGTAAATATTGAGTTCCCAGAGTTCCTTTTTAAAAAAATAGAAGAGATACGCTCCAATCAAGCACTAATAACATTATGTGTAGGCTCTAAAACTATATCTAATAAGTTGAATTAATGAACATAAAGCTAAAAAGATAAATAAGTAAAACTTTGTATATTTTCCTAATGTTATAAAGCAACACAATAAAAACAATAAAAAAATTAAAATTTTTAGTCATGAAATATGATTTCATTGCACAGTTCAACAGTGAATATATATTAAATAGAGCTGTGTTATGGTCATATATATTTAATATTAACTGTGTATAAATAAATTCTCATATTTTGTTGATTAATTAGGTCTAAATCCTACAAAAACACATTTATTTGTATTATATTAAGATGTGAGATGTGTCTGAAATAAGCATAACATTTTAAGATTCTACAAAAGTAGTGTAGACTTATTGCTGTTTTTTAAATTTTTATTCTTTAAATTTAACTAAAAATAAATCAACTAAGTATAACAATTTTATTAATGAACATAGTTGTCAGTATTTTATATATACTTTAACATATTATTAATTGCATTAAAAATAAATTTCTACTTTTAGTATACTAATAAAAAAAATTACAATTTAAAAAATTAAGTTATTAGTACCTTTTCATGAAATCCACCTAAAGACAGCCAAATATCTAATGACTTGGCTAATGATTTATAATTATTGATAAGAGATCCATCTAAAGATTCGGCCATCTCTAATGATTTAGCTTTATTTTCTTCAATGTAATCAAATGACTCTGGCAAAAAAATCATCTGGGAATAATAAATTAATAACAATAATCAGATAACTATCTAACATGGTATCAAACTATTCATACTTACTTTAGCTCCACATTTATGGGCATTAGTAATTAGTGCCTTGCACGCTTGAAAGTTTTTTTCTTTATTCGCAGTTGATGTAATTTGACAAACAGCAATAAGATTATCCATGTCAGAAAATGTATTTTTAAAAATCGAATATAATCGTTTGATTAACATTTGACAACTGTGGCAATCTCTAATGATTCTTCTCACAATTAACAGCAATAACGATTAGCTAAGCAATTACGTGCTAGTATCTTTCAAGTAGGTGATTAACTGCATTAAGAACTAGAGATAGGTAATCAATAATTTATTCTTAATAATTGTTTGTATCAAAACAAACTAGGTAATAGCTATTAACTATAATAATCATAAGCTTGTCATTTAATTTTCGGTAATTTTATTTACCTAACAATCACAAAATGGTCAGATTTCCAAGTTATTGAGTAGTGTGTTTAGTCATCATTAGACTCTAATATATCTAGTTATCTCTAATACTTAATCCGCTGAAGAACACAACGATCATAGACATATTATTTTATTTATAGGTCTATGACAACGATTTTTACTGCCAAGTACTAACTGTAAAAGGCAAACCAACATGTCTGTGAAGTTAGCTCCCGGACGTTGAGCGCTTATCAACTCTGATAAGGTAGGTAACCGCATTCCGGCATACTCTATTGCCTATTCATGTCTTACAAGGGGTTATAATAAAAATATTTATTTTTCATATAGAATTCAGAATTCAAGGTGGTCGATGGACGAATGATTATTATTATTACATTAAAGCAATAAAATCTATAATGCACATTATGTACCTACCTAATTTAAAAAATAGTTTTCATTTATATAATTAATTAATAGTTATCAATTAATCATAATTATAAAATATAACATAATGAAACATTTTAAAGTATTTAAATATTTTGAACTAGTAACAATATGGTAACATAAAAAATTAACTACATTATACTAGCTATAAAAAAATACAAGTTTACAAAACATCACCTATTATTATACAAACCAATGTTGGATTTACTCTTAACTATTTTTTATTTTTGAGAAATATAACCATTATAGCGTTATAATGCATGCATAAAAACTAAAAAGGCAATATCATTACAAGAGGTATAATGTTAATAGGTAGGTAATACATTTTAGTATCAATAGTGTGCTATAAAAACGAAGCGATTAAACCATTGTAAAAATATGATATTTAAAAATGATATAACAAAAGTAAAATATTATTCCCTATATATAATTATTAAAAAATGTATCTAAATCTTCAGCGGATGAATTAGAAACAGTTGATAATATTAAGCTAAGAAGGCAAAGTTTATACAATTCGGCAACAACCCATCAACAATTGTATGATATTCTACAAAATTAACATGGCATTTTGGTTAAACGGGGGTGTAGAAAGAGTAAAGATATTTAAGTGTCATTCGATTAAATACAGAACCCAATAAAACTTAGTTATAATAAAAAGAACAATAAACTTGATTCTATTTAATATGTTAAAGACCTCGCATTATGCTCATAAATTATTAAAAACATCTAGATCATTCTAATAAAATTATACGACCCTAAAAAGATATGAAGATCAAATTTTTAGTATACCTCCATAGTCTGAAGAAACATAAAGTTCTAACATAGATAGTAATTCAATAAAAATTATAATGGTGAACCTTAAAAAATTACATTAGAAATGTCCATTGGAACTACGCAAAAACAAATAATTTGAAATACCACTGGATTAGGCTATATTGCCAGCATAAGTTTATAATAAATATATTATATATATAATTACTTGTTAATTATATCAATGAACTACGGTCAATAAAAATAGGCGATAACGCTCCATAGTTATATTAGAAATTAGAACCCTTCTAATTGAACACTTCAAATAATATGAGTAGGTTTCATAATATTATGTGATATCAGCGAGAAAATGGTGAGCAGTGTACCTATATATGAGGCTGACCATAAGCGTGCGCACGGGGGAGGCAGGGGAGGCGGTTGCCTCCCCTACGAGATTTTCCTCTACACCAAAATATTATATTATATCTACCAATTGGTGAAAATCGGGTGGGGGGATTGGAGTCTGGACCTCCTTAGCTAAAGTATTGCCTCCCCTGCCAAGAATACCTACGCACGCTTATGAGGCTGACACCTATATTTATATTCTCCAAAATATTTTTAATCGAAAGGGCATATAATGGAGCTAAAAAATATTTACTACCCATGTGTGGCATGAAGTGGAATTGAGCACTAACAACATAATATGATATAAAGAATATGAAATTTTACGGTATTACCGGTCGGGCTAGTGCACGGTGAATTTAGAACGTTTTTTCAAAATGAACACCAAAAATTATGTTTTCCAAACCATTTTTATTCGAAAGGGCAACAAATTTAGATTCAAAAATTGTATATTTTGAGTGTGGCACGAAGTGGACTTGGGCAAAAGAAAAATAATTCGATATAAACTATATGATATTTATGAGTTTACGGACGAATCGGCTGCGTGGTGTATTTTGGAAGGCTTTTTCGGTATGATCACCAAAAATAATTTTCAAAACCATTTTTATTTGAAAGGGCATTCAAAAAAGATTCAAAATATGTTCTACCCAAGTGCGGCACGTGGTGGACTTGAGCTTCAGAAAAATAATACGATATAAACTATATTTATTATTTTTATTTTTGGGACGAATCGGCTGCGCGGTGTACTTTGGATGGCTTATTCGACCTGAACACCAAAAAATATGTTTTCCAAACCATTTTAAATCGAAAGGGGGACAAATGTAGATACGAAAATTGTATATTTTGAGTGCGGCACGAAGTGGACTTGGGCACCAGAAAAATAATACGATGTAAACTATATGATATTTATGAGTTTACGGACGAATCGGCTGCACGGTGTATTTTGGAAGGCTTTTTCGGTATGATCACCAAAAAATATGTTTTTCAAATCATTTTTAATCGAAAGGGCATTCAAAAAAGATTCAAAATATGTACTACCCAAGTGCAGCACGCGATCGACTTGAGCTCCAGAAAATGTACCTAACATCCAGAGAATTGCGTTGATGTGTCATGCACAATGATATGCCATAGGATGAAATGTATTCGATGAGCTGTTACACGATACAATTTTGGCGAAGGTGTGCGGAGGTAAAGCGATGAGCAGTCAGCGATGAAGTGATGCAAAACGAATAGGATCGCGATGAAATAGCCACGATGAAGTGATGGTGTACCATTAATTTATATTTAAAATTGGTTGACATAGATATACACAGTTCATAAGAGCATTAAAATTTTCATTTGATTTCGAAAAAAAGTGCTCACAATATTGTTAGACATATTTTTTCCCAAACTCCAAAATTATGACTTGCAGTATACCGTCGCTTGTCCATCGAACTAAAAATGCTTTGGTTTATTTTTAATTCGATAGAAAATCCCGCGAAATACGCTGCGTTCGAAACGCGGCTAATACGCCGTGTATAGCTCCGGCCTAAAAGTACAAACCACCAAAAATAAGTTTTCATATAATAATGTTATATTAATGATAAATATTTAATTATTATTATTTTGTTAAAAATTTAAAAATATCAAAATTAAAAATAAATTTGAAAACCACTGGAGTAAACCTCAAAAAATGTTAAGTGATGAAAAGTTAACACGAATTGCGTCCGGGACGCAATTCGTTCAAAAAGGTTTGTCTACCTGTTTTGGTACGCAATTCGTGTGCACCGATATTCACCAAGTTATACCAAATTATTTTAGATATTCAAAGCGAAACTTATTTAAAACAACAAAACATTAACAAGCCTCGTAAAGAACAAGAAGAAAATATTATATTTCTAATTAATACGTGGAAAAATATAAAAATAATGAGATATTGTTAAATAATTATTTTCTGATATTGGTACCACGTATTTGTGCTAAAAAGTTATAAGACTTTTGTTATTGTGATGTATAATATTATGATTATTTATTTTTGTTTATACGTATTACATTATAAAAAAGCGGGTAAGTGGATGTCACTCTGCTGTACATTAGGTGGTGGGGTGGACCTCTGACTAGGGTAGGTTAGATTTGAATGCAATGATAGGTATCATTGTATACGAAAAAATTTGAACTATAAACGCTTATAAAAAAAAATTGTGCCTATGTATTCTTATAATTTTTTAATCACTTTAAGAATAACTTATGAGGAACTTTGTATTAAATTTTCAAGTATTTTGATAGGGCCAAAAAAATTTTATCGACACTTCAAAAAAAAATTTTCAGACAAATTGAAAAGTTCAGTCGTCTATAAATATCTCAAAAAAAGTCAAAATATTTTGAAAATTTAATCATGTAAAGAAAATACCAATCCTAATAACTGGTAAAATTTTCAAGTATCTAGGACTTATACTTTTTGAATAATAACAATATTTAAAATCGTTTCAGGATAAATCGTTATCGTTACGCTATTTCGTAAAAATTTAAAATTCAAACGCACTTAAAATTTTTCCTATAATGACGCTTCGAGATTTCTCAATAGCTACTTGAAGGAAAGCTTATGGAAACTTAGTGTTGTATTTTTAATCCTTAGTTATAAACGCAAAAAATTTTATGATTTTTCAACTTCAAAATTACTTGCAAGTTTTCGCGTTTTCGACAGATTTCGTAAAATTTTGAACTATAAAAGCTTATTAAAAAAAATTGTGACTTACGATTTTTAATTTTTTTTAGCTACAATAAGAAAAACTCATAAGGAACCTTGTATTAAATTTTCAAGTTTTTTTGGTCGTCCAACATTTTTTTACCGACACTTCAAAAAAAAATTCTCAAAAAAAGTGTAAATTTCAGTGGTCTATAAATAACTCAAAAAAAGTCAAAAATTTTTGAAAATTAAACTGTATATAGAGAACACTAACATAAACATTTGGTGAAAATTTTAAGTATTTCAAGTGATTATTTTTTGAATTACAACCATATAAAAAAATCGATTTGGTCGAAAACTGATTTTGCGTAAAAATTCCCGTTTTTCTGTCATTTTTTTTTTGTTTTTCTCGATTTTTTTGAAAACTGTTGGAAAATGTTTACTTTTGACTTCTATAATGCACCAAGGATCTTTAATTTTACATCGGAAACCACCCCCAAAGTTTGAAATCGAAGCATTATTTCGACTAGTTATGCTGTACACAGACACAAAAAAAAAAAAAAAACACATCATTGTAAAATCAATACATTCATCACTTCGTTCAGAATCTAAAATGTTGGCATATTTTTATAATTGTATAAACTTAAATTATGAATTTATAATTTATGTTTTTGTGTGACTATAAGTAACAATATTTCCTATTTGGTAAACATATTAAATTATTATTGTTATTTTCTTTAAATCCTATAATATAAAATATCTGTTTTCGCAATCTAGTTGTGTTTGCTCAAACATAAAAAGGTAAAAGTGTGCAATCGAGTTGTGTTTTTTTAGGTAAAAAGGTAAATCGTGTTGCGCCCGATTTTTCAACTATTTCCTTAAGAGTTCCCCACAAGGGAGACTAAAGAATCTAAATCCATTTCTATTCATTACCTTCACAACACTATCAATAATTATCTTTCCACCTCTAAGGTCCTTTAGTTCGCTGATAATATCAAAATGTATCTTAAAATCTCTTCTCTCTCTCTGATTGATACCTACTACAATCTGATCTTGACTCCTTCAGCAAGTGGACCCAACCACCCAACGTGTTGGTCTAACACTAAATCTTAATAAATGCCACTTTATGAGATTTAGTAGGAAGCATGTTTCTCTTATCCATCAATACTCTTTAAATGGTTCTAAACTTAAACGCGTATTCGGTGTTAAAGATTTTGGGTTTTACATTACTTTTACTTTTTCTTTCGATAGCTATATTAACACAACTATTGATAGAGCTTTAAAAGCAGGTACTTGGTTTTATAAAACGTAATGCTAGACTATTTACGTCCATCCCTTGCCTTCAATCCCTCTACTTTTCTTTAGTTAGCTCTATTCTAGAACATGGCACAGTTGTGTGGCATCCATCCATATTATGCTTTTTACATCCTTAAATACGTCTCACCCTCTTTACGACTACACTTCTATTAGTTCATTCTTAAATGTTCCTACTCTTTCCTCTCGTCGTCTTAAAGCAGACATCCACTTGATCTCATCTTTACTAAATGGCTCCTAACCTATTGATGCTCCTGATCATTCTTCTACTTATTTTTGTATTCCTTTCTATCCGACTAGAAACTATTTCTAATATTACATCCCTCCTCATTGTACGAACTACAATCACAACCATCCTATACCTACGTAAAATGCTTCACCTCCTTAACACCAACTAAAACTATTATTTCTTATTATAAACACTTTTTCTTTATTTTAGTTTATTCATCACATTTTTCACATTTATGTTATAATTTCAATAGCTTGTATTTATTATATTGACAGCTATGTAATTGCCGATTGGCGTTAATTAATTAATTAATTAATTAATAAACAGAATATACAGATACATTGAGCATGGAATTGTGAGGGACTTGAGTCATATAAATTATACTTACAACAATTCTTAAACATTAGCACCTAAATTGCATTTATATTTACAGTTTACTATACATACATAATCGTAAATTTACATTAGGTTAAAATAGATAGTTACAAATAAGTAGTTATATTTGAATACACTTATGAAATTTTATGTAATAATTTGATGACACTATTTTTCTAAATTTCCATTTTTCTTAATAATTTTAACATTACTTAGAGTCCGGTGAATTCTGAAACAAAAATATTGAAAATATAGAGAGGTATACAATATGTTAAATTATACTTTAATATACTAACGTTATAACTACAATATCAAGTAATAGAACTACACTTGCTGTGAATATTACTGTAATCCAAAATATTGATGATCTAAATATGATTTCATTTACATTGATGAACACAGTAAAATGCATTAAAATCTTCTTTAATTCACTAAATAATAAAATAACACAGAAAATATATAAATTATAAATAAATCATTTTTACAAAAAAATGAACACCTATTAATAATCATGAAATTATTGAAAACAATATTGCAAGCTAAATTGTTATACAGAGATATTAGACAAAGGCGGCAACAGATAATATATTTATGCATAGGTTAACTCCAAAATGTCCATCCTTTCGTTTTATACTCTCACCTGGTAGCTAATTGAATCTAGCCTTAGCATGTTAATCTCTGTCTAGTCTGTTTCAAATCACATTATACAACACACTAAATATATATATATATACATATACATACAGTGGCACCAAAGTGTATAAAATATAGTATAACATTGTACATCAGGGGCCCACTCACCTTCCTATTTTTATAATTTAACTATCAGATATTTAAATGTATAGTTTAGATGCAGAATCTTACGGTGGGCCACCCATCTAAAAAATTTACTATAATATCTCATAGATAAATTAGGTGATCGACTTTACGGTATACATAATATGTATAGTAAATAACATTATTTATTCAACATTGATTCCTGAGAGATATTAACTGTCACTTTAAATATGCTATGATTATGTTTAGATATTTCTATATTTAATCTTTTTCTTGTACTTGGCTCTTGCTAATTAAGTCCATTTAGCGCTGTTAAACATTTCAGATGAAATTTAATGTATTGAATTTAGTAAATTATAATCAGTTTGTGTAATTGTTTTTTCATCATTATTTTAATAATAAATATAAATATAAATATATAATGTTTATAACATTGTCACTATTCACAATTTATTTTATATTTATAATTACTATTTTTAGGGGTTTTTTACAGTTAATTGGTGATGTGTGGATGTTTTTTTATAGGGCAATAACTTAAGCTGTAGCTGTGTACGTAGTTACCTATTGAGAAGTCAACATAACAATTACCTTAATATCTGTCAAAACTTGAAAGTTTTTGTATCAATTACCATACATAAAAATGAGTTATTGAGATTTCACAAAATAACATTATATTCATTGTGTGTAACTTAAAAGGATGTTATACCTACATGTATGTTTCATATGTGCAGTTTTAAAGTTCTAAAAACTTGCTTCAAAATTATGATGTAAAAATTACCTTTTGAGGTAGGTACCTTAATACTATTCTTTCCTTTAAATTTTATAATAGGTCAATTCATTTCAATATTAAAAATATCTGGGTAAAACATATTTTTTTAAACATATAAATTTCCATGTTATGCTTTAGTAAGATGGAGACCACAAAGGTGGGTATACCGTTTTTTAAAGTTTTAACAATACTCAGGCCAGGAGAGAATATTAGGTACCTTTTTTAGCATGCAGACTTACGGTAGCGATTATTCTAAAACCTCAATTCTCTCACTTTGCGCCATGATGGTAAAGATTTTTACCTATATATTGTTTAGGTACATTACAGCGTCGACTGAATGTGCCATTGTGGTTATGTGGGGGATGCATGGAATTGAATATTTGGATGTGTTTTGATCGGGTCATGGTAATGTTCTTTTCTAACGCAGAGGATTGTACAATACTTAATAGTGTAAATAATTAATTAAATAAGTTTATTACTTATAAACTATTATGAATGAGATCCATGATAGAATTGATAGCCATATAGCTAAGTGTACGATTAAAGACCATGATTGAATATGTAAGCCGGCCTTGAAACACACAATGACCAACATACACTAAATAAATAATAACAAATAATATTATTAAAATGAATAATGCACATAAAATATGACTTAGGTATAATTGTAGATCATTATGTTATTTGTATTACAGTGTATATGACGTTTCCAAATAATGAATAATCGCCTACTCTCCCTTCAGTCCATATAACTTCATGCTTCATAATAAATAAGCATAACCAAAATAAGAGTATTGAGTGAAATAGAGCGTTAACTATCCATATCCAAAACATTTTAAAATTAAACACTTTTTGGGTTTGATAGTACAACTGTGGACATTTTAATCTCTTTTCCGTTGAGCATGTTGTTAGAAATAGTCCCATTACGATTGGTAGAGAAACTGTAAATAGCTAAACAAACACAAAAAAAGCCATTTGCTCTGATTATTAGTTTTAATTTAAGAATCTTGAATAGCTTTCAAAGATTCACAAGCAGTATACTTATATGGCTAAAAACTAAGAGTTTTAAAATGTGCTCACATAAGTATCTTGTATATCTATGGCTGATTCAGAATGACTAACTCATAATTATTTTAACAGGATACTTACAGATTTATACATGAAAATATTCCATCTATCGAATAATACTTCAGCAGACCACCCAGAATAAATGGCAAACCATAATTGTAATGAATTGAAAACAACGGTTTTATAGTGATAAAAGTAAATCATTTTGGCAATCTTTTCATAATTCCATGCCCCGTGCACAAACAATAATTTTAATAAATAATCAAACTGAAAAAAAAATTAATTTAAACTTCCCAAATTATAATTTTTTAACTTAAAATTAAAATAATTTAGGTTTACATTATTTACTTGAGCAATTGAATAGTCTGAAGCATTATACGCCTGTAATCCATCTAATCCAACTACACCCACTCCAATACTAGCTTTATGGAGCATAGGCACATCATTAATTCCATCACTTATAGCCAGGGTTACTTCATTTGTGTATTTTGTTACAATATCAACAATCTGTTACATTAATTTCAAAAATTTTAATACAGTTATTGTTCTTAAAGCTATGTTAATATTTTATAGTACCACTTATGGCTTTGAAACATTTACACACTACTCAATTTTTAAATTCAAATTATTTTATACTATTATTTGAAAGAACTCGTGTATTTCTATATTTTCTATTGTAAATAATGAACAATTCCCATGGTTATTTAGATTCAAGGGCAGTCACATTGTCTGGAGAGAGGCTATGGTGGTCTCACCCAGGCATGATAGAAACCTACGGGTGCTAACTAGAAATGCTGCCAAATACACAAGTGTTTCAAAAACCTACAGTCTCAAAAACCCAAAAGTATCAACCAACCTTAGATCATATACTATATGATCTAAGCAACTAACCAACCTATAGCTAATGGCCTTAGTCGTCAAAGTTTAATTTTAAAAAAAAATGATATATATCAGGAGTGGCCCACATGGACATCAACGAGCCACATGGATAAATATTATGATATAAAGGGCTATAATATTAATAGATACATTTTATAATTTTATCATATTTTATTGTTAAAGAAGTAAATATTTGTTTTTTTTTTAATAAGACACGAGCCACAAGTTGGCCACCCCTGATATATAATATGTATTTTAATTTGAAAATGTGAGCTAAGCATAAAATTTTTATTATTAATGATTATACTGTCAATTATACTGGTACCTATTTATGTCTTGGACATCTTTTATTTTTAACTTTTAACTAAATTTTTCTTGTATAGGTATACACTATTTTGAATTTTTATGTGTCATATCTCATAAATCATAAATAGTTTAAATAAGTTAAACACCTACCTCACATTTTTGTGAAGGTGATATTCTGTAACAGATGACTGACTTACAGTCTAAGCACAACTTGAGGAATATCATTTTAAGGTCGCTTGACAATGCATGCTTCATCAATCGTCCACTTATTATCAACGTATAATTCATTGTTTCAACTGTAGTGCCCAGACGGTATATTTTTTGATTTACAGAATGCTTGAGATCCTTAAAAGTTTTTTTAATTAGATAAATATATATCTATAATTTTAAAATCATTTTACTTAAAACTATAATAATATTGGTAGGAAATATTTTTAATCAGTAAATCAGTTGTCATAATTATCATTTATTGTGTTTCTAAGAATGATAAAACCTCTAATATATAATTATCTACTGAGAAATTCCTTTAGAAGTTAAGAGTTAAAATACTTTCCTCGCTATTTTTTATAACAAATCTATAAATATCAATCTATATAATGAAAATTTCTATATTTTTTTTACCAATTCCTGATAAAATCTTTATAAGAAATTTAAAAAATATATTTTAATATTTTGCATGTTTTTTATTAGATAGTAGATATACTAAATCATCATTCTTGAGAATGCTTTAAGGCTGAAGTAGTATAGTATGTTTGATTGCCAGACAATACATTAAGTAAGCTAAAATTTATGAAAATATCAAAGTACTCACTAGGTACTGGTATTAATAATATCTTCTAATAAAAACTGTCTACCTACAGACCTACTAAAACCATTGGTAACTAACTAAATTATTTATCACCTCACTTAAAATCTTTAACATTATATTTATAAGGAAAAATTTACATCAAGAATTCCACATCAAAAATTATTTTTCTAGTAAGTCATCATTAAAAAATGTTTTAAATATTAATTATAAATACATATTTTATATTAATATTTTATAAATTTACTGTTAAATTAGTTTCATTAAACATAATTATTGAGCTATCTTGTGTAATGAGTGTTGTAGACAACCCAAGATTTAATGCTGTTTCTTTTTTATCTCCAGTTAGTATCCATATTTTGATTGATGCACACATTAATGCTTGGATAGTTTTTGGTACCTGCAACAATAAATATTCATTAAAATATGAGGTGTTAAAAATAAAAATGTAATTTATAGGTTTATGAAATAATTACACAAATACACAACAATATAACGATTTAATATAGTATATAGTTAGGTATAAGACGAAGATGGTCCGTAAGATTATTATAGTACTAAGTAGGTATATTTTAGGATAAAATTGTGGTTAAAATAATTTATTTTACTATATCATAAAAATTATTAATACAGTAGGTTAAATTAATTTTTGTCAAAAAAATTGCATTTAAAAATATCACTGCATATAAAATATTTTTGAATAATAACTTATTCTTCATTAAAATATCAAATTTTGTCATTAATTTGAACTTAAAATAACTATATTTTCACCGGTAAATTAATGAGCATTCTATTCATAGATTTTTTTGATATTTTGTTATAATAAAAAAGAATACCTAAAACCATCTCAAATTTTCAGCAAATATTAAAAAGACTATTTTCCATATTTGATACATAATGTGTGTCATAAAAAATACTTATTAATTTTATAGGTAGACTTTAATTTTAAGTTCATATTTGAAGAAAATTACATATTTAAACCAAAAACCCATGAACCACTTCACATTTACTGTTTTTTCCATGCAGATTCATATGGTATTCATGTGGGTAAAGTATTTTCACTAATTTGAACGTTACACATTGAAATTGAAGTAGGTATAAATTATAAACAATTTTATCAAATATTTATTAGAAAATGTGTTCAATACATAAATTCACAGTTTCTACTCACGTCAATCAAAACATGTCTTCACATGGTGGTTAAAAATAATAAATAATGAAAATGAAATATAAATATTGTATGTGCATTATAATTTATAAATATAAGCGATTTTCTTATTTTGTTCTAATTAATAACGAACATATGTATATATGTACTTAGAAATTTATACCAAATGTTAGTTTATCTCTATACTTAATAAAATTATCAAAACATTTTGAATAGTTTTAAACTGATTATGGACATTTAAAATTTTTTTTTAGTTTATTTTTATATAAATATCAATAGAATTGTATTTTTTAGGCCACAACTTAAAATTTATCACAAAGCCCCTTACACATTTTTACAATATAGTTTAAAAATATTAAAAATACATGGTAAATATTTTCTAGCCAAAATTGAATAAATTTGTTGAATTTCTATAATTCAGGATTGAAAATTTAAAACGAGGTTCCACTTGAGAAGAGGTTCTGTGGCCAAAAAGTAACAATATTAGTAGGGTTCAGAAGTTATAGGAGCAAAAAAAGGCAAAATATGCAGGAAAAAATTATAAAATATGCATGAAAAAATGTATTTATTTATTAAAAGTGTGTTATTTATTTATAAATATTCACGTAAAAAAATTCTAAAACTATATATTTAAAAATATTGTATTGTTTAAATCTTTTATATATAAAAAAAAATTTGGCGCATTATCGGTTGGCGTTTGAGATTTTATTGAACTGAAAAAATGTAATATTATTTAAAATAAATTGGTTAAGAATGAAAACAAAATAATTTTTGTAGAAAATATTAAATATGCATACAAATATGCCAAAATCAATGAAAAATTGACCAAATATGCATTTTTAATTTTCAATTTTTAAACTCAACATTGTGTAGTTTGGATTTATAGCTTGGTTTGCTATAACTCGACGGTGCAACTTTTATAACTTCCGAACCCTAGATATTAGTTATTTTGTTGTAATTTAAATATATTATTCGTGGGTATTTGGAACTTTTAAAGTAGTATATTATTTTATTTTATACACACACACAATGATATTTCAAAATTAAATCTTTTTAACCTACTATAGTACTAATTCTTAAAATACAGTTAGGTAAATTAATATCATAAATATATCCACTTAGTAATATTATATAATCTCACAGATTGTCTCCCTTCAGAGTTCAGAATTGTTTTTTCTAAGTATGCATTGGCCAATGATTTATCATTGAATTCAAATACATCGTCCATAAATGACATTCTCAACAAATACTGTACAACAGAATGGTACCCTCTTGTACACATTTTTTCTTTTTAAGTTAAATAAAATTAATAAATGATTAAACGTTTAATGAATAAATATTTTTTTATCATGAAATAATACAAAAGACCCCCTTTAAATAAAATCCAAAAACTACGATTGCCGGTTGCACAAAACATTGATGAATTTAATGATCCAGTTAAATTTTAATTAACTATTTATGGACCACCAATTCATGTTTAATAAACCATTAATTCACAATTTATTCATTAAATGTAGTGTGATTTATGATACTTGGCAATAAGCTAACTAGCTATTAGTTATTATTTGTTAGGTATTTTATAAGTTATGATAATATATAAATGCAATCTTATTGATAAATGATAAAAGTATAATTATTAACCAACATTGTCTTGTAATTTATTTTCAATTGCAGTCACTCCAATCAAAGTCAGTTTATTTTCTATTTTTTCAGCAACTTTATTTTTGGCGCTTTCTCGGTTTAATAACACAGTTGATGCATTGCGATATTCATCTTTCCAGCTGTTATAAAAGCTTTCAGAAACATTCTTATATGCAAAACATAATGTTCGATAACCCGAACAGGCAAAATCATTTAAGTGCATTAGGGTTTGGTGTTTATACTTTTCCCCAGATTTTGATAGGCGTTTAATAATGCTGGTATCTGCACCCTAGAAACATTAAAGTGGGTAGAAAAGTTATTTAAAGTAATAAACTTATCAATATTTATTATTATTATAATACTTTGCAAAATAATTTTATTTGACCATCAGGCATTCGAACAATAACTGACATTCGTTTCCTATAATTTGTAAACTCTATTACATTTAAAATTTCATAAGTCTCTTCTCCGTTAAATGTAGTAATAGTCACTGATGTTGGACAACGAGTGTGAAATGTAAATCCAAATTGTTGTGATCCAATCACTAATGCTTGTTCATCTAATGTTATGCATAAAAAAACGTAGATTAATAATTGTCAAACAGTAAACTAAAATTAACCTAACTATATGATTTTTGAAAAATTATAAATACTTATATTATATCAAAATATAATAATTATACAACAATTAAAATATAAATAAAAGATAAGTATAAATGTGTGATCATTGAGTAGGTATATATTGTTATATATATATATTTACAATAAATATACAATGCCTATCTAAAGTCAATACAACTTGTCACATTCATTGGTAGGTATAGCATATATGTACAGTACATTATACATAAATCAATCCATTATTATGCATACAATATTCTTATTTGTAAAAATAAAATTTAATGGCTAGTTATGCCTGCAAGATGTAAAAACTAAGATGTATTTTCCTTCCCTCGAGGGAATTTATTATATCCCAATATATTTTATGAATTTAAATTGGGAAAACAAACTACTATAATATTTATAAAAATTACATTTATTTTGAAGATGAAGAATTATCAATATTAAAATGTAAATAAGATATAATTTATAAAATACATGATATATTTTATAAATTCAGAGGGCCGGAGTGGCGAAGTTGATTGTGACTCACACAGACATCGGTTCGATTCATAGCAAAGTGCAAAAAAAATTGTATGGTTTTTCGTGATCACCAATTTCTCATGCTGTCGTCCGATGGAATCATTCAGTTTCCAAATAAGTCCCACTCCATTAGGAGTGAAGACCGCACATGCTCCTATTGGAGAAGGGGGTAGTATCATGTATATATATTATATATATATAAATAAATCACATGCTCACTCTACTACCCACTCATGATACTCATTAACAGAGGCCTTAAGGTTGCTTCAATGAACAAATACAGAGAAAAAAATATTATATCATATATAATTTTTTAAGTGCTCAAGGTTTAGAAACACTTAACAGAACTTAATAAATATACTAATAATATAGTAACAAAATAGGAATTTTGTAATTTTTAAAGTGTATATAATTTGTTTCTTTGAATTTTTTACAAACAAAATTTTATGAATATCATAATTTTTCGCGTGACATTGAAATTTGACAAACTTGCCACTTTTGGCACGCGTGCCGTCAGTTAGCCACCTCTGTTCTATAGGAATAAAATGTATGCCTTAACAAAAAAAAACATAATAATAATCAAAAGGAACACCCTTAATATAATATCATAGCCCATTTATTATAATATAATATATATAATTGTTAATATAAATAATTTGTATTTACCAGGAGACGAAGCATTGTAAACTATTTCATCTGTCAGTTTTGACTTCTCTGGAATAACTGTATGGCAGACAGACATTATTCTCAAAAAATTCACGATGTAATTTTTGGTCGGGTGATTGGTTAAGTTCTATAAATTATAAGCTATAAAAAGTAGGTATCTTTAATAATAAAAAAGTAAATAATTAAAATTAATTAATAGGTTTAAATATTTATAATTTATTTATTAGTTACGAGTTTGGCTTAAAGTTTGTGTTATAATTAATAGGTGTATGAAACCTATATATCATACTATTTATTGAAACCCAGTAGGTATCTATTTAATTCTATATTTCACTTATTTTATTTTTCCAAATGTTGTATCTGGTCAGTTTGAATTTAGAATAATAATAAATAAGTAGGTATCTAATTTATAAAATAAATTTTTCATTTTCAATTAATAATTCTCATCTTATTTTTAATAGTTTTTTTTTTTTTAGTACATTGAAATATAAATATCAAATTTTTATTAGATAATTATTTTTTTCAAGAAAATAAACCTACTAAATAAAGCGTAATATAATTGAAATAATAATTATACCTACAACTCAACACTTAGATACTTAGTCAAAATATGGAGACAGAAGTTTACTGTATTTTGAATATTTTTAAATTGATGTGAGAACTTATAAGGAGCGTTGTATTAAGTATTCAAATATTTCAATTCACATTTTTTTAAACATAAATACATAAAAAAAGATAAATATTTTAAATGTTTGACAAATAAATATCCAAGATATTTTTAATCTTATAAAGTCTAGAAAATTTTAATATTAATATTTAGTCAAAATATTAAGTATCAATAATTTCTGTCTATTGAATTGTAGAAAAATAAAATAAAATCTATTCTGTTTAAAAATGGTTTAGATTTGACTATGAAAATATATAGATAACTTACATGTATCATTTTGTTTTGTGATCCTTCTGGATAAAGTTCTCCAGCAATTGAACAATGTTTTAATATCATGACATTGTTAGTTAAAGTTCCAGTTTTATCGGAAAAAATATATTTTACCTGAAATAAATTACATTTTTAACTACGTATATTTATTAATTATTATTATATTGTTGAAATGTTGAATAATATGTATTCTATAGATAATAATAGGATTGGGTTATTAAGCTTATAAGTTATGATTAAAAATATTATAAAAATAGTAATAAATGTATGTTTTATTAATATGATAAAATAAATTAGTCATACTAGGTATTTTATACTAAAAATAATATATTTGATACAGTTTGGTGCATATTTATTAAGATTATAAAATAAAATAGAATGAAATATGAACATATAAAGAGTAATTTACTATAGCAATAATTGTGTCATGAACTAATGTGTATGTTATCTTATAACAAAATAAAAATATGTAATTAATAAATAAATACCTTGGCCAACTCAACACTAAGATTATGTGATCTAACCCTAGCAGGTATGTTGCTTTCTTCTTGGTACATATCAATGTCATTATTTATAAACCAATCCTGTAGAAACAATAAATATTGAGTAATTGCAGTTACCATGAAAAAAATTCTTAAAAAAGCTAAATAAAATCTAAAAGTTAGTATAGGTATCTTATACCTACTAAAAACTAAAATTGGTTACAAACTCAAAATAACTATATATATATATATATAAGTAGTAGGTAACAAACAATACATATAGGTAATATATTTACCAATTATATAAGAGTTTTATATATTAAGTGTTTATGGTTTTAAAATTCCTCAAAACATGATTGTTTTTTTAATTTGAAGCTACTCAAGAACAAGATAGTTTAAAGTTAAAAATGACAGTGTGGTCTAACGTTGCTTTTGACAATAAATAAATGAACAAAAGATGCAAATATCAAACCTAACATATACTATATATATATATATATATATGTATACTATAAAGATATCAGATTCCCTACTTTTAAACCTATGTTACCACTGAGCATTTAAAAGTAATGATAATATGATATCTAATTGATAAAATTAGTAGTAAAGCTCACATCATAAAAATGTGTTGAATAAGTATATTTTATTTTAGTGTACATAGCTACTTACAAGTTTTGATATTTACCTAATAAAATTAAATATGGATGATGGGAATTATAAAATGTGTTAACTTTAGAGATAAATGTTCAATTTTCAAAGTTTTAAAGCACTTATGAAAAAAAAAAATCTATTGAAATATTATTCTTAAATAGTTAATATACATATATCAAATAAATAGATACATGTATTATTTGATTATTTTACATTGCCTACCTATTTATTATTAAATTTTTTTTTAGTTATATTAGTAATTATGTATTTAATAATAAAAATGAATAGTAATTTTACCTGTAAGAAACGTACTACTTCAATATATAGAAATGATACAGGGATTGTATAGTGAAATATAATGAAAAAACTGATTGATTGTAAAAGAAATGTGTACGCATTGACATCTATTAATTAAAAAAAAAAATAAATTATTTAAGTATAGATTTTAAATTCATTTATTTACATTAAACATTTTTATATGATAAATTATAGATATTTACCTACTAATTTATTTTTAATTATAAATAGCTAAAGCTTTATAAATACATTATATTAGGTATATTGAATATCATAAATTATCAAAACTATTTAAGTTATATTATTTAATTATAAAATTATAAAATATGTAAGTATAAATTGTTTACTGTCTATGGCTATATGTACTATAAGAAATATATTTTAATATTACTACACATTTTGTATTAGAAATATAATTTAATTTCTCGTAAAAAATGTACAACTAAATTAATTAGAGTTATAATTAAACTTTGTTTAACTTAATTGTACTTTTGAAACATATTTAAATATGTATTTTTCATATACAAATAATTATTTAAATACTTATATTGTGTTACCTCTTTGTTCAAGGTACCAATGTTTATTAATATTGTGTTTAATCCACCACATAGAGAATAATGCGCATATAAGACTAAAAAAAAAAATTAGTACAAAAACAGTTTTCAGTAATGAGTTTTGAATTGTTTTCATTGCTGATTCTTTTGAAGAGCGTAAAGATTGATTAAGCATAATTTTTGTTTCATGACCGCAGTAAACCACAATTCCATAAATCCATTTTGAATTCCGCAGAACTGATCCTCTTAATAAAAATTGTTTATTATCTAAAGGTATACGACTATAAAAGTAGATGTATTTAATAATAATACATATATCATGTGGTTTAATAAAAATATAAATATTTCTCACATATTATTCATAATTGTCAGTCTTCCTAAAAAATTATAAAGTAACTTATTTGGCAATTCACATTCAATTATTCCCTTTAAACCAATCAAATCTTTTAATTCTTTACAATAAGATGTTTCTTTGACACATTGTCTAATTTTTAAATTTACTTCGCCATCTAAATGTGTAGTTTCAATGTGACAAGTTCCATACAGTTCGCTAAAAATGATCTTGTTATAACAATAAATAAATTACTGATGTTGTTTAAATACCTAGATGAAAGTAGTACAAGATCTGCTGGGAAGATATTATTATTTGTGACTTTAATAATATCACCAATACCAATTTCACTCCATCTCTTTTGAACTAAAACACCATTTCTTAATACTTCCACACATTTATGATTAACTTTATAATCTCTGATACGTCTAATCTATTAAAATTATATAAAAGTATAACATTATATTTCTATCAACTTTGAAATATTATATAGATCAGTTATTTTTAAATTAGTTATTTACTTTTTATTCGCTGAGTAAAAACCACACATGCATTTTAGATAAAATATCGGTTAAAACTACAAAATTTTTTAGATTGTTGTATCCAAAAACTACTCACTTTCTAATGAATTTATGATTTCATTAAAAATATATGCTTATATTTTAAAATTGTAAGTATATAATTATTATTTATAGGTATAAAAAAAATATAAAATAAATACCATCAGCCAATAGTTACTGATCACAATAATTTCATAATAATTAAGTATTTTACTTGTTACATCAAAAATAGCATCTCCTTTATGAACAAAAGTAAGTTTTGGTGACAAGAATATCATGATTTAAAGTTTTTCAAAATCTCTTGGTAAACTTGGTCAAAGTTTTAGCGTGTAAAATACATATTATGGTCTGTAGATTTATATAACTCATACTAAGTGTGCGAAATTTTGGTATGTTTAAACCAATAAAGTATGCAGATTTTTCTACTAACCTTAAACTGAAATCTAAAGTTTTTTCTTCTAACCCTTTTTAAATATATACTTACTTTATAAATTATAATTTAAAATTTGTATAACATGTTTAAGAAAATATAAGTAAGTGTAGACACCTAATATTAAAATAATACACTTTAAGTATTTAAATTACTAAAGATTTCAGAATAAAAATAAAACTGTTAAAGTACCTAGTTTATTATTCTATTTTTTTGATTCTTACATGTATTTATTTTAATTTATAAAGTTAATATATATTTATATAATATTTAACTGTTTCATATTTTATAAAATATTAAGCAGCTAAAAAATAAATATAGGGATCCCAGATTTATTTATTTTTTAAATACATGACATTTTAAAACATACTTTTAATTTTAATTTACATTGGTGTTAATTTGGTCAGGGGGGTATGGGGATTTATGTTGGCAATTAACAAAACTTGTATCGGGACATCAGGCCACTTCATTCAAATATAAGACGTATGGGATCCCTAAATAAATTGGATAATAAATATCAAGACTTTTTGACCTATAAGAAAAATGAAAATTCATATTTTGATGTGTGGACAACAACGTATATTAAAAAAAATTGCATAATTACTAAGTCCTTAATAATTGATTTAATCGCCGAGAATCCAAGCTTAATAGTTAAAGGTAATATTGTTGTAAATCTGCCAACTGGAGATGCATCAGGTATTTGCTAAAAAAATATACATACATAAATAGGAAATAAGCCAATAACTGACATATGTCTAAATTGGTATTAAACATTCATGTTTTTGAAGTGAATTATGTTTAGTGAAGAAGCGAAAAATAAAAAATAAAATTATTATCTTCTGACACTATGATTCTATGATAATAAATAATAAATAATAATCATAATTTTATCTTTGTTCCGTAGTATCAAAAAGTTAATTGAAAATTGAAAATTGTTCTTAATATTATTTTAATCTAATACAACCTAAAATTGTACCTTGATGCCAACCATGAAGTTTTTATTTGTGCCCTCTGTAAAGAAGTTTCACTTCATTTGTATGTATTCGCAACTTAAATTTGTCTTAATTTTTTTTTTTTTAAATAAAAAGTACCCTTCATCTAAATTATCTTTACAAAGGTTGATACATATTGAGTATTTTTATAATAGACTATTGTTAAAATCTATAATCAATGATATAAGTGTATTCCTCACATTATTGATGTACTTTTAAGTTGTTTTATCAAGGTATTAGAACAAAGGCTTAAAAATAACTAAGTTTGAGTTTTATACGTTCACCATAAATGTTTGTAAAAAGTCATAAGTGATACAAGTTGCTGATCTTATGAAATACAGAGAAACATAAATGATAAAAAATATAAAAATGCATTTACATTGATTGCTGAAGGAAATGTTACCTTAAAGTTTGCAAGTGACATTTGAAACTGAATTCATGACAAAAACAAATGTAAAGTAGGTATGATAGATAATTTTATAATAAAAAAAATGCAGAAAGAAATGAAAATGTAAAAGATTCAATATAAAACATCAGACAATTAATTATAAAAAAAAATGTGATTATACTGAGTTGACTATTCTAATTATATCTAACAGATATGATTGTCTTTAGTTTGTACTCTCTATAATAATAAAATTAAAATTAAGTTGCTTGATGCTGAAAAAATCCAAATCAGTGTTCTAAAGAACTTCAAACATTTAAACAAAGTGAGAAAGAATTTTAATAGGAATGTTAAATTATCAGTTGATATAAGTTATGTTTTGTTTTTGCACATATAGTAAGAAGATAGTATTTGAAGTAGACGAAACTTCTGAAGTTGATTTTCAACAAACTTAAACATAAATATATCCAACTAAAAATAAAGTGAATTTTCTCAAAGCTTAGCAATACAAACCTAGAATAATTTATACGAAACATATGGCTGATACTTTAAGTAAGGATAAAGACTGAAGGAGGATGAAAGATACAAAAAAATGATTTGCTAAAAGAAGATAATATTAGAATGCCAAAAAACATAAATGAAATTCCTAATATCATAATATACTTTAGATTTAATCAAGAATTAATATATTTTGTAGCTAGTATAACTAAAAATATTTTAATTAACTTTGTTTGCAGATATTAAGATAATAAAAATATGTATTTTTACTATAGAAACACACCATACATACTACAAAATCAGAATAACTAATCCAATGGTTGATAGACCAATGAATGTTGTGAATATCAATAATACATAAAAAAAATTGTTAAAACCAAAATAAACTGAAGATGTTTATTAAAGTTAAATTAAAACTGAGAGAAAATATTTAGCAAATAGTAATAGTATTATATGCATTTAGTATATTGAGATTAACACTCAAAATTAAAAGAATATTAAACATAGAAGAAAACCTAAAAAGAAAAGACAAAATAAGTGATAGCAGCAGATTGTCTTAGATATTATGTTATGAAGACAGAAGGTGGTGAAGCGCCAGGGCCATATTTATACACGGACAAAATATAAATTTGTCCTGGGCACACATGGCTAAGGGGCCCATCGGTGACTAACAGACTATGTAATATTATATTACATATGGTCCAATTTATATATTACATATGTATATATGGCCTAATTTGTATTTTGTCCTTGGCCATATATTTGGTGAATCTATCAAAGGAAACTTAATTTATCTTTGACCAAATAAGAAAATTATTGAATAAAATAACACAGAAGAAACTTAAATTGAAGAAATCTCTAATAATGAAGTCATAATCATGAAGATTCCAACCATTCAACTAGAAAACTGTTAAGAACATTTAGTTTGAAAGAATTATCAATCCATTATAAAAATTAGATTTACAGAAATATTAATTCATACTTTTTACATATAAGCTTAAAAAACATGGGTAATTAGTGCATAATAACATCTACATCTAGTCTTAAAGAGTGTAAGTTATTTTCAACTACAGGTTTATATATACAGGCACCTGAGGCACCTAATTGTAACTCAATAAAATAGGTATCATATGATCCTATAATTCATTAATTTACCTACCTAAATATTATTACACAATGTTACAATAAGTATTAAGTACTATTCTTAAAGACTTATAAATTACCTATATAGTATATATTGTGTACTAACCTGCAGTATAGATATAAATAAAAAATACTGGTTGGAAAATTTTAGTAATTGTTCGATGGTAAATAATGGTACAAATGATAAAATTCCGTAGTGGGCAGTTATGACATGATTTGATTTTTTCTTAAATTGTTCTTTATCATTAAATCGTATGACTCTGTACATTTGTCTATTTTCATGATCTCCGTGGAAATCTATAACACACGACTTCAGTATAATAAAAACATTTATGCAATATTTTCATTTGTAAAGTAAGTGGTAATGGTAAATTTAGGACCATATCTCTCCGCGCCACCTAATCTAGAGTTGTCTTCTTTCTAATGGTCTATTATTATAGCATCACATAGATATGATTTTGTTATAACCTAGCCTCAGTAAGAGGTGGCATAGACGATTTCATCTGAATGAGCATAACCCTCACATATAATATAATGACTAAGATTTTTCTTTATACACAAATTGTAAAGCTTTTTTTTTTAATTGTGTATCGTGTATGTAGTTATTAATTACTTAAAGGGAATAATTGTAATACAATATTTACGAACAATGCAGAATGTTAAATGTTGTGGGTTTAATAAATACATATAGGTACATATAGCCATATAGGTAATGATTATTAAATTTCTGGTAGGTAAATAATAAAAAAAACAAATAGGTAGGTATACTAATATGATATCTATAAGATTCCGTAGTATATCATATTATTGACTTACAAACTTTTGAGTATTATCTTAATTCAGATCAGTTTAAAATTTTGAGCGAAGCAATCCTATCAATGACTGTATATTAATATTACAATGCTGTATTTATACATTTTTAAAATTTTGTATTCCTTATTTTGGAGCGAAAATGCATCAAAATTTCACTTTGATGGTGTTTTTTAGTCTTGGATATAGTTAAATAGTTAATACATATATATCTACCATGAGAAGTAAAAATTAAAAAGCATTTAAAAAAAAATCAAGGATATAAATAGCTCAAAAATTGTCAAAATATATTGATACATTTACATTTAAATTTCATTGTATGAACAATGATAGATTAATATTTGATAAAAATATCAAATATTTATACTGTTATTTATTTTTGAATCATAACAAAACATCAAAATTCACTATAGGTAGTAGAAATTTCTTGATTTACCGCTGAATAACAAATACCATTACGATTGTCAATTCAAACGTCCAAATAAAAAATAATTCTACTATCTAGTAAACTATAATAATTAAGTTAAAGGTAGAAAAACTAGTTGAGAAATTCATTCTATTAAAAAATGTTTCTAAGTTTTTTCAAAATTTGAAATTTCAACGCACACCTATCAAAAATAATCATGGCTTTGTAATTTTAATATTTTTTAACTATACTATATTAAAGTGTTTTATGAGGACCATTATTTTCAAAATAATTTTTCCTTACTGAAAAATTTTATTTCAAAAGTAATTAAAAAAAAAAAACAGGTAAGTAGGTAGATATCGCTCTGCTATAAAGTAGTTAACAAGTGGGTTACTGTAATGGATCGTATTAAATTTGAATTCAATGATATATTATTATCATTGTACAATTTGTACACGAAAAATGATTCTGAGTGGAAACGGTTCGCCTGTCAAGAATATTTTATAGTTTTATACTATATTAATTTAAAAATATATATATATATATATATATATTATTGTATAATATACAATTTAAATTACTCGAATTATAATTTTTCTAAATACTAAATTACAACAATAGAGCTAAAATTATTATTTTTGGTAATTTAATTTCATCCAAATTTTAACTTAAAATAACTATAAAAAAAAATTGCGTATGTAATTTTTAAATTTTTTTCCCGCAGAAATTAACTACTTACAAGGAACTTTGTAATTAATTATCAAACCTTAGCTATAAAAGTTAAACGTTTTATACATTTTTAATAACCAAAGAACTTGTAAATTTTAAATTAGTAAATTTTGTCATATAGTTGAAATATTTTGAAAATTTTATTATGTACCTTTAGGAATTGATTAAATAAACATTTAGTGTAAATTTAAAATGTTTACACTTATTCTTTTTTGAATAACAACAAAATAAGAATATTGGTACAAGAGAAATTGAGTGAATATCCAATGTTATATAATTCAAATGCTCATAAAAATTTTATTTAATGTTCCATTTCCCGGTAGAAATTTTTATTTGATAAAAGTAGACAAACAAATTAAGAATCTTGTATTGATTTTCACACCTTATATATTTAAAAAAAAATACATTTTTATGAATTTAAAACTCAAAATAAATTGCAAATTTTCGTTATTTTTACGTATGTTGTCAAAATGTGAACTTTAAATGCTTGTTAAAAAAAAAATGGTGACTGTATATATTTTTAATATTTTTTAACTACCATTGTGACAAAATATTAGGAGCCTTTTTTTTAATTTTTAAGCTTTTTTATTCAACGATTAAGATTTTATTATCATTTATAAGAAAATAAAACTAAAAAGATTGAAAATTTCAAATGTCTATAAATAACTTAGAAAGATTTGTAATATTTTGAAAATTTTATCATGTATAGAAAATGTCAGTATAAACATTCAGTGAAAATTTCATGTAGGTAACTACGATGATTTGTTTTAGAGTAACACCAATATCTAAAATCGACTTTCTAAAAATGATTTTAAGTAAAAATAGGGAATTTCAAAATTTAATCTCCCTAATGCACCAACTAGACTTTCCAACCGGAAAAGCAACTTAGGTTGAAAATCGAAGCATTATTTTGACAACTTATTGTGTATTCGTGTACACAGACACATAAAAATAAAAAAACACAGGAATACAGCATTTTGAAATCAATACATTCATCGCTCTGCTCAGAATCTAAAATACGCTCAGAATCTAGTAAGAAAGATATACTTGGCATAATCTTTTTTTAAAAAGCTTGCGGCTTATTTAAATTTTGACAATATTAGTCAATATTGCAAAAATTTTCAAATTACATAAAATATTCAATTTTTTTTGCTAAGGATTGAAGATTTACATGAGTTCTCTTAAGTAGGTTATATCGTAACTAAAAATATATATAAACATAGTTTTATGTTAAAATTTGAATTAGATTAAGAAAAAAAAGAAATAGAAAAGAAGAATAACGATTTTATGAATGTTAGTAATTTCGTTGTAAATGGAAGAGTACACCATAATGATATAAAAAAAAATAAAAATGGGTCAAATTTCAAATTTATGTTAAAATAATAAATGTATCAATACACATAGGTAATATGTTTAATATTGTAATGTGCAAATAACATTTGAAATTAGTAAAATGTTACTTTATTATCAAATACTTTTACATTAAATTATTATTAATTTTGTATGTTTTATGTATTTGAATACAAAATATTTGATAGTCAAAAAATTTTCTTACCGGAGTACTTGGGGTGTACATTTTGAGATGGCTTTTTTGTCCTCCAGTTTAACATTTCTAATTTAACAATAAAAAAGCAATTTTATATTTAAATATTAACAGTTTATATAAGTTGCAATTAATTGTAATATTATAATTAGTAACTAATGACATTATGAAACAAAAAAAAGATTGAATTTTTAGGTAAAATGTACAATATAGGAAAGAATATAAACTGAAGTATATATCTTGACACTCGTATTTTTCAAGAAAACATTATCTTATCTTTATTGTTAGTCACTTATAGAAGTCATCTTGTTCTGCCTAAAAAATGAGTTCAAACTTAAAACTATCCATGATTAACTATACAAAGAGTATATACACAAATACAGAATAAGCTTATAGTGAAAAATGTTTATTTATCTTATGCATTCATTATAAATTTAATATATGTTTAATCGAATTTTATTATTATTCAATAATCGTGAATGCAATCATTTAAAATTTAATAACTCAAGAAGGTACTTGAATTCTCGAGTTAGCAAAAAAACGGTACCTAAGTGGGCAACTATCTACTGTTGCTGTGCTTTAATTATATAAATATTCATTCTAATAAATGCACTATAACTTAAATTTGAATCTAATAATTATTGTACCGGAAAAACGATTCTAAGTGAAAACTATCTGTCAGCCTATTAATAATTATATTTTAAGATATTAATATATTATTGTGATTAAAGCAGGCTCTATTATTTGTAAAATTTCGGACTGAACACTGAATTTGTTAATTTTACTGCTTCAATGCTTCATAGTATATATATTCATAGTAATTCTTAATACTTTTCTGAATAATCGAGAAAAATAAACTAAAAATTAAGGGAAAAACGGGAAATTTTACGCACACTCATTTTTCGAGAAAATCGATTTTGGTTTTTGATGTAATTTTAAAAAAATGAACATGGATACATGAAATTTTCACCTAATGTTTATATAAGTATATTCTATCCACCATGCAATTTTCAAAAATTTTCGACTTAACTATTCATAGGCATTTGAAATTTTCATTATTAGTTTTTTTTAGATTAATATTGGTAAAAATTTATTTGTTAGGCAGAAAAGCTTGAAAGTTTAAAACAAGGCTCTTAACATATTGTTACAATAGCAGTTGAAAAATAAAAGAAATTCATGGTCACAATTTTTTTTTTATAAGCATTCAAAGTTTGAATTTTGACAAAATACGTAAAAATCACGAAAATTCACAAATTATTTTATGCTAGAAATTCATAAAAAATTTTCTTTTTAAATCTAAGATTTGAAAATTTAATACAACATTCCTTATAAGTTTTTCAATCTTTATCACAAATAAAAAGTCCACCGGAAATTCAAATTAAATTTTTATGAGCATTTGAAATTTAAATTTTTACAACATTGGATTTTCACTGGATTTCAAATTTAGTGATTTTCTTATTTTGTTGTAACTCTAAAAGTCTAAAATAAATGACCGCACATACTTGAAATTTTCACTGAATGTTTATATAGGCATTTTCTATATTTGATAAAATTTTCAAAATATTTAGATTTGTTTTGAGCTGTTTACTGACATTTTAATGTTTCAACTTTTTTAGTTTTTTTTTTCTATAAATATCGATAAAAATTTATTTGTTCGGTAGAAAAGCTTTAAAATTTAGTACAAGGCTTCTAACACATTTTAACAATAGCAGTTGAAAAATAAAATAAATTCATGGTCACAATTTTTTTTACAAGGATTAAAAGTTTGAATTTTGACAACATACGTAAAAATCATGAAAATTCATAAATTATTTTATGCTAGAAATTCATAAAAAATGTTCTTTTTAAATCTAAGATTTGAAAATTTTTAATAATCTATAATATATCCTAGACAGATAAACCGTCTTCGCTCAGAATCGTTTTTGATATACAATAATATAATATCATTGGATTCAAATTTAATTCCATCCATTACAGTAACCCACTTGTAACCTACTGTACAGCAGAGCGGCATCCACGACTTACCCGCCTTTTTTAAATTTAACCTATCAGGAAAAATGTTGTTAAAGAAAATTAAAGCAATTTACTGTCCCAGAGTCGATGACAGGCACAAAAAAAAACACATATGCATTGTAAAATCAATACATTAGGTAATCGCTCAAAATCTAAAACGATAAAAATGAAATGGAGACTAACAAATTCAGAAATTTAACTAGAAGTCGTGAAAATCATAATAATTTCTTAATTATGAGATCTCCTCAATAAATAATAATAAAAAAAAGGTTGTTTTGTTACTGGGTAACTTATTACCTAACGTTATCACGAACTGATGTAAATAACTTAAGTAGGTACCTACTTGGGTACTTTTATCACATAATGTCATAATACCTATTCTTACCATACACTAGGGCAGCGGTTCCCAAACTTTTAGAATCGCGGAACCCTTAGGAAATAGTTTATATAATATTTATTTAAAAAAATGTTCTAATGATAATCATAAAAAAATTATAATGAATAAAAATTGATCGATTTTTTTCTAATGGTAAGGTTTAGAATAATTAGGTACAAGGTACCTATGTGCTATGTGACTATATATATGTTTCTATAACATAATATTTTGACTTTCATCGTACTGTACCTTATATAGTAGGTAATATATTAATTTATATTATAAAATTATAACTGAGCTGGTATAAAATATCAATGGTATCTATAGTATCTACATGAAATAAAGTAATAAACTCACAAAAATAAAATTCAATATCGATTTAAATAACTAATTTAGTTAAATTTAATACACTTTGGTTCTTCACCATTCTGCACCAATATAAAGATCACTCGTTACTGAACATTTTAAATTGTAATAGAATGATTAGGTACAGACATCAATCGACAGTTGGGCGTCGTTCAAAACCACTTAACCACACACTCATCATTCATAACCGCAAATTGTGCACCGTTTAATACAGCACAAATTTATTTTCTATTGTTATAAAGGGAAATTTGGAAGGTCAATAATTCAAAACCTCATAGGTACATTTGATTAACAATAAAAAATAAAAAATAAAATGTTATTATACAAATCATCTTAGACATAATTCAATATACATAGGATTTTATAATTTTAATATTAGTTTAGCAAAAATTAAATGTATTTTAAAATAAGACAATATAATATATTAAGATAAAATAAGTAGATATGTGTAGCAGATAATACTTTAATTAACCTCCTCCATGAAGCAGTAGGTCGTGATCCAATCAATATTGAAAAAATTCTGAAATATTTAAAATCTACCAAATTATATAACCTCATATGAAATGTACTAAATTTAAAACACGTTAACCCTATTTTTTTAATAAGTAAACTGTAAAGCCAATAATCTGTGTAGTTGTGGCTCATCCAAATAATATTTAAAAAAAAAATACTTTAATTGGAACAAATTTACATTCTTGTGTTTTCAAATACCTATTCTTATTAAATTAATGTTTCATTGCTAATGCAATGTTCATATAAATTTAAAATAGCTTTTTCTTTATCCCTTCATAATTTTCGAGTACAGTTAAGTATCATTATCTTTTCGTTTAAGTCGAAGTTGATTTTCTGTAATCTTCAATTAACCAATATAATTACTCAAAATATATTTGTTGAACACGCATATATCATGGTTAAATTATTTATATTATTGTTATGAACATTTTAAACAAAATATTGAACATAAAATATGATAAACGTGTAAAACCTTTTTATTATAGGAACATCCGATTTCCATATTATAGGTATCATAAAAATTCGCAGAACTAAAGCATCGTTGTCCACGTTTACGACTGTTTTTATGAATAAATAATAAATATGTCTAAATTATATTATGCTCAATAGTCGATGGCAATTAATTGGGTAAATACAATTTAAAAATAGCTATAAAATTAAATTAAACTATAAAAAAATAATTATGACATAAACATATAAATATATATATATTTAAAATATTACAAATAAATATACCAAAAATCGTTAACCATTTTCTTTAGGATGCCGTGACTCGTGAGTCAACAAAGTTGGAAGTCTATATGGACTATATGGAGCCTATGGACTAGTGATAATAGTGGTCAGTGGGTATATTTTTATTCTTTATGTTTATTTACTATAAAATAATATGTATTTATGGTTGATTATAAATGAAGAGCTGTCGTCCTGTCGGTGCAGCTGCGTTCTCAGAAAAACTCAGCTTTGCTTATTTGTTTAGGGAAAAAAATCCTACACAACAAAATTTGATGTTCCATAAAATGCTCTAAAGTGTGTTCATAATAAATTATAATTCAATTAATTTTATATTATCTATCTCGACATCTGGAGAAACTTCAAGTCGATATTTGGTAGGTAAGTAATAAGCACTAATAACCATATTATACAATTAACATTATTGCCAATTGAAAACAAATAACAATAATAACAGTATTATAGGTATCTAATTTTATTTATCTGATGATAATGTATACCTCTTTCGATGGCTGCTGAACACATTAACCACAAATAAGTACCTATAATATAATTTACTGTATTATAGTGTTTATAGTGTTAACACGTCGTTCAACAAGTATTTATTGAAAAAATATTTCTAAAATATCTAAAAGTGAACCAGATTTAATTAATTTAAAATGTAAAGATTTCTTTCCCTATACATAATATTTATTCAAAACTGGTTTATTATTAAGAATATTTTTTTGTCTAAGATTACCTATATAGCTTGTTATCTGGATCCCTCTAAAAGAGCACAAGATAATGGACCAATATACCATAATTTCTATATTGAAATAATTTGCTGATTTTCAAAAGTTTGTTGTTATCACCATGGTTTTTTATTCAGCAACAATTGTTACTGTACATATAATTGTTTCCACTTTTCTTAATCATAAAAAGAATTGTAAATCTCTCTGGTACAAGAATTAAATATGAATAATATGTTTAAAAATATAATATATTAAATATTAATTTTTATCAAATTAGGTATCAGTACAGAAACAAAACAAATAACTTTGGAAAGTTAAATGTAAGTAACTACCTATAGGCTATAACACAGAATATATTTTCATATAGTCTGTGCCTATAATCTTATGAACACGATTATAGGCGAAACTAGAAAATTGTATTAGGACAGGCGACAGGCCAAATGAAAAATATGAAAAAAAATCTAATTAGAAAAATAAGTTTTTTTATTTAAATTTTAAATTTTATTATGTCAGTATATTATGATTATCCAGTTAGTATTAGGTCAAGCCGTGACCCGTAGTTTTTCCAATGTACACGTTATTAACAGGTATATTAAACAATCGTTAAACAATGAACATCTCGTCAATCAGACAATCAATGCATTTTATCAGGTCATCATCGACATTATCAGCTTATGGTCAATGTTATCAGCTTATCACTGTCGTTATCAAATTATTATCAAGGACGACGTCACCGTCTGTCCGCATGACATCGACAAGCGTCAAGCATTGAAGCGTCATCGCAGCGGATTGTCATTAATTCGGATTGTTAAATTTGTTATCCAACTATCCGTTCCTTGTGTTCTCCATCGTTGACACACTCTAGAAAAAAGACGCCGATGTGGATCTTCATCGGTTGACGTTTCAGCTGTACCTTTTTTCTCTATCAGCGACCTCCATAGTGAAGAGACTGTTCAAACATCAACATGTATCTAAAAACATGGAAAGAATTTGAGACCGCCTCATACAATTTACTCCTTAAAGATCCGACCAGGGTGATTGTTGTTTTATTATATTGTTAGGAGCATAATGTTTATCACTTCTACCGCGCGCTTTGCTGTTTAAGCATTAGCCTATAGCCCTGCTTTGGAAATATATATTTCCGGTGGTAAAAATAAAACAGTTCATTACCTTTCCATCTTGTTTGTTTATAAGTTCTACTATGTTGAAAATTGCATTTGTATCATCTGTATTATTGTATTTTAAAATACTGAGTGAAATTTTATTGTTTAACAGTAAATTACGTTTTTAAAATTTATTTTCAATATAATTTACTTTTGTTTATTATTCATATTCATTATCATTAAATATTTTTTTCATGCGATTAGTTATTATGATCAATATTTATCTGCTAGATATGTGTTTTTCGGTTATTATATTGTTGGTGTGTTTCCTTTGGCTAATGTTGAACTTACAGACTTGCAGTTTGTAATAATTTTCAAACTATTGATGATATCATAATTAAGTTACAACAAATTTAAATGTTTTCACTTGCTATGCTTTTATCTTAAAATTTAAATGAATCACTTAAACTATTTCATGATAAGATTATTACTGCGACTAATCAATAATTACTAGGTATAAATTTTAGTTTTGTAAAAGAAGAATATTGAATTTCTTAATTTGATATTCATTATTTCCATTTTAATTGACCATGGAGGAGAATTATTGATGTTTTTCACATTATCTTTTTTCATTTGATTTTGGTTTTTTATTTTAAACACCACATATATTTATATCTGTTTTAATTAAGTACCTATCAAATATTATTTTTACTAAATCACTTTTACAATACTTATGAGTTATGAGTAAACATAAACATTTCTACTCTTCCAGGTATAAGCTATGTTGAATAAAATAATAAAATTATGATTTATAGATCTAAAACCATTATATATAATCATGATAATCTTGACAATTCTCTTGGAAATAATTTATTTTTAAAACTAGTTAAAATAGCCATTCTTATTATAAATTACACATATACTCATATACTAACTTTTTTGTTATTTAATTCTTGCAATTTTTATTTTTAGGTCAGATGCACTATGAAATATTGTCATACTGAAGCAATTGTCCAATTAAAAGTTACAGATGATATTTCGGTAACTAACTACATTATATTATATACTTAACATTATTAACAATTAAATTATGATGTTTTATATTTATAATAAATACTTGAGGTTTAAATTTGACTGCCTTCATTTTAAATTTTTTTAATAATAAATAATATATTTATGATATTCCTTGGTATTTTTTAATTTAATTTTTATAGAATAAATATTATATATATCTTGTTTGATAAATTTATACCATCAAATAAATATGTATACATAAAATTATATATATATTTATAAAACAAATTATTTCCTTAACATTTAATAATATGTATTTTTGTTTTAGTGCTTGCAGTTTAAAACTTCAGATATACAAAATGTAAAGAAAATCGAAGTATTTTATGCTACAATTATGAAACAAATAACATCCAATGAGCTTTGAAAATTGAATCAAAAAATATTTATTTTAATTGTGAAAGTATTTAAAATGTATGATTATCAAAATACTTATTGTTTTAACATCAAAATATACGAAAAAAAGTATATAAATCATAAAATGTAAGAACATTCCAAACGAAAACACTTGATACCATATTAGATATTATGTTGCCTTATTATTTGATGATGTAATAATTTTGAGTTATTATTCGAGCTAGGAATTTGATACTTTTAAAAACAGCAACATTGTGCTCAAAATAAAATGATTCAATTTGTAATTTTGTTGTCATAATGAAATTAAAAAATGTATTTTAAATTAGATTTATATTCAAATGCTTTGTAAATACTAACTTCATTTCACTGATTTTGAATGAATAATACAAACATTTATAAATAATTAACTAATTTATTATTTTGTTTACCTAGTTAGCTTGGTAATCTTAAGACTGAATATATTTTCTTGAAATATGTTTAAAATAGAAAATTATGCCAGTATCTCAATGTCTACTTAAAAAATATGTCTTATCCTCATTGTTACCGCCTGACTAACAGGTAACATACTTTACATACTATATTTAAAATTAGCATAATTTACTATTGGTACCCTATTATTTTTCATATTAAAACGACAATTGATTATTTTAAAAGTAAGAATATTATTTAATATATTTAACTATGTAAAAAGAATAAATAATAACAACCTATTAGACGTTTGAACTGCTTTTTTAAAATCACGGATCGGCTAATATATAATAATATGTAATAATTTATAAAAATAATAAGTGCTTACATAAATAATTAAATTATATTGTGGTTCTATGTATTTTAGTACTTAAAAAAAAAAGTTATTTTACAAAATTTTGTTTTTGTTTATCACAATTTAGTTGATATACTTCTTACAATCTTTCAATTTGTCTGTGTAATCCTTGGAGTTTTTATTTAGTACTCAAAGTTTAATAATCAAGAGATTTGCTAGAAAAAGTTATTAGTAACACCACAGATATATTTAATAAATTTTATTTGTGAGTAACACAAAACTAATAAATTCAGAATAGTTCATCTCGGAATCTAAAATATGCCTTTAAATATTGATCTACAATCAAAATGAACAATTCTATTAAATTAAAAATAAATATTATATATTACAATTTTATATCTATATGTAATAAATATATTAATTTAATACTATACCTATAATAGTAATACTGTTATAACAAAATAATTCTTACTTAACACTGTTTTACTGTTAAATAATTATTTAAATTTAAAATTATGAAGGAAACATGAGTCAAATATTTAACTGGAATTTTTAAGATAATAAAAAATGTTGGTACATTGTTTAATTTATCATTGAATGTTTTATGTATGTTATAGATATTGAGTGCCGACTACAAATGTTGTATATTATGATTTTTATTCAAATATTTCTATATAATTAATAAGACACATAAAGCAGGGGCGAACTGAGGCCCTGAAGGCCCAGGTGGGCATAACTTTTAAAACTACCAGACAAGAGACTCATGTTACAATGTTTATTTTAAATAAAATAACTTTTTAAGGAACTTATAACAAAATGAAAAAATTCTGTAGGTTTATACTTAACTAAATTTAACATAGTAAAATAAAACAAATTACTTCTATATTAAAATTTTAGATTTTATTGATTTTACAATGTGTGTGTGTGTGTGTGTTTTTTTTTTTATGTTAGTTTTTGTGTCTGTGTACAGCATAACTAGTCGAAATAATGCTTCAATTTCAAACTTTGGGGGTGGTTTCCGATGTATAAGTGAATATCCTTGGTGCATTATAGAGGTCAAAAGTAAACATTTTCCAACAATTTTAAAAAAAATCGAGAAAAAAAAAAAAGCCGTTAAGTCGTGTATGTCGCTCTGCTGTACAGTAGGTTACAAGTGGGTTACTGTAATGGATGGAATTAAATTTGAATCCAATGATATTATATCATTGTATACAAAAAACGATTCTGAGCGAAGACGGTTTATCTGTCTAGGATATATTATAGATTATTAAAAATTTTAAAATCTTAGATTTAAAAAGAAAATTTTTTATGAATTTCTAGTTTGAAATAATTTGCGAATTTTCGTGATTTTTACATATGTTGTCAAAATTCAAACTTTGAATGGTTGTAAAAAAAAAATTGTGACTACGCATTTTTTTTATTTTTCAATTTTTATTGTAAAAATATATTATGAGCCTTGTATTAAATTTTCAAATCTTAGATATAAAAAGAAAATTTTTTATGAATTTCTAGCTTAAAATAATTTCTGTATTTTCGTGATTTTTACATAATATGTTGTCAAAACTCAAATTTTGAATGCTTAAAAAAAAAATTGTGACTATGTATTCCTTTTATTTTGCAACTGCTATTGTAAAAATATGTTAGGAGCCTTGTATTAAATTTTCAAATCTTAGAATTAAAAAGGAAAACTTTTATGAATTTCTATCTAAGATAATTTGAACATTGCCGTAATTTTTACGTATTTAGTCAAAATTTGAACTTTAAATGCTTATAAAAAAAAATTGTGACTATATACTTCTTTTATTTTTCAATTGCTATTGTAAAAATATATTATGAGCCTGATATTAAATTTTCAAATCTTAGATATAAAAGGAACATTTTTTATGAATTTCTAGCATAAAATAATTTACGAATTTTCGTGATTTTTACATAATATGTTGTAAAAATTCAAACTTTGAATGCTTATAAAAAAAAATTGTGACTATGTATTTCATTTATTTTTCAACTTCTATTGTAAAAATATGTTAGGAGCCTTGTATTAAATTTTCAAATCTTAGAATTAAAAAGAAAATTTTTTATGCAAATTCTATCTAAGATAATTTGAACATTGCCGTAATTTTTACGTATTTAGTCAAAATTTGAACTTTAAATGCTTATAAAAAAAAATCGTGTCTACGAATTTTTAATATTTTTTAACTTCTATTGTTACAATGTGTTGGAAGCCTTGTATTAAATTTTCAAGCTTTTCTACCGAACAAAAAATTTTTTATCGATATTTATAGAAAAAAAAGTTGAAAAATTAAAATGTCAGTAAACAGCTCATAACAAATCTAAATATTTTGAAAATTTTATTAAATATATAAGACGCCTATATAAACATTCAGTCAAAATTTCAAGTATCTGTGGTAATTTGTTTTAGAGTTACACCAAAATAAGGAAATCGCTAAAAGTGAAAATCCAATGTTGTAAAAATTTAAATTTCAAATGCTCATAAAAATTTAATTTGAATTTCCGGTGGAATTTTTATTTGTGATAAAGATTGAAAAACTTGTAAGGAATCTTGTATTAAATTTTTAAATCTTAGATTTAAAAAGAAAATTTTTTATGAATTTCTAGCTTAAAATAATTTGTGAATTTTCGTGATTTTTACGTATTTTGTCAAAATTCAAACTTTGAATGCTTATATAAAAAAAATTGTGACCATGAATTTATTTTACTTTTCAACTGCTATTGTAACAATATGTTAAGAGCCTTGTATTAAACTTTTAAGCTTTTCTGCCTAACAAATAAATTTTTATCGATATTAATTTTAAAAAAACTAATAATGATCGAAATTTTGAAATGCCTATGAATTGTTCAATTTAAGTCGAAAATTTTTGAAAATTGCATGGTGGATAGAATATACTTATATAAACATTAGGTGAAAATTATATATATCTATGGTCATTTGTTTTAAAGTTACATCAAAAACCAAAATCGATTTTGTCGAAAAATGAGTGTGCGTATAATTTCCCATTTTTCCCTTAATTTTTGGTTTGTTTTTCTCAATAATTTAGAAAAGTATTAAGAATTCTTTACTTTTGACCCCCCAAAGTACCAACTAGATTCACTTTCTGAACGAACGAGGTACTGAAGTCAAAAATCGAAGCATTTTTACTGCCCCAAAACGTGATGACAGACACACACAAAAAAATAAAACACACATCATGGTAAAATCAATACATTCATCGCTCCGCTCAGAATCTAAAATGACAGAAAAACGGGAATTCTTACGCAAAACCAGTTTTCGACCAAATCGATATTTTTATATGGTTGTAATTCAAAAACTAATCACTGTAAATACTTGAAATTTTCACCAAATGTTAATGTTAGTAATATCTATTTACAGTTAAATTTTCAAAATATTTTAACCTTTTTTGAGATATTTATAGACAACTGAAATTTTCAATTTTTCAGAAATTTTTTTTTTTTTGAAGTGTCGATAAAAATTTTTTGCCCCTATCAAAATACTTGAAAATGTAAGTATCTCATAAGTTATTCTTATAGTAATTAAAAAATTATAAAAATACATAGGCACAATTTTTTTTATTGGCATTTGAAGTTCAAATATTGACTTAATACGTAAAAATTACGGCAATGTTCAAATTATCTTAGATATAAATTCATAAAAATTTTTCTTTTTAGATCTAAGATTTTAAAATTTAGTACAAGGCTCCTAACATATTTTTACAATAGCAGTTGAAAAATAAAAGAAATATATAGTCTCAACTTTTTTTTATAAGCATTTAAAATTCAAATTTTGACTAAATACGTAAAAATTACGGCAATGTTCAAATTATCTTAGATAGCAATTCATAAAAGTTTTTCTTTTTAAATACAAGATTTGAAAATTTAATACAAGGCTCCTATCATATTTTTACAATAGAAGTTGAAAAATAAAAGAAATATATATGAATAATTTTTTTTTTAAAGCATTCAAAGTCTGAATTTTGACAAAGTACATAAAAATCACGAAAATTCGCAAATAATTTTAAACTATAAATTCATAAAGTATTTTCCTTTCATATCTAAGATTTGAAAATTTAATACAAGGCTCCTAACATATTTTTACAATAGCAGTTGAAAAATAAAAGAAATACATAGTCACAAATTTTTTTTATAAGAATTTACAGTTTAAATTTTGACTAAATACATCAAAATTACGGCAATGTTCAAATTATCTTAGATAGAAATTCATAAAAGATTTTCTTTTTAATTCTAAGATTTGAGAATTTAATACAAGGCTCATAATATATTTTTACAATAGCAGTTGAAAAATAAAAGAAATGCATAATCACATTTTTTTTTACATACATTTAAATTTTAATTTTGACAACATACGTAAAAATCACGAAAATTCGCAAATTATTTTAAGCTAGAAATTCATACAAAATTTTCTTTTTAAATCTAAGATTTGAAAATTTTTAATAATCTATAATATATTCTAGACTGACTAATCATCTCCGTTCAGAATCGTTTTTCGTATACAATGATACCTATCTTTGCATTCAAATCTAACCTACCCTAGTCAGAGGTCCACCCCACCACCGGCACCACCTAATGTACAGCAGAGCGACATCCACTTAACCGCTTTTTTTTTTTAAATTTAAACACTATTTTTAATACTAATAATTGCTATTATTGTTTTAAAAAATTAATAAATTACACATATTCCAAAAATTAATCTAAAATAATTTTCATAGCCTTCGCGGCTGCAGTCTGACTGTTCCAGTTACTTCATTTTTGTAAATAGTAGGTACCTATTGTAATATTGTAGTCTTCGTTTTCGACTTTTCGTGGTAATGATCACTGCGTGGAATTGGAAAATTATTAAACATAATAAATATAGCTCGAGGCCCAAACATAAAATGTCTAGAGGGCCTGGGTGGGTATGGCCACTTACCCGCCCTGCCAGTCCGCCCCTGTGTGTCTAAATAGTTAATACACAATTATAATTATTAATTATTCGTCATCCCTCAAGGGAACACCACACTGCTATGTTGTTTTTGACTTAAAACAGTGTTAAATTACAAATTCCTTTTAGGAGTTCACTTTGAGTTATGTAATATGTGAATTTAAACTGACATATTTTATATAATAACAATTATTATTACAATTAACAGTGAATTTACCTAATACCTATTACCTATTACACTTTTTAAAAGTAACACTTAGATTTGTAATCACAATTAAAATATCATAAAAATTTCTTATAGCTATCTGATAACTTTTAAAATATGAGTTTTCAATAAATTTATGATATTAACAATTCAAAACTAATAAAATTAAATCTAAATTACTAAATGTATCTTTAATAAGTACAGTAGAACCTCGATTAACCATCAGTCTCGGGACCAGAGGTTTGGCGGTCAAAAAGACAGTTAAGCGAGCAACAAAAATCTAAATTATTAATTATTATTTTTCTTTAGTAATTATGACATACATATTGATATAACTAGGTAATGACTTATTGCCTATTGGTACATTATTATTATTATTTTTTTTAAATTTATTAAAAAGTTTTATTATTTACAATTACATACATAATTAACAATCAATATTATAATATTAAAATATTTGTGGTTTTGACATATTACGTGCTTTTTTGGCTGCTATATCTATATAAGTGGCCTGACGGTTAACCAAGAAAGACGGTTAATGGGGGACGGATAATGGAGGTTCTACTGTAATACTTAAACTGAACACAAAGAGAAATGAAAGTATGGTGTTTTTTTAACTACATACATAATGAATTAAATATTGACTCAACAAATAAAGATAAACACAAAAATTATTTTGTAAGCATGAGTATTTGATTGTTTTCTTATTAGCTTAAATTTTAAGTTTAAAGGACCTAATTATATTATATCTCTAATAACAAAGTATGAATAATGGTGTAAAACAAAATGTATATAAACATGTTTTAATTTTATGTAGCGTACAAAGCACAAAGGTTGCTCAGCATAAATAGTGTTGTAGTAAAAATGTTAAAAATGAATAAATATATATAAAAATGAAACTCGACATTTCACTGGACCAACATTGTTGCAACTAGCAGGGTGTCAGGGGTGCATTGCACACAGAGGTCTCATAATTATATTAATTTATATTTTAATAATTTATAATATCTATACATTTATATTTATATGAATAAATCTAAAAGTACTATGTTTTAAAGTTTGTAATCACGAAATACTATTCAATAAATAACATATTTTGTATTTGTAATTATTTTCTTCACTTCTGGAAACATAATATTATATGGAAATAAAATAATGAAATATGTGGAGAAAATGGTTTATAGGTAGTAAGACATTTTGCAGAATTTTATCCAATTCTACCAGCAAACTCAGTTTCTGAAGAAAATTGGATTAAATAAATATGCAGATATGATTGAAATGTAGATTGTAGAGATACATGATTTTTTCACTGAATGTTTATATTAGCAATTTCTATACACCATGCCTGACATTTTCAAAATATTTTGACTCTGGCTGTGTACAGTTTATTTTTTAGTTATTTTAAGTTAACATTTGGACGAAATTACAAAGGTATACCTATCTTAACCAAGAATAACGATCTTGGTTATGTTGTTATATTTTAATTCGTGGCTATTTGGAACTTTTAGAGTAGGTAGGTATATTATTATATTTTACACACACAATGATATTATTAAATGCAATTGTTTCGTAAAAAATGCATCTAACCTATTGCACTATTGCCTAATGCCTATAATAATGTTGAAAATCAAAAATCTTACGGGAACTGTTAATATTTAGGAGACCATTAACACACGTCTGTCTCCGCTCAAAATTGTTTTTCGTATTCTATCATTGAATTCAAATATAACATCCATTACAGACGATGATGTAGGTATAATGTACATATGTATCATGTAGGTATACATAAAGCTGAGCGTTACCGCCACTCGTCGGATTTTTTTGTTACCTGTAACGGCTGTAACTGTGTCATCTGCTAAACATTTAGTCATATTAGCAATTCACAGGAATTTCGTAGGTACCTACCAGTGTCTCAACTCTCAAATGTGTCCCAAATTTATCTTAAAACAATGTTAGCACGAATTGTGACCTGAGTTGATTAACTTCTTGACAATATACTTGACCTAATATATATAATATATATTTTCGTCTTTTTAAGTTGTCGTAGATATATCTTCAAATTCGTTAACTCCAGAGCACGTGTACTTTGATAACTTTTATTTATTTTATTTTAGTAAGTATTCAAAACTGTATATTCTTACCTTTAATTTTTCACTTAAAATTACAAGTTTATTTACTTCATGTATAAATGTAAATAATTTTCAAAATTATGTAGTGATTCAACTATTTCCAAGTTATATATACTTATTTGCTTAAAACGAATATCTGCAAATAATTTGTCATACAGCTCACGTAAGTATTAGGTACATATCTAAAATTTTAACAACTGTGTGTTTTATTTACTTTTCGATAGTATCTATATAGTAGTAGTAGATACGTCTTGATTTATTAACATAAAAAAATCGCTAATTATAATTATTCCATATTAATATTATCAATGTTCACAGTAAATTGTGTTTATGACATTGACGCAACTAGGGGGGTGCACAAGGGACTTATGCACCCCCAAGTTTAAAATTTGCATTCCCAAAAAATATATAAGCCTTTTTCTTTAATATTTTGTACCATAATATGTAGATATCTATATTGAGAAAAATAGTTAGGTGCCTATTATGTTTAAATGAACTTATATTAGATATACTATACATATAGGTAGGGATATTGTATAATGTATAATATACAAATAAATACAATGTGTTCAGCCTGTTCAGGCATCCAGGGGGAAATGACTGGCCAACGTCATATGAAAGTATACCAAAAATGATGAAAAAATACCCTTTTAAATAGTTAGTCTAACTTTTTTATTTTTAAATTATAGGCAATTAACTTTTTTACCAAAACTAACCTATCGCTCATTTGTTTATATTATATCTTCAAAACTTTTCAACATTTTGACTTAATTTTGGTATTACAATAATGTTTTTTTTTATCCTGTTAAAAAAATGTCTTCCAGAAGGAGTGCTTCGATTTCCACATATTATATAGGTAGTATCTTTTTTTAGCAAATTGGATCCAGGTGGTACTTTAAGGAGGTAATTTTTCGATCCTCTTTTATTTAACGCCACGATAAAAAAAACACTGAAAAATTACGAAAGAACGAGATTTCAATTTTGCTTTGCAAAAAACGCTTTGTTTGTCACCATAGAAACGAATGATATTTAAATATCGAATAAAATAAAAATATTCTTTCGTCCACTCAGAATCGTTTTTTTAATGAATGTAATCATTGCTTTCAAATTGAATACTGTAAGATTACACTATCCTGTCCGAGGACCGAAGAGGCGATGCTGACCTACTCTTTTTTTAATTTTAAATCTATTTCAGTGTTATATAAACTACAATACTACATACACAATTAAACAAGCAATGTGAAAATTATTATTATTAATGGAAAAAAGTTAACATTTATTAATTAACCCGTAGTAAATATTAAATTATTTGGAGTACCTAATCGTTTAAAAATTCAAATGTTTGATAAAAAAAATGTTTACTTTTTCAAATTAATAAACCGTCAGGACCTATAGGATCGACTGGAAGTTTTTTGAGGACATGGTGAAATGTGTGGATATATTTTATTATAATGGTTAATATATCTACCAATTTTATTTATCTAATAAAAACATTGTCTATAATATTATAACTGTAGACATAGCCACACAGTTTATAGTTTAACATATCTATGCAATTTTGTGTAAAATACTTTTGAAAAGTATTTGGAATAAATACTCGAATACTCATGAAAAATATATTTTATATTTTGATTTGTGTCACTCTATTCTTTCAAGGGCTGCAACAAAGATTTACTAATTCATCAATATTAAATATTGAGTAGTATATAACAAATAGTTTGAAAAGTGAACAAATTTAAAATAAATATAATTTTCATTCAAGCAAAATCATGTTAAAATATTTAGTTCTGATTCTGATCATTTAATTTTGTTAACCTATAAATTGTATTAGGTACCACTATTAAAACAAAGTAGGTATGTATGTTATAGATATTTTACATTAGTAGTTATTTTTTTTTATAAATGTAATATGAAAACTAATGGGATGAATGGTGTGGGGGGGGGGCTTTGCCCCTACGGGTCAGTGAGCTTTTCACTATTTGTGCACTCCTAAAATTATTGGTCTAGTTGCGCCTATGGTTTATGAGTAAGACCCGTAGAAAATTGTAAGGTTAGATATTTATAAAAACAAAATAGGATCGTCGAAGCCTCGGAGGTTTTTCAACTTTGAAAATATTAACAAAATTATTATTATATAGTCTAATCTTTATCGCTGGTAATAAGTTGTAGTTACCAACTTAAAGTGCTTAACCTATATAAAATTTAACTTTAATGGATCGGCCACTTTAACTAATAGGTATTTTTTCTTCCTATTTAATATTTGAATACTTCCAATTTTGTAATAAAGTAATTTTAAATACACATTTGTGTAAAAGTGCCTTCACTGGAAGATATATTTAATCCGTTCTTTACGCCATAACTATCAAATTCATCAATTTCACTTATTGTTCAAAATTTATGTAACAGATTCAGAGGAAATAAAAATAAAGTAATAATAAAAAAAAATACACGTTTAATAGCAGATAAAATATTTTTTTAAATTAATATTAACGTTTTTTGCATATAAGTGTTTGTTGAAAAAAATAGGTAGGTATATTTAATATTATGCTCTAATAAGGCATATACCTAATTGCATATTTTAACATTTTTAAATTCATAGTTATTTTAATACAATTTTGTTGATTAACATCCAAGCTCTAGTTTATATATTTTTTTATTCATTTATTCATTCATTTTTATTAAAGCTATCAACACAAAATGGGTTCTACTAAACGCAAATTTGGTGTATCGTTATTGTCGTTTGCTTGTTGGACGAATACTATACATAGTATACATATATTACATACCACGTAGGCACGGCTATCTTTTTAGTTAGGGACAATAATTGGGCAATACACAATTTCGCTGCCGTCACCTCTCACCTATTGGCCTTTGCACTCTTTGCAGTAGTTGTCGTAATAATGATAATTATTTGTTAATGAGTATATTACAGACTACCGGGCTATCTACGCATGTGCTACAGTCCTACTGATACACAGTACACACTAAACTTGTTAACAGCCCCATAGGCATAGAATGGTGGGTGCTAAGGGGGCTATAGCACTCCAGAAATTTTTGGTGACACGTCCTCTTAAGCCGCCCCAGAAGTTTATTTAGCTCCTTGTGTAAAAGTTTACTGTTTTATACCTCCACATGTGAGAGATAATTTTAAGTAATGCGGTGAATAAAAACATGGCTACGAAATTCTTTGACTAACGACAGATTTTTAATCTATCGTTATACTCCATATTAAAAGGCAGGGCTGGATTTAAGGTTGTGTGGGCCCCACGGCCACATAAGATTGAAATATAAGAAGTTTTAGTTGATGTACATACACGCTTTAAAACTTAAACTTTAAAATTATATTACTGATGGGTTATTCCCTCATCATGCTATTAATTTCTTATCACATCAATTTTGCTCATTTAACATAATTAATATAGGTTTATAAAATGTTAATATAATTAGTAAGTAAATACAAGTAACCTTTAAAGCCATCTCTTTTAGTTTTTTAATTTAGTACATAAGAACCATTAAATAAGTAATTATTAAAATATATTTGATACTAATGAAAACTAAAATAAACCCTTCAGATTATTTTCAACAAAAGAATTGATACATAGTCATTAAATAATATTTAGCCCGTTAGTTCAAGGTACAACGTTATTTTATAACATACAAATATAAAAATATAATACTAAAGAAATATAATGTACCAAGTTATTTATAATAAACATACTTTTCTTGAATTCTTAATAGAAAATTGTTTGATGGTATCTTCAAAGTACAAGGACCTAAGTACATCACTTTTGATACTTAAAATGGTTACCTGAAAATCCTGAACAAAAATAATTCCCACGATTCTTCTTTTCTACAATCTTTTTGACGTAAATTAACCAAACTATTAAACTGCAGTAGTTCGTTCCCTAAAGTTGCTTCCAAATCTTTAGAATATATATTGACCAGAATTGTGGCAGATCATAATAATTCTGAAGTTTCTAATGTTTCTGTAATTCCAAATTTTCTGAAAAATCCAAATCGTTTACATAATATTATATCAGATTAATACCCACCCCGACGGCCCACCGACCGATGGCTCGTCTCCAACGATCGACTGCAGGTGTTCGACGACGACGCCGAAAGAGAGGGAAATGGGAGCTCGGCGCCAGCTCGATCGTCAGTCTCGCTGGACAGAGTATTATATATAGTTGAGTAATTCTATTTATAAATAAGTAGTAATGGTAGAAAATTACCAATCCTAAACTAGTGATTCGTTTTATCACACACTAATAGCACCACTTGTTAAACTTAAAAAACAACAAAAATTTTTTGGAAAATTACTAGAAAAATTAAAAACAAAAAGTTAATCATTTTAATCCTAAATCTATAGTCATGTTGAAAGAGACTTAGCTAATAATATTAAATCTGAAGATGTTCTTAATATATTTGCCCAAAAAGCAGGCGTTTAAACCTCTTAAATAGTTATCATTTCCTATCTAAAATGTTTTTTTTTTTACATGATATTTAATTCAAATACAAAATATGTATTTGATAATTATAAGATGTATAGTATATTATTTATTTATATTTTATTTGATAATGTGCTATTCTTTAGTCCTTTTTTATTTTGTTCCTTCACATTTTTTTATAGTTATATTTGTAGGATATATGTTCTGTCTTCTGTACCTCTGTACCTGAATCATATTATAGCCTTATAGTTATTATATCATGATGTGAAGTAATTAGCAAGAAGTCGCAGCATCGTCATTGATACCACGAAAAAGACTATAGCCCTCCCCACAAAAAAAAATCATCACGCTACGCCTATGAACAGTACCGTCGATCAAAAATAGAAACTGTGATTTATTGTTTGAAATATTTACGCCTTGCAATCAAATAATCTCTCAATCCTCGTTGATTAATGATTTAATTAATTTTATTATTTTAAGGATCAGAGGATCATTTTTTACAGGGTGCATTAGATTTCGATATATGATTACGTTGCAACAACAATAATAAAAAAAAATAAAAAAAATAAATAAAATTTGTAAAAATTATATTATATGATGGTTTAGGAATAGAATTTTGAAATTCAATGTTTTCCAATGAACCCGTTATGTTTTTATATTTTTTCTTCAAAAAATAAAAAAATGATCGTAATCGGATCACTGTACGAGGAGTAAGAGGAGTTCCTGTAAGGTATGTTTTTGAACAAAAAAAACAGGTCACGTGCAGACCATATTATTATTATGTCTACGCCACTCGTTAGGTGTCGTGTTCGTTTATTAATTAGCGTGATGTTGGAGGGGGTTCGAAACACTCCCATCGTTGCGGGAGCGTTGGCTCACGGACGGAAGTCGGAACAGTGTCATAGAGTCCATAGAGAATACAGAACACTATTCGCCCCGCCAACGGTGTGACGGTGAGTAAACGTAAACGTCCGAGTCCGACAGCATTGCGGACAGAGTTCATCGAGCCTTATCGGCAATCTTCGACAGTCGCCAGTGATAGCAGTGCTTTAATGCTATTATGATGTCATAAATGTTTTTTTTTTATTTTTTTTTATTGTAAACCGCATCAACGTTAAACGTGTGCTTGTAGGGAATGCCAAACAATTATTACTATTAAGTAATTATTAGTTAGTGGCGTTACTCGCGTTAGTGCATTATTAGTCTCCTAACCATCAACAGTTCCCGTAGAATTTTCAACGTTATTGTTTGTCTCACCCTCACATCGTTCGATTACATCGTAAATATTGTCGTTTTCGTCCTATTGTCCTATACCGCGTAAGTACTTACTATCTTGTACTGTGTGTGTGTGCATAAGTATTGTAATAAATTTATCTGTTTTGCCTTGTCCACCTGCCAATTACCAAATTTGGTCATATTGCGACACATCTCGCCTATTATGATTCACAGGAATGGGTGCAATGCTAATATTGTTGCTGTAGGTACTTGTAACAGTTATTTCTTTTTTAAACAGTGTCAAAATCAAAAAAATGCTGTCATTGTTGTTGCCATAGAATTTTTCTATAATAATTAATTCATATAAATGCTTTACTTCGTATATATTTTATTGATACCAAGTAGAAGTGTATGTGTTTTTGTTTGATATGTCTAAACTCTGAGCAAGGACAATGTTTTTTAAATCTGAATAAATTAAAGGAATGTGTGATAATACAATAATTTTCACATTGTATGTATAGTGAACACAGTGTAGATTTAAGGTTTTTTTTATTCATTAATGGTTAGTAATAGTCTTGATGCATGCGATTAATTTAAATATGTATATAATATATTATGTCATACTTATTATTATAATATGTATGGTACTTGCATGCGATTAATTTAAATATGTATATAATTTATGTAATATTTATTATAATATGTATGGTACTTATCACATAAAAATATGACATACCTAAATACAATACTTTTTATAACTTAGATAGATATCAAAACTATAGGTATCTACTATTCCAAATAGAAAATTATTTCATGATCATAACAAATTATAGAAAATTGCAATCAAATTTAATGTCCTTATTTCTATTCTGGGGATTTTTAAGACTTTTTTAGGTGTATTGTAAATTTTCAATTTTCAAATAAATTAACCTATAGGATGTATATATTTTATATATTTTACGAATAATGAAATTTTTAAATACATTTTTTGACAAACATTAATTTAGTATATTATAGTTATATAGTATAGTTTAGTTTCTATAGTACCAATGCCTAATAATAGTCTAGTCATTTTTTTATACAATGGTTAGTTTTAAATCATTGAATTTAAATCTAATCCATCCATTACTGCGATCCTTCTAGACTCCTACGTAACAATAAAGCAATCAGTTTTTTAAAAATGTATGTTAATTAGATTTAATGTGATTGAATAAACATATTAAGTTTTTTATTTTCAGTTTTTATATGGAATGTTTACTTCCAGATAAAGTAAACCCCAGAACAGAAAGAGACTGTTAGTAGATAACATTTTAGATTCTCAACATATTTTTGAAAATATAAAAACATTAACAGCTAAATTATTTAAGTATTGAATGAAAAAAAATTAAAATTGCTTCTAAAATGTTGATTAAAATTAGTACACAATGATAGACCACACCTAATTTTATTTATAATCATGACTATTACTACTATTATAATATTATAATTTTATTTTCTTTAGATTTTATATAGAGTTGTATGATTTTATACAATTTGACAATTTATCATATCATACTTATTGTATAAATAGATTGTAAATGTAATTTTTAACTAACAATTAAAAAAAATTGAATGTATTTTAGTGTCATCTGTAATTAGTTTTATCTTATTTAGAATTAGGTTCAACCCATTTAGATATAATTAATTAATAAATAATTTGTAATAGATGTAGGACATACTAATTAAAAATAAATACAATTTGATTGCTTTATATAAATAATTTATATTATTGGTGATAAAAGTAATTTATTGTTTAAATGATAGAATTATGTTATACATTGATTCAATAGTCACTTTATTTGTCCTAAGATTTTTCTTGTAATACCAATTTAAATTTCATATTTTATTGCCCAAGATAAAAAAAAAATTAAAAAAATAGTATCAATTTCTCTATAAGTTAAAAATAGTATTGATTCAATTGTAAATTTTTAAACAATTTATTTCTATTTCATGATGTGAGAATTTTAATTTGTGTTTAATACGGTAAGCAGAATAATAATATAAGAAATATTAAAAATGACATCGATTTTATGAAACAATAGTTTTCGTATTGACTATTGAATTATGTATAAATAGTGAGTGGTCTGGTTGCAATAGGAAAATTGGTTTTAACCTATTTTGTGGTATGGCTACAGTTGTACACAGGGTTATGGTTTTTGAACACTGATACTTAAATCGGCAGAGCAGCATACAACAAAAAACTTCTCACGTTTATTTTGGTTTCTTTGATTGTGCTAATTAAATTTTAAGTAGACTATTTTCTTATTTAATTAACTTAATTATTATGAATTAAATAAACAACATTTATTATTTTACTACTAAACTTTAGTTAAATTCTTATTAATAGATAATGCATAAAATATCAAATACAAAATAATAATGGAATAAAAAAAAATTAATATAAATATAGGAAAATAAAAGTTTTGCCGATATCAGAATTCATAAAAAGAACAACACAATTTTTTTTCAACCAATAAACTGTTACATAATTTTTATGCGTACAGATCATATTTAATTATGTTAGTTTAAAAATCTGAGTGAATTGACCTCCTATATAATTTTATAGCAAGACTATTATTCAGACAATCTCATGAGTTTTTTTAATTATATTTTAATTTTTAAGCAAGCTTTAAATATTTTAAGATGTATTAAAAATGTACAATTTTAAAATTAAAAAAAACTTTTAACTTGCTTCAAAATTAAAATAAAGTAAAAGAAAAACGAGGTAGTCATCTAAATAAAATTTGCTATGTTATGCACTTTGTAAGATTGAGACAACACATGCATGTCCTCTTAATATTTTGTACTTGTTGTACTATCAATATCATCTGTTTTAGATTTCAGTTTTTCTGAGTTACCTCATATATTTGTATGCAAAGTAAAGCATATAAAAACACATAAAGAAATAGTAATTAAATTTTCTAATTGCAGTCTGCAGATCAAAAATATTAATATTGTAGGATGGGGTTAATTAAACTGAATGGTCTAACGTATTTTTATATAATTAAGAAAAACACTATTCGGTTATAATATTAGGTAATGATTGTCACTTATTGTTACAGTACGTGACACACACTATATAGCTCACAGTGCTCACACGTACTGTATGAACACTACTATTACACTTGTTGACAAAAGACAGAAGGCTGAAGCCGACTATAAGTATAAGGTACGAGGAAAACCCAACGATATATTAATAGCATAGCCTACAGTCGTACACCTTATCTTATCTTATATATTTATATATATATTACTACAATATGTATTAAAAATAATGCGGTCTTCAATTCATACCTATTATATTTTAGATCCTGAACGAAGTGATGAATGTATTGATTTTACAATGATGTGTTTTTTTTTTTTTATGTTTGTTTTTGTGTCTGTGTACAGCATAACTAGTCGAAATAATGCTTCAATTTCAAACTTTGGGGGTGGTTTCCGATGTACAAGTGAATATCCTTGGTGCATTATAGAGGTCAAAAGTAAACATTTTCCAACAATTTTAAAAAAAATCGAGAAAAAAAAAAAGCCGTTAAGTCGTGTATGTCGCTCTGCTGTACAGTAGGTTACAAGTGGGTCACTGTAATGGATGGAATTAAATTTGAATCCAATGATATTATATCATTGTATACAAAAAACGATTCTGAGCGAAGACGGTTTATCTGTCTAGGATATATTATAGATTATTAAAAATTTTAAAATCTTAGATTTAAAAAGAAAATTTTTTATGAATTTCTAGTTTGAAATAATTTGCAAATTTTCGTAATTTTTACATATTATTATGTTGTCAAAATTCAAACTTTGAATGCTTGTAAAAAAAAAATTGTGACTACGCATTTCTTTTGTAAAAATATATTATGAGCCTTGTATTAAATTTTCAAATCTTAGATATAAAAAGAAAATTTTTTATGAATTTCTAGCTAAAAATAATTTACGAATTTTCATGATTTTTACATAATATGTTGTAAAAATTCAAACTTTGAATGCTTATAAAAAAAAATTGTGACTATGTATTTCTTTTATTATTCAACTTCTATTGTAAAAATATGTTAGGAGCCTTGTATTAAATTTTCAAATCTTAGAATTAAAAAGAAAAACTTTTATGAATTTCTATCTAAGATAATTTGAACATTGCCGTAATTTTTACGTATTTAGTCAAAATTTGAACTTTAAATGCTTATAAAAAAAAATCGTGTCTACGAATTTTTAATATTTTTTAACTTCTATTGTTACAATGTGTTAGAAGCCTTGTATTAAATTTTCAAGCTTTTCTACCGAACAAATAAATTTTTATCGATATTTATAGAAAAAAAAACTAAAAAAGTTGAAACATTAAAATATCAGTAAACAGCTCAAAACAAATCTAAATATTTTGAAAATTTTATCAAATATATAAAACGCCTATATAAACATTCAGTCAAAATTTCAAGTATCTGTGGTAATTTGTTTTAGAGTTGCACCAAAATAAGGAAATCGCTAAAAGTGAAAATCAAATGTTGTAAAAATTTAAATTTCAAATGCTCATAAAAATTTAATTTGAATTTCCGGTGGAATTTTTATTTGTGATAAAGATTGAAAAACTTGTAAGGAATCTTGTATTAAATTTTTAAATCTTAGATTTAAAAAGAAAATTTTTTATGAATTTCTAGCTTAAAATAATTTGTGAATTTTCGTGATTTTTACGTATTTTGTCAAAATTCAAACTTTGAATGCTTATAAAAAAAAATTGTGACTATGAATTTCTTTTATTTTTCAACTGCTATTGTAACAATATGTTAAGAGCCTTGTATTAAATTTTCAAGCTTTTCTGCCTAACAAATAAATTTTTATCGATATTAATTAAAAAAAAACTAATAATGATCGAAAATTTGAAATGCCTATGAATAGTTCAACTTAAGTCGAAATTTTTTGAAAATTGCATGGTGGATAGAATATACTTATATAAATCGATTTTGTCGAAAAATGAGTGTGCGTAAAATTTCCCGTTTTTCCCTTAATTTTTAGTTTGTTTTTCTCAATTATTTAGAAAAGTATTAAGAATTTTTTACTTTTGCCCCAAAACGTGATGACAGACACAAAAAAAAAAAAAAAACACATCATGGTAAAATCAATACATTCATCGCTCCGCTTAGAATCTAAAATCATAAAATCTTTTGCGTTTATAACTAAGGATTAAAAATACAACACTAAGTTCTCCATAAGTTTTCCTTCAAGTAGCTATAGAGAAAACTCGAAGCATCATTATAGAAAAAATTTTAAGTACGTTTGAATTTTAAATTTTTACGAAATAGCGTAACGATAACGATTTATCCTGAAACGATTTTAAATATTTGTTATTATTCAAAAAGTATAAGTCCTAGATACTTGAAAATTTTACCAGGTATTAGGATTGGTATTTTCTTTACATGATATAATTTTCAAAATATTTTGACTTTTTTTGAGATATTTATAGACGATTGAAATTTTCAATTTGTCTGAAAATTTTTTTTTGAAGTGTCGATAAAATTTTTTTGGCCCTATCAAAATACTTGAAAATTTAATACAAAGTTCCTCATAAGTTATTCTTAAAGTGATTAAAAAATTATAAGAATACATAGGCACTATTCTTTTTTTATTTGTATTTGAAGTTCAAATATTGACTTAATACGTAAAAATTACGGCAATTTTCAAATTATCTTAGATCGAAATTCAAAAAAGTTTTTGTTTTTAATTCTAAGATTTGAGAATTTAATAAAAGGCTCATAATATATTTTTACAATAGCAGTTGAAAAATAAAATAAAAAATAATAGCCGCAATTTTTTTTTTACATGTATTCAAATTTTAATTTTGACAACATACGTAAAAATCACAAAAATTCGTTAATTATTTTATCCTAGAAATTCATAAAAAATTTTCCTTTTATACCTAAGATTTGAAAATTTAATACGAGATTCCTTACAAGTTTTTAAATATTTATCACTAATAAAAAGTCCACCGGAAGTTCAAATTAAATTTTTATGAGCATTTGAAATTTAAATTTTTACAACATTGGATTTTCACTGGATTTCACATTTTGTGATTTTCTTATATTGGTGTAACTCTAAAAGACTAAAACAAATGACCGCAGATACTTGAAATTTTCACTGAATATTTGAATAGACATTTTCTATATTTGATACAATTTTCAAAATATTTAGATTTGTTGTTTCGAGCTGTTTACTGACATTTTAATTTTTCAACTTTTTTAGTTTTTTTTTCTATAAATATCTATAAAAATTTATTTGTTCGGTAGAAAAGCTTGAAAATTTAATACAAGGCTTTTAACACATTGTAATAATAGTATTTGAAAAATAAAAGAAATATATAGTCACAATTTTTTTTATAAGCATTTACAGTTCAAATTTTGACTCAATTCATAAAAATTACGGCAATGTTCATATCATCTTAGATCGAAATTCATAAAACGTTTTCTTTTTAATTCTAAGATTTGAGAATTTAATACAAGGCTCATTATATAGTTTTGCAATAGCAGTTGAAAAATAAAATAAATATATAGCTACATTTTTTTTTTACATGCATTCAAATTTTAATTTTGAAAACATACGTAAAAATCACGAAAATTCGTAAATTATTTTATTCTAGAAATTCATAAAAAAATTTCCTTTTATACCTATGATTTGAAAATTTAATACCAGGCTCCTTACAATCTTTATCACAAAAAAAATGTCCACCGGAAATTCAAATTAAATTTTTATTAGCATTTGAATTTCAAATATTGACAAAAATTCGTCAAAACCATGAATATTTGCAAATTATTTTGTAGTTCAAAATTCATAATATTGGTTGTATTTATATCTAAGGTTATAAAATTTAACACCATGTTTTCCATAAGTTTTGCTTCAAATAGCTATAGAGAAAATTTGAAGTGTCATTATAGGAAAAATGTTTTGAGCGTTTGAGTTTAAATTTTCATGAAATCGCGTAATGATAACGATTTATCCTCAAACTAGGTATTCGTATATCTATGATAATATCAGGTATTATGAATTATGATAACTACACTAATTGATTAACTATTCCTTTTGCAAAATGCGACTTAATTGAAAAATAAAATATTTATTTCAAAATAGAATATATGACAATAATAAAATATAATATATCCTAGACTGACAAATCATCTCTGTTCAGATTCGTTTTTCGTATACAATGATACCTATCATTGCATTCAAATTTAATCCCATCCATTACAGTTAACTACTGTACAGCAGAGCGACATCCACGACTTACCCGCTTTTTTTTTTTTTATAATTTATATATTTATACAACTAAATTAATTATCATTGAAATGTATTTTCACATGGTTAACTACTATAGAACTTTAAGTCTCATATTTTATCATTAAAGTGATAGGTACTTGTTAGTCTTACTTATTTTACTTTACTTATTTTTGATATTACATTTTTCTAAATCTCTACAGCCCTGTAATATTATCTAAACTCACTCTTTCCTGAATAGTTATCTCTTAATGTTGTAACTACTTAAAATAGAGTTAAGTTCAAACCAATTTATATGGCATGTGTGAGTCGTTAAGATGATAACAGATTTTTAAATGTGTTTAAACATAGGTGTGCAGCATTTGCGTCCAGACTCGTCTTATACAATAGTAAATTACAAATATACATTCATAGAATGTATTATATAACATTGGTACATAATTCCTAAAATATTTTGGCAATGTTGATATAAACCATACATTTAAGGCATTTTAGAAATTTTCTAAGAAATTTTGTTATTTTATGAATCATCATAATTTCCAGGTTACTATAATGTATATATATAACTCTATATAAGATATCAACAATAATAAATGAATCTTTATAAGTTTTTAATTTATTTTTTCCAATTTCTTAAACAACCTGTTTAAAAAAAAAAAAATAATTTACCTACCTATATCTTTTGTAAATTATTTAGGTACTTTGCATTATGAAGAATATTGAATTTCATACAAAAAAATTGTTGAATCAAATTTTACTTTCTTTATTTTTTTTATGTACTTAAAGTGTTTGAATAATTGAAGAAATGGCTGATCCTGGATTTCCAAGTCAACATACCACAACTACTACAGTCACCAATACTGAAATTATCTCAAACCTGAGATATGACAATGCATATCTATACACACTTGAAGGAAAATTGAAAATTGCCCAAATTGTAAGTATCTAGAAAATAAATGCTAATGTTTTAAATTCATACAGTATAAAATCATAGACATTATAGTTTAAAATTTGAAAATTAATTACCCATTTTACAACTTTAAAGCTATCCGCTAATCATTATAAGGCAATTTGTATTAATAAACTTATTGTAACTTTTAAAATTAAAATAATTCATATAGCACAGTGGTTTCCAAACTTTTTTTCTATCATGGCACCTTATTACTAGATATTATAAGTCAAGTCATGGGACACTGAATAAGTATTATCTAAATATAAATATAATCATTTTATAATGTTTTTTTTTTAATAAAAAAAGTACAAGTTGCCGCGGGACACCTTTCAAATTTCACAGCACACCCTTTGGGAAACACTGGTATAGAAGTTTATAGCTGGTTTTGTAAATTTGATATTTTAAAAGAAATTTATTTATTATTGACACAATTAAAATAAACAGTAAATACAGATTTGTTTAACTTTTAATAGTTACATTAAAAACCAACAAATAAGATAATTGATTTATAAAAAGATATCTATTATTTATTTTTTTAATTATGTATTTAATTATTTATTATTATCTCCAGTAAGACAAACCCAATAATAATTTTTATAGATATTACATCTTAAACTTAAATCTAATTAGACTAAATAACAGTAAAAATTAATCTAAAAACAATAAAACAATTAAAAATAAAGTATTAATATCAAGATTATAAGAAAAACAAAAATATATTTCTATGAGAAAAAAATATACATATGTATAATAAGTAATATAATGATAATAACAATCAAAAGTAAGAAAATTAAATAAATGGACTTGGACTTCATTAAATAATTTAATTTATTTATAGGGTTTTCTTCCTTCAGCTAGACTGAAAAAATAAAAGTGATCATATTTAATTGGATTATTAATGGTGTATATTGGAAGTTAGGTTGATGAGGGATATCACGTTTGTATTGAATAAATCCAAAAAACTAATTTTGAATAGCTTCAAGACTTTTTGTGTGAACATCACCAGAGAATGATTATATAACTGATTTGTTCTCTAGAGTAGAACAATTTAAAGATGAATAAAGAGTTTAAAATTAGCAAACATTTCATATGTTCTATTTATGAATCCTAATGTATTAGACGGTTTTTTTTAAAAATTATGTTTAAATAATTCTTATTGAAGGAAAGAGTTGAATGAATGAACAACACCTAAATCTCAAATTTTATAATTGTGTTTTGTACATCATCATTTATTTTATAATTATTGATAATTGGTGAGCGACACCTAGTAGGAGACATTACTTTACACTTACCAATATTTAATGATTTTATTTTAATTACACCACACTGATAGTGAAATTAAGTAATCTTGAAGGACAAATGAATCGGAATGCAATCTCATAAAATGAAAGATATAAAACTATAACTATTTTATCATTAAACTCTTTATTAAATAAATAAAGTTATATGATAAAATAGTTTTAACTTATAAGAATATAAGCTGTTACATTAAAAATGATTTTAAGGTTGAACATTTTTTTGCTGAAAACAATCATAAGAAATAATGCACATAATGTTGTTTTTATGTCTTTCAGAAAATAAATTATATACCATATTCAATTTATAGTGAAACAGGATCTCATTAGGTGAATGAATTAACCAGGAAATCAGGATTTGCTGAAATAGTCGATAAATTGTTTAACAAGTTAAACAATAAATATTGTAAATTGTATTTTATTTAATAAATCATTGAAATATTTTTTTTTTATTAAACCTGAGGTACTAGTGAGTACTACTTACCTACTTAATATTTAACACATATAATTATATTTACATATTATATTTAATTATAATATACATAATGTTTTTTATTTTTTTATTTTTTTTATTTTTAAAGCTCTTAATATAAAATTATTACAGCTAATGTTTTTTATTTATTCATAGTAAAACAATATGTTTCAATTTTTGTTTAAATAGTTTTTCAAGTATTTTAATAATACATAATACCAATTAATTCTATTACCTGTACAATTAACCAAATATTGATAATTTGGTAACTATATAATATTACAGTTTATACAGTTAAATTTAGAAACATTATGCTATATAATAAATGCTTTTCAAAGAATTTTAAAATATTAGGTATGTTAATATTAAGAGGATGACCCATATGCAACATAGAAAATTTGCGTTAATTTGAATCAACTTTGTATAGTTAGCTTTAATATTAGAATGAATTGATCTAATATCAAACTTTAAGTTAAGAATAATTATTTGTGTTCTTAAATTATAAATTACCTTTTTTAAATATTTCAATGTTTATGCAAGTTATAAGCATTTTTATATGTATATACCTATTTTACATCTCATAACTCGTTAAAAAATTTAAATATCGTAAAAAACCAACATGAGGACAAAGTTAATGTGCTTAATTTAAGTTTGATCATAGGTCATACTCACTCTAATACAAATACTAAACCTAATTACATTGGTTGTAGTGAATGCAGATTTGCTGCATTGCATATGGGTTAATAAGAAAAAACAATTTAGTGCACTAACATTCTCTTAGAGGGTGCAACATCCATATTTGTTGTCTCAGTCTTACAAACACGTAACGAAGCAAATTTTCACTCAGCAGTTCACGTTTTACTCCGTTAGCTTAAAAATTAGAGTGAATAGACCTCTTATGAAATTCGATAGTAAGAATATAATCTGTGTTTTATTGGAAGTATTTTTACGATAATTCAGTTTTTATGTGAGTTATGAGCGTACAATAAATTGTAAAATAAATTTGCACATAACTCACTTAAAAACTGAATTATTATAAAAATACTTCCTACAAAACACAGATAATGTTCTTGCTACTGAGTTTCATAATAGGTCTATTCACTCTAAATAAGCTAACGGAGAAAAACGTGAACTACTGAGCATAAATTTGCTATGTTATGCGTAGAGGTCGGATTTATATTCTCTTAAAATCCTTAAAATATGATGTTTTTATGTCGCATAAATTAGGCAATATATTCTCTTAATATTCTTTTAAAATACCAGATATATGATGTTTTATGTCCTTTAATATGCAAAATATTCTTTTAATATTAAAAAAAATTCCGTTTAAATTTATTTTAGCTAACGAAATAATTTACGTGCTATCGATAAGAAATACCTGGAGATTAATTTTTATTAAAATCCAGAAATTAATTATTTATAAACAGAATTATTTAGTGAACATTATACCTATCAAAGTGCTGATATACGTAAAATATATTCATTATATGCCGACATTACAAAAATATTCTCAAATATTCTCTAACGTGTTAAATATTCTCTAACCCATAAAATATGCTATTTTATGCAGAATAAATTTTTTCCTATGAATTCTGTGTTTCATGAATCGTAAAGATTTCTCACTCCCACTTAACTGCATAAACTAGAAACAAATATGTAAAATCATAAAAATCCGACCTCTAGTTATGCGTTTGTAAGACTGAGACAGAAATACGGATGTTACATCCTCTTAATAGAAATAAAACTGCATTATGTTCCTAAGTCCTCTATGTGAACGGCCTAAGTATAACTGCATCTTCTGATCCCTTTTAGTTATGTCATTGATCTTATGAGTAAGAATTGGCAAGAAATAACAGTATAATATATTGTGTGAAATTTAAAAAAAGCATTTTTCGTTATATACACAAATTATGAAAAAAATGATTTAAAAATGATCGTTTTACTTTTCTGATTATGATTTTATTAATAATTGTGTCCATGGGCATCCTTTTAAGAGTTAAATGAAACTAAATAGTATATTAAAATTGTAAGATGCTAGTTTATAGAACTAGCTAAAATAATTTTTGTTTGATTTTATAAAAAAATGTTTGATAAAAATTAATAATTATGAATAATTTTAAATTCTAAAATGGTTTATAGTCAATGATTTAAACTAAATAGTAATTGTTTTCTGAACAATTTTTATCCATTATAAATGCCACTAACTAAATTTTAGCTTCAGGTTTTGTAGTTATGTTTTATATTTTTTAGAGCAACTATAACATTTTTAAATGTTATCTATTTAAAAGTACCGACCATATTAAGTTTTAATATTTAATTTCTGCTTGCAGTTTTTACCATCCCAAAATGACAAAATTATTAAAAACAAACAAAAACATTTTTGGCTACTTAAAATATGAATTTTATAATTTTTTTGGTTCCAATGAATCTGTTACCCGTATTTGTTATTTCGGATTCTAAAATTTTGAACTCTTAGTATTTAAAGATTTAACAAGAAAACAAAATAATATACTAATCTTAGTTAAAATACCTAGTTTACTGTATCAGGGCCAGTCTGGCGTCAAAAGGCCCAGCCTGCAGTCTGATCAATGTGCCCTTAGGATATACTAAACATTATTAGCTCCACTATTTACTTGTTCATTTTTGTATTTAATTAGGATAACAATTAAATAAAATGAAAAAACATATTATAATAATGAAAATTATAGAAACATTTTAATATTTAATATTATACTTTAAATAATTCATCATATAGGTAGAATAAAATAATAATTTATAAATAAAATAATGTATAACAATTTGTTCGACCTTGACAAACATAAACCAATACCTACATAATATAATAAATATTTAAATGAAAATAATTAAACAAAAAACATAAATAAATAGCTAGTTAATATGTTTTTTCATTATTCAAATTTAAAACAACAGTTTAGATAATTCACTAGAACTTTTTCCAACAGTATCAATTACACTTTCTTTATCAATTAAAAAATTCCTTTCAATATTCATCAATAACAATGCTTCCATTGTTTTTTGGGAAATAGCTGATATTAATTTGTTTTGATATTTTTAATTTTGAAAACGTTCTCTCACAAGTAACTTGCAGGGTACATGATAGTGTTAATACAAATTTATATGCATAATATATTATACTGTTAAAACAACCTGATTGTTGAACTATATTATGTAATACATTGAATGCACATCGTAAACAGTTATTACCAGTGGTTGACTTGGAGATAAAGTAGTAGAGGTACTCTAGCTACTTTTAGAATGTAGCGTCCCTAGCCTATAGCATAGTCCCTAGTATAACCTAACCTAAGAAGTAGGGGTACGCTAGCGTATCCAAAAAATTAGTTGAGGTACTCAGTCCCCCCGCGTCCCCCCCCCCAAGTCAACCACTGGTTATTACATGTTTTACAATTATTGGACAAATCAACAAATGATGCTTAGTCTTGGTCTAAATCTAGTTCATTATCATAAATAGGAGATTGAGGCTCTTCAGATAAAAATATGAATGTGTCTTTAAAAGTTTTAGTGATAGAATAAAACTGGAAAGCAAATTGTTGTAATTCAGATGCCGATGTATTTCTATCGATAGATGTTAAAATAGAAAGTTCTAGTAGGTAATGCATATTTTGCTGGTACATAATTTTTTATAGAATCAAAGTTTTTGGGATCCAAGCAAATGCAATCAATTAGTAATTTTGAATTACTAATAAATCGTGTATCCAAGCTATTTGCATATGGATTTAATTAAAAGTTTTGAATTTAAATGTATTAGTTAATGACATATTTGGTCGTTCATCTGTTGCTTTTTCACCGGCCATATTTTTTTTTGATTCTCTACCTATAGATTTCCCATTATTAAAATCAATATTTACAGTGAAATTACTACTATTTAATTATAATTCTTTATTTATTTCTATAATAAAATGTTTAACTTTAGAATGAAGATTTATAAATATACTATCAGCATTATCTCTTCTAGATCTAATTTCTTTTTGTAAATGTAAAATATACGTAAATGTCAGTTACTAAAACAATGATAATATATTTAATTTAAAATATGAATGTGAAGTCAAAGGGCCCAAACTAGCCAGGTGCCCAGTGCGGACCTGTGGTCTGGGCCAGTCCGAACCTGCTATACTGTATATGCAAGTTGGTTTTGCCATGGCTACTGGTCCACAAACACAGCCAGGGCTTCTACAGTTTTTTAAGGGTCTCGTTAAATATTTAACTGCTTGGTGTGTTCTTTGTCTTTATAGGGAGTATGTACTGCGCAAAGTATTTATTGAAATATTAAAAGGTACATCATTTTTAAGTGCAATTATTCTTTACAAAGAATGAGACAGTTTATAATGGTGCCTCTTAAAATCTGACCCATGAGTCTTTAGTATGCCAGACCGACACTGTGTTACATTATAATACTTCTAAATTTTAAAAGTCATTAATAATCTTAATTTGAATTCAAACATTTCAATAGATAACATAATATCTACCTTCTGATGTCATTAAATTATTAATTTATATAATTATATTTATCTTTAGGTGTTTGTTTTATTAAGTCTAATAGCAGTGTCATTTTCTACATACAGTATGTGGTATCAAAATAGTGCCGTCACTTCAATATCAATGTTTGGATTTTGGTTTTCGTTATTCATGTTGGTATTCTATATATTTCATGTGGTAGAATGCTTTTATAAAATACCGTGGCTTAAAATTGTAAGTATTATCAAACTGAAAATGATTACTACAAACAATATAATATATCTTAATAAAATTCTAATAATTTTTTTCAAATGTTTTATTATGTATTGAAGTTTTTAAATAGGTGAATAATTTAATAATTTTAGGAGATGATTTTTAATGTTTGTTGGCCAATTCTTTACATTTTGTCGGCATCCTCTGCAGCTGCTTATACTGGTTTGCATTTTAGCTACATGATAAGTTTGGTAAGTAAAAATAAATTATCTATAATATCATTGTTCAAATTTTTTACTTGAACTAAGATTTTAATTTAAAAACTTCTGGGGAATCTTTTGTTGAAATGTCTAATGTTAGTTTAAAAAAAAAAAATGTTTATGAATTTCTAACTGAAAAATAATTTACAATTTTTTTAAAATGTTTCATAGCTATAAGTCATTGAAAATGTCAAAAATTTTACCATGTGTGGAAATTAGTAGGTAATTCTAACATTTGGTGAAAATTTCTGGTGTTTACGGTTATACATTTTTTATGCATCATAACATTTTCTAAATATTTTGATTCATATTTATTTAAAGGCATATGAAATTTTCGATTATTTATTAGTCTTTTATTGAATTAATGGCAATAACAAAATTTTTGCACGGTAGAATGTTGTTGTTAGTGGGAATTAAAAATAAAATTGAGTGAAATCAACAATAATTTTTTCTGAGTGAATTTTTAATTTTGACAAAATATACAAAAATCACAAAACTTTACAAATAATTTTGAGTTAGAAATTCATAGAAATTTTTCATTTTAAATCTAAGATACAAAATTAAATACAAGATTCCTTATAATATGTTCGTCTACCTTTATCAAAAAAAAAAAAAAGCGGGAAGTCGTGGATGCCACTCTGCTCTACAGTAGCTTATAAGTGGGTCACTGTAATGGATGGAATTAAATTTGAATCCAATGATATTATATCATTGTATACGAAAAACGATTATGAGCGGTGACAGTTTATCTGTCTAGGATATATTATAGATTATTAAAAATTTTCAAATCTTAGATTTAAAAAGAAATTTTTTTATGAATTTCTAGCTGAAAATGATTTGCGAATTTTCATGATTTTTACACATTTTGTCAAAATTCAAACTTTGAATGCTTGTAAAAAAAATTGTGATTATGTATTTCTTTTATCTTTGCTTTGCTATTGTAAAAATATGTTCGGAGCCTTGTATTAAATTTTCAAATCTTAGATTTTAAGAGAAAATCTTTTATGAATTTCTAAGATAATTTGAACATTACCGTAATTTTTAAGTAAATTGCATATGCCTATAAATAGTTCAACTTTAATCGACATTTTTTGAAAATTTCATGATGGATAGAATATACTTATATAAGCTTTCGGTGAAAATGTCATGTATCTATGGCCATTTTAAAGTTACATCAAAAATCAAAATCGATTTTGTCAAAAATTGATTGTGTATAAAAATGTATTAATTTTTAGTTTGTTTATCCCAATTACTGGCAATTTTTTAATTTTGACCATTCGAAGTACCAACTAAATTCACTTTCAGATCGAAAGAGGTACTGAAGTCAAAAATCGAAGCACTTTTACTGCCCCAAAACGTGATGAAAGACGAAAAAAAAAATTAATACAAAACACATATCAGGGTAAAATCAATACATTCCTCGCTCCGCTAGAACCTAAAATAAGCAATTAAAAATAAACTGTGTTAGTATTTATGAAAACTTAATTTATTTAACAAGTAAAATGCTAGCCTATAATCATAATTGGTATTAGGATAAAATTGGTTAATCATTCATTTTTTTCTATAAAACTTGTACTTTTTAAATTATTAAAAATATTTTTTTTCATCAAAATTATCACAATCTAAATAATACTGTTTCTTAGCATACTGTAGAACTTATAGTCTTGTTTTGAATCGAACAACTTTTAATTCAATTGTTGTATTACTTTATTATTTTGGCTCATGAAAAATTGTTTTATGTATATTTTATCGATTCACATATAATTGTTTTTATTTTTTATTATATACCAATTCACTCTGAAAATGTCTAGTTAGGTACTTATCAATCTATTAATATAACTTTCTTCATTATTTATTCTTCTTTAAAAGGTTATCTACAAACATAAATTATTTGAGAAGTATTGAATTTGTAAATGATAATCATAAAGCAGTACTAACAAATTTTTTTTTATTAATATAGTTATTTGGATTTGCTGCAATGTTTGCCTATGGCTATGACGCTTTATTGAAATATCAAGCAATACAACGCGGAGAAATTGCGCAAGGAAACATAGCAGTTCATAAACAAACAACCACATCAACAGCATCATACTGATATACACAATAATGAGATGGTATTACTCTGTTTTGTTTACTAATTTCTATATATATATAATTCATCACCATCTATCATATTTATTTTACTAATATTTAATATATAATAATACTTTTTAATCAAACATCACAATCATTTTTGTTAGAAATCAATATAATATAATTTAATATTTATACTAACATATATTTTTGATGACATTTTATGGCTATTTTTGAAATTATTATTCGTATGCCATTACAAAATATCATTTAATTTTCCAAGAGCTGATTATTTGGTTTATGATTCACTGTAGAATATGTATTAGTAAAAAAATATACATAACTGTTTTAAATAATATAATTGATTATTTCACTTTAAGAAATTTATAAAATAAATATATTTGAATAATTCAGTTTTTATAATTACTTATTTAAGTACTTAATTAGAGGCTCTTACAGTAAAACTACATAAATCATTTTATTTAAAATTTTTAAACAATGTAGAATTACAGAAAACTTTACAAGTACATTAATCAAAATCGTACGCAGTATAAATGCATTTTACGCTAGTTATTCTTGTCAATTAGTAACAGTACAGTGAACACATAAACATTAATACGTTTTTATTTAAATATGTTCATTTAGATCAAATTAAATTGGATGTATAAGAGTTATTTAAATAAAAAATATATTTAATCTTTTTTATAAAAATAATAATTGGCAATGTAAATAATTGCCATTGAAGCAAATATTGTACTTATTATAGTATATATATAATATATATATGTTCTATGTATGTAATAGTAAAATAAAATATACCAACCTCTCTATTCATTTGGTTATTTTTTACCAAATAATCAGCTTAATTATTGATTTTTGTTATTTTTTAAACTAAGACGTTTTATTATTATTATTATTTAATTTGTTAAAAATTTTTTATATTTTATTTAATTTGTTATTAAATCTATATGTGTTAATGATTAGCAAAATGAAACTCTTTTCTAAATAGGAAAATCTTTGTTACTTATTCAAAAGTCTATATTAAGTTTTATGATAAATATCTGTTTGATTTTATTTTTATTTTTTTTTTTTTTTGTACTTAATATTTATGTATTGTAAAATATTATATTTTTTTTTATCAAAAACAAAAATGTTTTATTTTTCTATATTGGACAATTTTGTTTATGCTTTTATCATTACAATAATTTCACATTATTTTCTTTTTATTCATATGTAATCAATTATGTGTTTTTTTGCATTTAAACCAACTATTACCAAAAAATTTTTTCCTAATCATACAAAAATCTGGACGCATTGATGTTAATATAATTTTTGTGACAGCATAAGCAATGCACGAATTGTTTATAAATATGTTTGTATTGTAAAATATTATGAGCTTACATACCTTAATACTTAAAAAAAATCATGATATATATTCTACAGAGTGGATAACTATTATCTAAGTTTTGTAATATAAATTCAAATTTTCAAATCTTATCATTTTTTTACTGTTGTTATTATTGTAATACAATTATGTATTTAACAAACTTCAATATTTATTTAAAAAAAATTTCTAATATTGTGTTTAAAATGTCATTGAATTAAGATATCTACATAGTATTAATTATTTCTATACTGTTTACCTAGTTGTACATAAATAGATAATGATAAATTTACTTATACATAATATGTTATGTATTGGTATATAATTTTGTCAATTTTATGATTTTAACGTGCACTAAATAATCAAAATCAATAAGACATTATCCGTCCAGTAATATAAATTTAATTAAATTTTGTTAGTTACAATTGTACAAATGTAAGTTGAAACATTTTATTTTTCTGTTGTTGCCACATTTAACTTTGTAACATTGTTTGCAATTTAAAACATTATATTTAATTATTTATAAAACATATATATTTTTAATACTTCTTACAGAAACGTTTTATCATTGTTGTGACTGTAAGTCAAATGCTAATTTCAAATAAATAATCGAATGATCTATAGATTTTGTGTACTTTTTTGTATTTTAAATTTTTTATCATTATTTCTAGAGTTGTATAATGGACCAGTGATAATCGTTTCATAGAATCTCCATCTTTTTTCTTCGTCTACTGTGATTAGTATAGTATCATTTATATCAGTGCCAAATAAATATGTTGGTGATTAACTTAGTCTTTAGTATTGTTGATTATTACATCTTATTGCATTTATTTATATCCATACTGTTGCTGTCACTGGGTAGAGAGACTAATGCTAACAAATATTCATCAAAAGAGAAAACTAAAGCAAAGCAAAGAAAAGAAGAATAGCCACTTGGTAGGTAAGATCTTTAAGAATCTGTGGTAATTTGGAGAACCTCAAAATTGAAATGGAATGATTGGAATGACAAAGAATAGATATAACAAGAGTGAGTGAAATAAAATTCCAAGGTAGAAAAGATTTTTGGTCAGGTGACTACAAGATTATATCCAGAGGAGATGACCATAAAGTAACAAAAGCAGGTTTCATACCGAACAAATAAATGGGAAAAAAGTAGTAGAAATTGTTTAATATAGTGATCAAATGACTGCCATTAAAATAGAGACAACACCGTTGATACATTCATTCTACAAGTGTACATACCAAGTGTCCATAAAACCAAAGAAATAAAAGAAATATATGAACAAATAAGCGGGGTGATAGAAATGACTATTCAAAAGAGAAAAGCTGGATTGTAGTAATAGGAAAAACAAAAGAACATGGTGTAATAGGTACGTTCGGTTTTGGCAGAAGAAATTTAAGGAAGATATGCTGTGAGTTTTGTACAGAATAAAATTGTATCATTCTAATACAATGTTCTAACAACCAAAATAGAAGATAATATACTCAAGGACCATGCTGGGAGAAATAGTAAGATATCAAATAGATTATATATTAGTGAGGTATAGACACAAAAACCAATTGAAAGAAATACTACCGGAAGAGGTATTGTTAGAACATAATTTATGAAACAAGTCATAGAGGATATAGGTAAAACTAAGTACAAAGAATTAAAAGTAGTGGTGATGGATCTAGAGTCCAGTGGTGATCCACCGAAGTCATTGAACCAATCTAAAAATTGAAAAAAAAATTTTCCCTGAAATCATATTGAGTTATTTCAATATTGCACTTCATCTCAAAGTCGTTAAATTTTTGGCAGTCAGATTTCCAAATTAACATGCTGGTGATATTATCGATATTACCGGATTCCTTAAATGTATGCTTTTGGTTTCCTTTACTTCATTTAAACTGTTAGTTTTTTATTCTGTAAGATGACATAATTTTCATCGAAATCTTGATGCTCATATTACCAGATATTATAAGAAAATGATGAACTGCCATGGGCGATGTTTTGTGTTTTTGTATATTATTTTTTACGTACCTAATGCAAAATCCTTTTCTACAGATGCATATTAAGATGCATTTGTGGGAAAATATTTAAAAATCGATCACACAATATTTGACCATAATGGAAAGTTTTTGCATAGTACATTTTCTCAATAATTTTTTTGTGAATTCCGATAAATAATACAGACTGATTCAATCACCTTTCATTAATGAATAAGAAATATTCTTGGATTTTACTCCATCCAAAAATTTATTTATTTTTAAATTCTCCATAACAATTTGTTCGAATTCATGATATATAACACATGTAACATACATAAGATTCTTCCAAACGGTAATTTTTTGCTCCTATAAGATATTTCCAGCAAAAAACTTGTTTAACTAAATGAGGTATGTCAATTCAGATGTAATGTGTATTAGTTTTGATGTACAAAATGTTAATGCATTTCTCTACATAATCGTATAATGTGATACCATTATAAAATTCTTTAAAAATTACGACCAGCAATGCTTTAGAATAGTCACATATAGATTTCTGTGGTATCGGATCACCTTTTAAGCTATTATACCAACCATTAAAAATGGTAAACGTACCATGTGGCTCACTTGATAACTATTTATATTTAACACTACTTCATATAAAAAAATATGACCTGATAAAACACCTTGTTATGCTTTGTTCTATTTGATATTTTCTTATTAAACCTCATATAACGTCTATCGATAAACAGTAGTATGACTTTTGAACTTAGTCATTTATAACGTTCAATACAGAATAATTAGCTTGGTTAATGGCTGGATAGAGCTTGCATACTTTCCATACTTGAGTTCAATAAATAATTTTAATGAACAATCATTCCTAATGAATTGTCTATATACCTGCTCTTGCACTTCCATAGCACAGAGTTGTTATAAATTATTAAGGGGAAATTATCACTAAATTTAATATACAAAACAGTTTGTCTTCGCTAATTTCCGGCAGTATCTTTCGACAATGATTTTCAAACAATTGATCGTTTATACCCGTTCAAAAGTCTTTTATAGTCTCAATAATTTCTTGAATCTTTGGTATCTATAGATAACCTTAAAGAAACCCCTTATTGAGTCATTAATCAGACCAGCCACGTAATACTCCGCAATCCTTACATTTTCATTGAAATGTAAAACAATGTTCGGAACTAGAAGATAAATGTCGACGCCGTGAGCCAGAGGCTATGAGACTTTCGATTTTTAGACAGTTGTCTTCCAATTAAGCGTAATTTGACCAAGTGAATAGTGGAATACTAATACCAGATTTAAAAAGATATTCAAGGACGCTGTGGTCAACTCTATCGAAACAATTGTCAATATCTGTGGACATCACATTGGCATTTATTTTTGAAAGCTTCAAGGAAAAAATATTTAGAACTGATTAATTAATTACAGTAGAACAACAAAGTTCAAAATCATATAACTCATTAATAAGAAAACGTCTTACGGAAACGAGTAGACATACAAGTCATACACCACTCAAGAGATAGTTTTGTTAGCCATATTAGCGTCATCGTGGCAGGCCGTAATTTTCTACGGCTTTCTTATAAAACATACTTTACAAGTTCAAAGAATATGGGTTACTGAGTGGTTTTAATGTAAAAACACTGTTGAGGAGATTCATATCTGATTCTGTAGAAGTCCGATTTTTGATATCAATAAAATTTTATACGAGTATTATTTCATGTTTTATCGTATTTTTTGTTACCTTTTCAAGTTAATTTAAAGAATTAAAATTTAAAAAATCAAAATTCAAGCTTCTTGCAGAACCCAGAAATTAATGTCCTCTTTAATTTTGTTCATAGGTGTTTTTACGGCTGAGACTCGTTTGCGCACATAATAATATATTTTTTGAATTTAAGGCGACTCGTTTGCGTAAATTTTTAACAAAGAAAACCAGCAGGTACAGTTTTGGATGTACGCTCTTAAAGTAAAACGTTTAATTTTAATCGTGGTTTCCAATCAGTTTTTATCCATTAGTAATGTTATAATCGCGATTACCGTAATTATTTATAATATTTATTAAATTTTTATACTTTTATTATGACAATGACTTGATTGTAAACATTTTTTTTTTTTAATCGACAAAATAAATAATGGCTTGTTAAGGGAGTTATGCCAAAATAAATAGCTTAAACAACATTTTTAAGCCCACCAGTCCATTAAGGACCAAGTTTCCGGAGGGCATGAAACACAAGTTTTTCGAAAAACTTTCCAATATGGCTTAAAATAGAAATTGGGCCCTCATTCCCGAACTTTGGATTTATAATCTGATTTAAAGATATTAAATAATTGGAATGACTAACCTGAGCTTCCAAAAAGATGGGAATATGCCTTTATCTAAATAATATCTGATTTAGATCAGTCGAAGAGAAACAAAAAAGTTAAAAGATGTAAAATTGCAAAGAAATGTACTTGGAAAGACATCCGGCTCAGGAAACTTTACATTCCTCAACTTTTCAATACCTGTATCATCAGCATCAGCGATAATAAAGGTAGTTATAAAAAATATGTAGTACAAAAATGGTAATCTTACGTTTTCCTATAAAAAAATATTTTAATAAAACAATTAGTTTAAATGATATGTATATTATTCATAGTTATAATAGCCAACATTTTAAACAATTAATATAACTATTTGCTTCAATAACTTTTGAGTAAAAATATATTTTATTTAAAAATTTAAATATAAATTATTTTTTTATAAATGAGAAGAAAAATATTTTATTTAGGATTAATAAGGTTTGGCAATTAAATTTATATATAAATCAGAAACATAGATATGTTATTTAATAATTATAATCAAATAAACCATATAATACCTGTTCTTCTAACTCTTTAATTTCTCTTCTAATAAAGCTATATATATAGCTGAAGTTATTTAATTTTTTAAATTCTTAAAATGTTTTTGTTTTATAAAACAAATTAATTTTTGTTGTAAAAGTTACCTTAAATATTTATAAAAATGGCCAACAATAATAATTATTGAGTAAACAAATTGATTATATTGATTTCTGAAATCTGACTTTTGATACAAAATATATATTATATTGCTTAAGGGGATTGGAAGCGGTGATTTTCTGTCTTTGTCTAACACACGTGAAACATACAATACGCCTGATAAAAATTAATGCACTTCTAGTTGCTCGATTTAAAATATGTAAAGATTTTTGAATTGGTATACAAGTTTACTTTGCATCGGTTGAAGCATATTTTTAATATTTTTAATATATTTAATAAAAAAAATTGACAAATTTATAAAATTTTAAATATTTATTCTTATTAAAATATTGCTACAATTGAAAAAGTGCTTCGACCGATGCAAAGTAAACTTGTATATCAATTTAACACATCTTTACATATTTTAAATCGAACAACTGGAAGTACCTTAATTTTTGTCAGGCGTATGGTATGTCCCATGTATGTTAGACAAAGACAGAAAATAACCGCTTCCAATCCCCTTAAACACTATATTACTTAACATAATTAATTACAAAAGCTTATTTTTTTTAATTTTCAATTTTTTTTAATAATAATTGTTGCTCGTTTTTAACAAGCTCTATATCTTTTCTAAGTTTTTGTACATTAGCTGTGGCTTGATGAGGATTTTCATTTTCAATCTGAAAAAATGTTATGTAGTAAATAATAAATAATATAAATCAAAAATAAATATATGATAATTAATAATTATAATCAAATGAACCATATAATATACCTGTTCTTCCAACTCTTTAATTTCTCTTCCAATTGTACCTGCCTGTTTTACAGATGTTATAATGCTTGAACTGTTTGAATGAATGGCAGCTAATAGTTTATAACATTTTCGGATTGTGTCATCTTTTTTTGCTACCTGCATAACATTTATGAGTATTACAAAATTAAAAGTTAGGATACAATTAATAAAGTTTAAATACCTTAAACATCAGTTCATCAATTGAAATAAAACATCGTTCTACTTTACCATCTAAAGAATTTATTTCTTTTTGAACCTGCCTGGTATCATTCAAATTTTTATTAATTTCTTTTTTCTGTTTTTCAATATTAGATATAATTTCTAATATTCTTTGTGTATAACTTGATCTAAATAACATTAATTTATTATTTTGGACAATTTTCAATACTTATATTAGTTACAGTGGATTTTTAGTTAAATAGATTTTACACACCTTGAATTATAATTTGGCCTTGAGTCTAAATCATTTCTACATATTTTGATAATGTCTTCTTTTTTTTGTATATCTTCAAAAATATTTTGTAACTTCAACTTTTGATTTACATACACTGTTTCTAGTTTAATATTTTTGGCCTGAAATTCAAAATTCATTTACATAATATAATTTCTGTTTTATATTTTTAATAGATCACAACTGTATTTAAATGTACAATTAGTTTTTATAGTAGGTAATTTTACATTAATGTAAATTCTTAGCAAAATATGTAAGAATTGTAGAGAAAATACAACTCACTGTAATTCCATTTCGGTCACGTAGAAATATATCCAGAAAATATTTTTTTATCACTACATAAAGAGAAGATTCAAGAGTGCCAAAAAATGATTCTACTATCTATGATTTTTTAGCTATTTTAGAAAAAGTAATAAGCAACATTTTAAAAAAGAAAAGAAATAATTAACCAGTTTACCTAAAGACCAGAATAGCAAATATGAGTATTTAATCTTAATCGCCTACTTGCTATTAAAGACGACAATGTTAATGAGAATATAACACAACATATTAACAGTTTTCCTATTGTTGGTTCCCACTATATTACAGTTGAATCAATCAAAAAACATTTAGAAAGCGACCTTTTGATTTTATTGAAATAGTGTAAACAATACACCAGGTATATATAGTATATTAAATTAGTTTTATTACATATTGTAATATACTAATATATCTATCTTCTATCTCTATTTAAAAAGAATGAACTTTGACTTTGGAGACGAAAGCATCTGTTTCTTTCTAACACATAATTTTATGTAGTTCTCAATGTTGCTTTTTCTAAACAGTTGATTTAAGTAATTTCAATTTCAGTTTTTTAAAAATCCACAGCTGTTTAATTAATTAATTACTTATTATCTTTTTGAAATATAAGGCATGACATTCATCATCTATATACATCAAATTTAGATGTATTATTAATAAATCGTAGCAAATTTGTTCGCATATGCTGATGATATTGTAATAATAGCAAGAAGTGAAAGTTCCATGAGAGAAACGACAAATCAAACAAAAATGTTCGATCATATAGAGTTGGTATTTTTAACAGGCGACGAAGTGCACGGGATAAAGATGAAAAAAAAAATGACCTAGAACCACTGAAGCTTAGTCATGAAGTTCAATTTATGATTAAAAAAAACCCTAAGAGAGAGTTTTTTTAAATTCAACCCCTACAGGGGATAAGAGTTATATGATATAAAGAAGAAAAAATGTCCACTTGTTTGGTATAATATCTAGAACTATTTAATGAACTAAATTTTTTAAACATCAGAAAGTTATGCACTATCCCATAGATCTATAGGCTCACCTAACCGGAACATTTAAACCCAATTTTTAAAGATTTTGCTTTAAATTTTTTAAATGTATTAATCAATGATTAAATTTAAATTCAAATCCTTTTTATATATTTAATAATTGTATGAGTTAATCTTGTTTTTAATGATTTTTTAAGTGCTTATTTTTTCATTTTTGGTGCATATTCTTAAGTTTATCGGGTCATATTTTAGTGCTTTTTAGTGTTATAAGTCCTGAACCCTGGTTATAATATTAATACTTGAATTTTGTTTCTTTATTTGTCATAGAAAAAGATTTATTTATTTTTATTAATTTCACAATGTGATTTAGATTATGAATAAAAAACTGGTTAGTTTATAAAATTATACATTTTTTCTTTCCCTAGAATTAATTTTTTTTTCGTCAAAAAAAGTCGTTAGTCAAATAAAACAGTAAAATATGGCTTAAGAGAACGTTATGCTAGTATACAGAGTGATTGATTTATCAAACAAAACTCATTATTTAAAAAAATATCGACTTTTTCAAAATATTTTTTTACATAGTTTCAAGTTATTAAAAAACCAACGTTTTTATTAAAAAATTATATTTTTAAATACTTTTTATCCTTATAATTTTTTAAGTTTTTTCCTTTTTAGAATGACGACATAGAGTTTTAATTTCATATTCTAAAGCAGAATATTTTTTAAAGTATTTTAATTCATAAAAATGGAATTTAGGACGAGTAGTTTATGAGTTATAAGTATTTAAAGTTTAGACAAGCGGAGTAGTGGACAATCATTTTTAGGGGTAACCCCGTACCACTATACTCTGCCAATCTAAACTTTAAATACTTATAACTCATAAACTAATCGTCCTAAATTCAATTTTTATGAATTAAAATACTTTGAAAAATATTCTGCTTTAGAATATGAAATTAAAACTCTATGTCGTCATTCAAAAAAGTAAAAAACTTAAAAAAATGATAAGGATAAAAAGTATTTAAAAATATAATTTTTTAATAAAAAGGTTGGTTTTTTAATAACTTGAAACTATGTAAAAAAATTTTTTTTTAAAAGTCAATACTTTTTTAAATAATGAGTATTGTTTGATAAATCAATCACTGAATGTTGTTTCCGACTTACAAATGCGTAGCATAAAAAATTTTACGCTGAGCAGATCACGTTTAGCTCCGTGAACTTAAAATTTAGAGTGAATTGACCTCTTATAAAAATTAAGGTAACGTTATTATCGAGGGATTTTCATAGACTTTTTATTATGTTTTAATTTTAAAGTTTGTTATGAATATTTCAAGATATACAAACAATTTAAAATTTTAAAAACTCATTACTCGCTTTAAAATTAAAATATAATAAAAAGTCTACGAGAAGCCCTCGATAATAAAGTTATCTTTAATTTTTATAAGAGGTCAATTCACTAAATTCACTAAACTCATGGAGCTAAACGTGATCTGCTGAGCGTAAAATTTGTTATGTTACTGTTATGCACTTGTTAGGCGGAGACATCACATGTGGGTAAAACGCCCCCTGTTAAGGTAAGTTACCAAAAGATATATATATTATATATTTAAACAAATAAAATTTCCTATCCAACACTAAAAACTAAAAATATTAAATAATTGTAATGTAGAATAAGAATTAAACATAGAAAACTTTTAATTGCTCTACTGAATAATGATAAAGATTGAATTACGTCTTTCTAACGTCGCTTACACATTGTGTAGATTTTGGTGTTATTAACCGAACCTAATTATTTATCTACTAAATCAATAAATACCTAATTAATCATTTAAAATAAGAAAAATCATGCAGATATGATCTTTTTGATCATAGAAATCGTACAGTTAGAAATTAAGTTATTAAGAGGATGCTACACCCGCATACGTTGTCTCCGTCTTACAAGTGCGTAACATAGCAAATTTTATGCTCAGAAGATCACGTTTAGCTCCGTTAGTTTAAAATTTAGAGTAAATTGACCTCTTACAATAATTAAAGGTAACATTATTATCGAGGGCATAACGTAAGCTTTTTATTATATTTTGATTTTAAAGTGAGTTATGTGTATTTTAAGATTTACAAACAATTTACAATTTTAAAATACACATAACTCACTTTAAAATCAAAATATAATAAAAAGCCTACGTTATGCCCTCGATAATAATGTTACCTTTAATTATTGTAAGAGGTCAATTTACTTTAAATTTTAAACTAACGGAGCTAAACGTGATCTGCTGAGCATAAAATTTGCTATGTTACGCACTTGTAAGACGGAGACAATATATGCGGGTGTAGCGTCCTCTTAAGGGAAAAGTGAAATATTATAAAATATTATAATACAATCCGGAATCACGCTAACCATATCTCAAAGTTGTCAAGTTGACCGAGTCCACTAATTCATTCCGTGTACCCATTACTTGGCTTTGGAAGAATATTATGATACATTTCATTATGCTACTTCACCATAATTAGTTAAATAATTTGTAGAATTGTAATTATTTCTAGTATTAGCGTATTAGTGTGTTATTAGTTAATGACTATGTTCTCACCTCGCGTACCATATTACATTGGTAATATTAAATTATAAATAATATGCCAACTTAAGTGTGCAAACAGAAAATAAAATAATTGGTTATAAACTGACATCACAACAAAAAACGAGTAAATAAATGCTGAGTAAATCAAATCAATGTACACTTATGTTGTTTCAATTATTAATTTACTTAGCGAGAATTTATTTTGTTAAAAATTATAAATTATGATATTTAAATAATAATGAACTTATAATGCCTTTCATTAATTTTGTTCACGCTATTTTTTTTGCTATACCATAAAAAGTATTTAATTTTTCATTGAGTAAATAATTTATTGAAACAAATTAAGCCTACTTTAATTCAATTTACTTAGCATTTGTTTATGATATCACATCTGTATAGTGCTTAAAAATCTGTTTTACTTTTTACTTAGCTGTTTTTTACACGGAGTGTTTTTGTTGTGATCAAACAGTATAATATATTAAAATACCTACATTTAGTTAAATTTTTTCTTGTCATAAATAATAACTGCATACATTTATTTTAGTAAAACATGATATTTAACATATAACAATAAAATAAATGTTTCATTATGTACCTACAGTCAAAAACAATAAACATAACAAATAAATAATTAACAAAAATATAGTAGTTGTGTAAAATAATATTAACTAGCAGTATATAATATAAACAATAATTTGAGGAAATCAATAAAAATAATTAATTTGATTAATTATTGTTTATAATATACCATTAAGTATGTATCTCCTATTAGTTTCTCTTGACAAACATTCAAATTCAAAATTTATGACTTATAACTAAGGCTTGGATTTCGATGCACTTTGCATTGTTTTCCAAAGCTTACTGTGCGATGCTCGTCTGGTCACAAATTTGTTTTATATACTTATGAATGAGAATAAGAAAGTTTATTTTGCATATTTTGGAATTTTTTAGTTTTTAGGTAATTTTCATAGTTTTTTAGGGCATTTTAGAGTTTTTGGGGCATTTTTTGAGTTTTTGGAAATTTAGTAGAATTTGAAATTTAATTTTAAGATTTTTATACCAACATGGTTTTTATATAAATATAACTGATTATAAATAGGTAGGTACTCGTAATTCGTATTATATTATTGGACAAGGTTTGAGTAACCACTACCCGCATTTCCTGTTAAATAATCTTAAATTGGTAAAATCGATGTTCAATGATATCGTTTGACGTTCAGTACGAGTTTTGTGGTCCGTTTTATTATTCTAGTTAATTTTTTAAGTACATTTTTTTGGGGTTTTTAAAGTATTATTTAGAGTTTTTAGGTCATAAAAGCATTTTTTTAAAGGTATTTTTTGGGGGTTTTTTAGGCATTAAAATCACAGCCCTACTTATGACTTATGTACCTATGAAATAAATAATAGAAACTACAGAAATACTACTCACTCGTTTTTTATTTAGTTCATCATTTAGCTCTGATAAAATTAAATTCTGTTCAGTTTCATATTTACTCCATTTCTTGTCCATTCTTTTTATTTTATCTGGTGCTGCATCAACTTTATTTTTCAGTTTAGTAATAACCTCAGGATTATCAATAATATTTAAACTTTTTTCTTGAACTGCTATTTCTTTTTCTAATTTTTCTAATTTCAACATGAGATTTATTTTGGTGGAATGTTGCTACATACACATAGGATACATATTTACAATACATTTTTAACTATAAACAAAGAAATTACTTACATTTAGGGTTAAACTTTTAAGTTCATTATTTTTGGAAACTAGATCTTCAATATATGTTGATTCAGATTCCTTTGATATTTTTTCAATTTGATCTTTAGATACCTTTTTAACCTCAGTATTAAGGTAACTTGCTTGTTTTAAATTGATTTTTTTGATTTCTCCTTGGAATGTTCTACTCTAAAACAGATTTATTTATTAATTATATACCTGAAGCCACTAGTTATTATACTATGCTCCATGGAGCCTCAGGGCTCCACGAGTAATGTTGAGGCTTTGTGACTATAATATCTGAATTGAATCAAAATAAAATAACAGTTTATCTTAAATTTTATTAATAATAACCAGTATAATTTTTTGTTTCATACATGAGATGAGAGTTTGTTGAATGAAAAATTGTATTCATTGTTTATGATTAGATACATTATAAACCAAGGGCAAAAAAAATAATAAGCAAATCATTCACACATAATTTTTCATGAGGTATGTAATTTTATAAGCATTCCTAATTGTTGGGGCTCAGTAGAATTTTTCGAGTAAAACAATAAGGCTCTACAAACAAAAAAGGTTTGAGAACCTGCTGACCTACAGGATTTACCTAATTACATTTGAAATAATACTTAACTAATATTACCCTATGTATATGATAAAATTTATCAATATAGTACATCTAATACCAGACAGGCCAAACAAATATGTATATACATTAAATATATTATTATATTTATAAATACATATAATTATAGGGACGGGCATAAACTTGAATAATATATTAGCTTTAACTATAAATACAAGGTACAACATACAGTCGACATTAAAAAAAAAAAACCAAGATACATTTTTAAAAACATATAAAGCATGTAACCATGTACATCAATATTATTTACCTAATTCAGTATAGTTTATTACTTATTAATTATTTATAAAGTGTATCTTATGTTGTTAAATTTGAGGTTGTTTTTTTTAATATGATGGATCAAAAATATGGGATTTCAAAAAAAAAGATATTTTTTTATTTAAAACTGTCACTTTTTTTCTACTACAATTTCAAAATGTATAAGTTTGCATCAAAAACAGCTTTATTTTATCAAATAATACTATCATCTATATTTTTAATGGATTTTTGATCTTTTTTCTGAAAATGTTCAGTCAAATAATATTAATTTTGGTTTGCTAGTTTATTAACTACATCCTCTAAAGTTTAGTGAATTCCTTATACTTATAATTGAAATAATTGGTGTAAATTGTATTTACAAAAGGTACTTTATTTTATCAAATTATCTTTTAATTTAATTTTGTAACTTTGATACACTGAAATCAGTTATCTAATGAAACTCCGCCTAAAAAATGTTTTCAATTTTGGGACGAATGTAAACAAAATAGTTGGCAAATGTAGTTTATTATTTTTATCTTAATAAAATATTCAGAAAAAATAGTCATAGAAAATATAGCGATATTGATACAACTGGCATGCATAACAAATTTGAAATTTTGATGAAAAATTGCCAGTCAAAAATAAAGCTACTTTTTTCAGTTCTCTGAAATTCCATATTATCATGACTTAATCATAAAAAATCATAAGTGCAATGACATAAGATACACTCTGTAAAATAAGAAACAAAACAATATAATGAAGTATATTAATTAAACAACTTGTTTCAGGTGTAGGCTTTTTATTTAAAGATATTAAAAACATGAACATTTACATATAACTAAATTGTATATTAATCTATACCTATATTTACTACTGAAACATCAAAGTATTCTATTTATCATTGCAACTAATTTTGTGATACCATCTGGTACTTATAGAAATGGTTTAAGTCAAATTTAAAATCTTATTTAAATAAACTATAATCCTTAAAAATTAATGTATCCTAATTTTTATTTAGTTTATGCAGAAAATTTTTTTTAAGATACACCAAATGTATTAAGATATAAAATATGAATAATTATAAGATACATGCCTATTCTTGATTACTAAGTCACATATATCGATAACATTTTTATTTGGAATATTGATGTTACGGACAAAAGTCGAAATCTGGCAAACCTCAGAAATGTCCGGTCAAAATGCGAACTGCCCACAATCCTTGGGCAAATGTCATATTTCAGTTTTCGACCGCGCAAACCTAGTTATGACCAACCTCATTTGGGTAAAACTGTATACTGACTTTTGTCGTAAGGGCAAAACTGTAGTGTTTTATATAAGTAATATACGTTCGCTAATATTAAATACAAATAGTAATTTTTATTGTACGATTTTATTATGATTATAAATGTGTCTATTATGTGTAGCAACAAATAAACAAAATTATTATTTTTTTATTATTATTTAAGTGTATTCAATTATATATTTTGTACAATAATATTTATTTTATGATTATTTGTATTATTTGTGATTATTTGGTTTTGCCCTTACGATAAAAATCAGTATACAGTTTTGCCCCAATGAGGTTGGTCATAACTAGATTTGCCCGGTCAAAAGCTGAAATATGACATTTCGCCCAAAAATTAGTTCACGTTTTGACCCCACATTTCTGAGGTTTGCCAGATTTCGACTTTTGTCCGTAACATTGAGACAGATATTTCATAATTAAATCATGTTTGTTTGACACATAATTTAAAAAACTTATAAAGATACTATAAAACAAAAACCTTGATTTAAAATAATATTAAAATAAATATTTATAACAAAAAAGGCAAGAATAAAAACTTATAGAGGTCAACATTCATCATTAATAGTTTTTACTATGAATTTTCAATATTTATTATTTAGAGAATAATTGAGAATAACTACTTTTTTAAACTATTTAAAATGTAATTGGATACAATAATATTTTACAATGGAATTTATATAATACACCTAAAAACTAAATTTTATTTATATTACAAATACCTTTGATAAATCATCTGATGTTCTCAGTTCGAACTCATAAATATTCAGCAATCTTTTAGTGTTATGTGTGATTAATGAAGGAATTAAATATTTCAAATCCAATGGTTGTTCAGTAATATATTTTAAACTATTAATACAGAAATTTCGCCATTCTATAAAACAAAAAATAATTAATTAAACAATGTTCTTATTGTTTACAAATAATAATTAATACTAATAGTATACATACATATTACATTTATCAACAACATTAAAAAATGAGTAAATATAAGTAAAATTGTGTATAAATAAAATTAAAATGATCATGTGGAAGTAAATGTATTTGTAATTTCAATTAATAAAAGTAATTTAAAATAATTCTGTCTCAGTTACTCAAAAACTTGATTTTTTTATTGGACATTGGACAATGAACATAAAAACATATTTAACCAAATAATAAATTATTGCTCTTGGAACCAAATTTCTTAATTTTATGATTATAATACATTAAATATAAAATGCTCATCTACATATATTATATATAAATGGAAAATGGAAATTTTTTCCACGCATATTATCAGAAAACCACTTATCCGTTTATCTTGATTCTTTTTTAAAATGAAAGAGTACATTTTGGAGCAGGTTTTAAGCTTGATTTCAATTTTATAAGTAGATTAACAATTAAATAATTCATCAAAAATTATGGTATAATAATGAACAATGTGCTTGAAATCAACAAATAGCGTAATCAGATTAGTAGCAGTGGCATAAGTTATAAATTTATAAGCCAAAATCTTCTAATTTCTAATAAATCCAATGAATGGCTTTGTGAACATGCAATTCTAGCTTCAAAAAAACGACACTGTCAATATCACGAAAGAAAAAATTATTTCTATGTTAGAAGCTATTAGAAAATTCCTTATTTCTATTGATACCCTTACTGATCAATATCAAACTGTAGATATTTCTACTGAATTACTAAATTATTTAAATCTGTCAGGTCTACCACCACATAAACTTGATTTGAAAATTGGTGCAACTATTTTTTGTTATACAGAATTTAAAGGCTCCCAAATTGTATGATGAAACCAGATTGAGTTTTATTTTTAAAAATATAATTGAAACCAAAATTCTCACTAGTGTAGAGTGTCGTCAAACTGTGTTCATTTCAAGAATACCAATGATTACAAATGAATAACCTTTTAAGTTCAAACAGGTAAAATTCTATAACAAACTTTGTTTTGCCATTAAAGCACAAGGATAGACAATGAAAGTAGCAGGAATCAACAACAAAGACCCTTGTTTACTAATGGAATATTGTATGCTTCTGTATTAGCTCAGAAATTAAGTTATTCATACATGCCTCTGAACAAAAAACTAATAATATTAGTATAATAAGTAGTAACTATTAACATTTTGTTTATTTATTAACAAAATAAATAAATCTTCTGCACAGTCTAATTTTAAAATTTTATATATTTTGGGGTAACAAAATTATAACTTCATAAATTTACATCTTAAACCATAATATGATTTACAAATTATCAACCTTACCAGCAGGAGTACAGTTTCTTTTATGTCCTGGTACAGTTATACCAGTTTCTAATGGTACAGAGACATATGAATAGTTCGGAAATAATGAAAAGTTTAATGATTTTCTTTTAGTTGATAAGCTTTTTTTGAGTTTTTTTGATATTGTACATCGTTTACCTAAATAATATAAATAAAATCATTAATATTGAATATAATTAGGGTGATACATACAAATATATATACCTAGTAATTGATGACATAGTAAATATAATATAATTATTGCCTACCTTACTATATACGTATATATATTGATTTTGTAACTATTAAAAAAATTTAGAATTTTTAATAATTATTTTATATTCTAAAATCTTTCCATATAATATGAGTTTATTAACTATGTATATAGACAAGGTTATTAAAATAATAATGTCTATGTTTATCAGTAGTTATTTCAGTTATATCAATAAAATATAATTTTAAAATAACTGAGTAAATTATAAAAGCTTTATAGTTTATAAAGTGTAAAACTTAAAATGTATTAATGAGATATCTAGGTATAGTGTCTTTCAAAACTAGATAAATATATTTTAAATCAAAATCTAAGGATTCAATTCAATAATACTGTACGAAGCATGCTGTTGTATTAATAAATAATTAAATGCAATTTTTTTATCATTCGAGCAATATTAAAAATTGAAAAAAACCAAAATACTAATCAATAATTCTAACATGAATTTTTTACTGTAGTTGTAATTTCCAAAACTTTTAAAACCTTGAATTAAAGAGAAATATATGAAAAAATAAAAATAAATAAACAATAAAATCAACTAAGTATAAATACACATTACATACTTTTTAATTCTATGGTATTTTCAATTTCTTTGGGTAATTTTTCAATTAAAAACATTAATATTCTTCTCATATCTACTATATTTCCATATAAAATTGTTTGATATCCAATGTCAAACTTGTAACCAACTTTCTAAAACAATAAATATACATTTAACATAATTAGCAGATTAAGTAGAGCGTATAAAAAAATTAGGATTTAGGTACACATTATACTTTCAATTTTTGTTATTATTTGGATAACCTATAACATTCAGTTTGAGTGACATATTTCAAAACATTGGACACATTAAAATAGAGGAAAAATATATTATTTAGATAAAAGTAGTTTTAAATGGCTGAAAATAAATAGAATTTCTGTCATTGAATATAGCCTATTATACAATTACAACATGATTCCAAAGTATTGATGTTTTTAAATAAAAATTTAATAGTTTTTGAGGTATTTAACTTTGGATGCTAAGGATTATAGGTCTAGAACAATGAATTTGGAAGAAATGGATGCAATAAAAAATTGAAATTGTTATAGTTTGTTTAATCAAAATTGTATAACTTGTAAATTATGCCCAAGTGGTCAAAAAGTGTGAAATGGAAGTATAAAAATTCAGAATATAATATAATAATTGCATTGGTTATTTTGAAAGCCAAACGACCGAATGGTTGTCCATACCGGAATGGTATTGGTATGTATAATAGTGCAGTAATACACACAATCGCTGAACATATTTTTATAGTGTAAAAATTAAAACATGTCAAAACGCGCAACCTACATTATAATGGAATTGATGGACACATTAATTTCCGTGAACATTACCAATTATCAAATATTTTCCAGCAAATTATTTTGGACGTCATGCATTATAATATATTTTTACTCTCAATCGTTTATTAATTGATAATGTTTGTCAATCATGATATTTTTACTAGTGAATTTAATATGCACATAAAAAATAAATGTAAAAGAGAATAATACAGATGTTGTTAGAAATTTGATTTAATTAATAATAAATAAAATAAATGTCATGCTGAAGCTTTGTGGTTCAAGTTTAAATATATACAACATTTTAGAAAGTCTGTTAAGTAGTGTATACAGCATATTACAGATATACTGTATACAGTGTATACAATAAACAACACACAATTAAAGGCATATCTATTGATTTACAAATATTTATTTAAAAAAAATTGTATTCTTACCTTACAAGCCTCTGCTACAGTGATACCATATTGGTATCTAGCAGACATAGATCGAGGAATTGTAAAAGATAAGTTTATTGTTGGCTGAATTTTTTGTAAGCACATTATTATAGCTTTTATTAAATTTTCTTGAGCTATATTTGTAAAAGCATTTTCACTTTCTGAGAATTCACTAAAAAAAAAAAAAAAGGCGGGTAAGTCGTGGATGTCGCTCTGCTATACAGTAGGTTACAAGTAGGTTACTGTAATGGGTGGAATTAAATTTGAATCCAATGATATTATATCATTGTCTACCAAAAACGATTCTGAGGACGGTTTATCTGTCTAGGATATATAATAGATTATTAAAAATTTTCAAACCTTAGATTTAAAAAGAAAATTTTTTATGAATTTCTAGTTTGAAATAATTTGCGAATTTTTACATATGTTGTCAAAATTCAAACTTTGAATCCTTGTGAAAAAAAAAATTGTGACCATGAATTTTTTTATTTTTCAACTGCTATTGTTAAAATGTGTTAGAAGCCTTGTATTAAATTTTCATGCTTTTCTACCGAACAAATACATTTTTATCTATATTTATAGAAAAAAAAACTAAAAAAGTTGAAAAATTAAAATGTCAGTAAACAGCTCAAAACAAATCTAAATATTTTGAAAATTTTATCAAATATATATAAATGCCTATATAAACATTCAGTCAAAATTTCAAGTATTTGCTGTCATTTTTTTTAGAGTTACACTAAAATAAGGAAATCGCTAAAAGTGAAAATCCAATGTTGTAAAAATTTAAATTTCAAATGCTCATAAAAATTTAATTTGAATTTCCGGTGGAATTTTTATTTGTGATAAAGATTGTAAAACTTGTAAGGAATCTTGTATTAAATTTTTAAATCTTAGATTTAAAAAAAAAATTTTTTATGAATTTCTAGCTTAAAATAATTTGTGAATTTTCGTGATTTTTACGTATTTTGTTAAAATTCAAACTTTGAATGCTTATAAAAAAGAATTGTGACAGTGAATTTCTTTTATTTTTCAACTGCTATTGTAACAATATGTTAAGAGCCTTGTATTAAATTTTCAAGCTTTTCTGCTTAACTAATAAATTTTTATCAATATTAATTTAAAATAAACTAATAATGATCGAAAATTTCAAATGCCTATGAATAGTTCAACTTCAGTCGAAAATTTTTGAAAATTGCATGGTGGATAGAATATACTTATATAAACATTCGGTGAAAATTGCATGTATCTATGGTCATTTGTTTTAAAATTCCATCAAAAACCAAAATCGATTTTGTCGAAAAATGAGTGTGCGTAAAATTTCCCGTTTTTCCCTTAATTTTTAGTTTATTTTTATCGATTATTCAGGAAAGTATTAAGAATTTTTTACTTTTGACCCCCCAAAGTACCAACAAGATTCACTTTCTGATCGAACGAGGTACTGAAGTCAAAAATCGAAGCACTTTTACTACCCCAAAACGTGATGACAGACACAAAAAAAAAAAAAAAAAAAAACACACACACATCATGGTAAAATCAATACATTCATCGCTCCCCTCAGAACCTAAAATTAGGTACTTAAAAATATAATATCTATATTATACACTGAGATCCCTACAATCTCTAATAAACCACATAATTTTGATAGTTTATAACTACTAATCTCAAAAAGTTAAAATGTTGTCAAAAACAAATATTCTTAATGCAATACAATATAATAAAATTATCAAATTGTTCTTACATTTTTTAAATCTTACAAAAATAACATTATTTCCTTTTATGTGTGGATAAATTAGTAAAGTGTTATGGTAGATTAAGTTGCATTGAAAATAATAAAAATTAAAAATATTCAACAAGTGACAAATTAACCACTATCAATTTACAAAGAAAATGATTTAAAGATGAACCTACTATAACTTTCTTAATAATTTATAGTATTTTTAATAAACATATTTATTAGGTAGGTACTAAAATACATAAACATAGCATACCTAGGTACCTCTACTCAAATTCATTTTTGTTTTAGTTTTAAAGTTTTAGTTGCCACTAAGATTTTACCTCACCACAAGCTTTACTTATAGAGGTTAATTAATCAAAATACTGAAATTTGTAACTAATAATTGATGATGTAAAAATAAAATATTCATTTGGACAGGAATTGGCTAAAATGCCAATTTTTTTTTTTTGCTTAAAACAATGGTGTAAACAATAAATTTCTACTGGAACTTATTATTTTAGAAGTTATAGCTTTCCAAAGTTCGCGATTTTACGTTTATAACCATGGGCTCAACACAACTGTGTAAACAATAATTTTTTTTTTTATAATGTATTTGAAGCCGGCCAGAGTAGTAACCCGTATATTAAGCTTAGGTAGGCTTATTCATTCAATATTTTTCCACGGGGAGTGGTTTGTGGAACACATCTATCGAGAGGTCTGGAGGACCTTGAGTATGATGACCGGGCCTGTAGGTAAAATCTGGTCCCTTCGATTTTGGTAAACGGAGCCATTTTAATTGTTACCTTAACCAACAAAGTTAAGAGGTTTTACGCCTGCCTGAAAGAGCAAGAATACTCTTTCAGCCGCGACCCCAAAAGAGTAGTTTGCTATTTTAGCACTGGGGGGGGGGGGAGCCGAGCCAATATTCCACTTGAAGTCTTTCGGCGACAGGAGTCAGTAGACGAAGGGAGCCACCATAATATACTTACATTATATTTAACAGGCAAGGGTTACAATGTAATCATTAGTCTGTTGTTTACTTGAACATAATTACAAAACAACTTAATATAGCATTATGGCTTAAATCAAACAAGTGTTGTAAAATCACAAACTTCAAAACTATAACTTATAAAATAATATTTTCCGTAAAAATTTGTTGTGTCATCATTTCAAGCATAAAAAAATAAGTCATTTCAGAAAAAAATTTAAAACGTGAGGGGGTAGGACAGGTGCATTTTTGCCCATAAAATTAAAATCAAAATGATTGATGCCATCCAAATATAATATTCTTAACACTGAGTTTGTTAAAATTAAGTTTTAGTCAGGTAAAAATTAGTGACTACATTCAAAAAAATATTTTAATAAAAATAATAAATTTAATATCTACAAAATAGTATGTCAACTTCCTCACTTTTTACGAGTTTGTCATATCCAGTATATTATGTCTGCCCTAAAAATTCATAACATACCAAATTGTTTAATTGTATGTTATAGTTCATTTAACTCTAATTACTTATGTTAAATTGCTCTGAAATTAATAAAAAAAATCATAATGCCATCAATTAGTTGATAATCTAATTTCTGAATTTGACAATACGTCAATTCACTCTAATATTAGACACAACAAAGTTGATTGAATTATTTAGAACATACAACTTGCTATGTTATACATTTGTAAAACTTGAGAACAATACATATTGTGCCATCTTAAGGAATAGGTACTCACAATAAAAAGTTGATGGAAAACAATGTTGACTTGCAACCAGTGTTAAACACTAACAAGTACCTACTAAATTTGTATTCCACCATATAGAATGTAATGTATGATACTATATATATTATCCATATATTAGCAATAATAAATATATAATTCATTTTAACATGTCTAAAATTTAAGTTAGGTAAATAAACTCACCAGCCAATATCTTTTAGAGTACAATATATTATCGCATCAATTTCTTCCATTTTATCCAGTAGAATGTTATTAACCGAATACAAATTTAATTATGTATCTTTATACAAAAATCACAAAAAAAAAACGGTTTGTCCTGAGATTATTAGATCAATAACATAGATTACGTAATCGTAATACGTATTTTGATGACAACTACAATATAGGCACCTCTTTTATTTAATTTTATTATTCAGCATTTGTAAATGAGTGTCTCTAAACTAACTCGATTAAGGTTAACTGTAGCTATTATAGGTGCAGGGAAAACCATGACTAAGTACTAAGAAGCAAATATGATTCTGATTTCTAATGATTCAAAATAATTAGTTAATAAGTTACGCTGTTACGCAATATTTTTCAATTTTACCGATAATATTATGAAAATATGAACTGGTAAATATTAAATAATTAACAACCAATCATAAACATTATCGTGTTGTAGATTACCGTGTATTATCATTTTATTGTTATCAATAACGATTTTAAAAAAATGATCTCGTGGTGTTATGAGGCTTATCATTTTTACAATCATGTTATTCGTAGTTCGTACTTGTGTTGTGTTATGACGTGCCTCTATCATTAATTAAGCTTATAATTTATAAATTATGTTACCTTTTACCTACCCATTTATTGTCGTAATGTTCTGAAAACATGGCGTTTTTCATTTTTTGTTGCATTATATTCACACAAATTGTTACCATTAAAATTTCATTATAGTTTTGACAGCAATTTGTTACATTTTTGTTTTAGTGTAGTAGTTTTTTTACATTTAGCTGTCTTAGAGTAAATTTTATTTTGAAATAAATTACGAAACAGAAAACCAACACATCAAGAAGCCTTACCAATATGGATCAGAAAAGCTCAGATAATAGTGATGATAATGAAGGGGAGTTAACAACAAAGCAGATAAAACTTAAGGCTCAAGTTAGTTTTATTTAATTATCTTAATATTGTCCATGTATATTATGAACACAACGCCATTTATTAACTAAATTAACCCCTGGTTATTAAAATCATCAGTTTAATACAACCCTTTCTTAAAACCTAACATTATTCGTTAAATATCAAGGTTTTTTTAATGGAATCTTAATAGTTATGTACAAGAGTAATTACATTTACAAGTAGAAAAATCTACTTTAGTCATTATTTTTGAACTAGAAGATTTTTTCAAGGTTTCATCATAAAAATCTAGTTTTTGTATTGTACATAATGCTAACCAATATTTTCAAGCTATTAATAGAATTGGGTTTGAATAACCTAAACTAACCTACTGAATATAATAATTTAATAATATATATAGTAAATACATAATATTTAAATTATTCCATAAATTGTTATAACAATAGGTTATTATCCCTTCAGAAAGTCGTAGTATTACCAAAACTCACTTCTCTCAATACTAGGATTAAATATGTAGACATTGTTACTCATTGTTCATACAATAGGATGTTAAATGTATGTTACTTACTGTAATCTGTTTCCTAAAAAAAAAAATGGAGTTTCTATGTTAAAAACAAAATAATCTTGATAGTTTTTTATATTCTTTTCAGTATTTTTAATATTTAAAAGAAATTTATATGGTTCAATTGTATTTACTTAATTAATACTTAATACTTAATTAATACTTCATAACATAAAATATAAAAAGTAATTATGTTAACCATTACACCATTTTTAATTCTTATAGGTAAACTTTACATTTTATTTCCAAAAATTTGGATTTATTGTTTGCTCTCTTATAATTTTTATTTGATTTATGTTCTCTCAAAGTTCCTCAATTTCTATTTTTTACAGTCTCTTGTTATTTTTTTTCCATTTCCTTTTAGGCTTTTACAGATCCTTATAATTTGAAATAGAAATAACAAATTTTAAAACAAAATTCAAAAATTGTAAAAATACTTTTCATTACTTATATTGTTATATAATTAATAAATGTTATAGTTTACGTTTATTGAACTCAACGGGTGGTGGCAATATAATAAAAATTAGTAAATATTAGCTGTATTCTTTTTGTATGTGGTCTACTGCACGTTTCTATACAACATATTATACAGTCTGCCACATTTTTCTATTAATTATAATAAGAAAAGGTTGAAATAATTATTTTATTTTATCTACATACAAATTATCCAATTTCAAATACAGAAATAATATAACAATTATTAATAAAGTAACAGTAAGCTAAATCACGTTTAATAATCTTAATCAAGGTACTTAACAATATATACAATCAATTAATAGATTATGATCATGAATAGGGGATGGATTTGAATGCGAAATGCATTTTTTATAAATTTCTGAAAACATTGTCATTTTTTAACTTTAAAAAATTTAATTTGACAACGACAATAACTTATTTAAAGATAATAATAAGTCCAAGGTGCCTTGGATAATATTCTTGCCTTTTAATTTTATGAGGTAAATTCATGGGAAAAAAAAGTTAATTATAGGTGATTAAAGATTACATTGAACATCTTACATATTTATTTTTGTTCTTCAGATTGTAAGTTATAAATAGAGCTTGAATTTTAGTTCCCTAAAAATCTTTAGATATAACTACATTTATTTAAAAAATATATATTTATAACAAGTGTATTTTTGTATTTTTTTTTTAATATGTATTAGAAGTATTAGTATAAATTAAAATAATAAATATACATTTTAAGATAGCTAGATTTCATGGACTTATTTTACCTTATTCATGCCTTAGATTTTGACATTTTAAGTATTTTCTATTAATATAATAAAATTATAAATACCTAGTTACTTTATAATCTGTTATTTATCCATTTATATAAAATCCTTGTCGGTATACAGAGTGAATCTTTTATCAAACAACACTTATATGGTGTTCGTGTGTAATACCACCTAACATACACCTATAACACACTAACACCACCCAAAACTACCCAATTTTGGGAGGCTATATCTCGTAAATGGATTAACGAAAATTTAAAATTTAAACGTGAAAATTCATTGAAAAAATAGCCTTTTTAGTTTATGACATTTTAAGTATAGGTTGTCATTTGAAAATCAAAAGTTGATAATGGTTTACCTGATAAATATAAGGGTGAAAATATTTAAAAAAATATATAGTTCTAGAACAAGATGGATCTTAAATGTTGAAAAAAAAAAAATTGAAAGAAGTCAATAGTTTTTGAAATAATGTGTGTTGTTTGATAAAAGAATCAGCCTGTATAAAAATCTTTTAACGAATTTTCAAATTCATATTTTGTTTCTAAAAACTCAAAAATGCTCCAATAAATCTGAAATATCATAAAAATTGTTTATATTTATAACTTTAAAAGCTACAAAATTTCAGATAACGCAAAATAAATGTTCTTATCCTCATTCAAAAGTACATAATATAGCAAATTTAATATTAAAACCATTGTTTATTTTAAGTAAAAAAATTTGCTGCCCTATTTATTCAAATTGTTTATTCTAGTAATATCCTGGGTTATCAATCATTTACACTTACACAGTAAGAACCAAGGCTCTAGCTTTTCACTCATTTTGACATCAAATCAAATACACAACATAACGGGTATATCTATCGTATGTGATTTAAGCCGCAACCTGTGTATGCTACAAAAATAAAATATTTTTATTTTGTTTTCAAATTTTAATTTTAATATCTGTATAATCTAATATTATATATGTTTAAAATAATATGGGGCAAGTTGTACGGTTACTGGGAAATGTTAATATTATGAAATACAGAAATGTCTTAGTAAGTCTAAAGAAATGATTGGTGTGAATGTTTTGGAGGTAATAGTGCAGCGGAGCAGTGATGAGATGAAAATTATGTTTGTATCCAACATTTTATGATTTTACATTTTTATTTATAATTGTAGTTTATCATAGGTACTTAAACTAATAAATTATTGTTTAAATTTTAGGAAATCGCTAAACGCATCGAAAAATATCACGGTAGATATACATCTTCTAGTCGATGTAATACACCTCTGCCACTCACTTCAGCAGAGAGTATAGAGTCTATACAAAGTAACAGTGTTATTTCTGATACGAGTGAAAAAATTTTGTTATTCCGACAATTTTTAGAAAATGACAGGTATGATTAATAATTATTTAATATTATACTTAATTTAATTTAATTACAGATTTAAATTATTTCATATAAATACAAATTTAATTAAACAAGAAAAAAGTATAGGCAGGATTATTATAATCTCAAGTAAATGTGTTTCATTGTATAGTTATTGCGTATAACACCCTATTGTTAGAAAAGTTATTTACAAAAAATAATATAATATGCACAATATTCAACTTTTAATTTTTTTAAATTAGAATTTTACATTAATATTTAATTGTAAAGCTTTATAAATCTTCCATTAAAAAAAAAAGGTTCTGAGCTTTGCACAGTAAATAAATCACATAGATCTGCATTTTTTGATATTAAATGACAAATCAAATAGTTCATTGTACTAATGCATTAATGTTATCATTCAACTGAAAACATCAATAAAGTTAATTTTTATGTAGTCATCAACGAAATAATAGAAATTTGATTTCATTTTTAATATCTTTTATGATGTTGATAAATAATAAGAAGATCATGAGAAAGAGATCCCCCCCCCACCCTTAACGTCCAAAAGGGACTCTGTGACCCAAAATCTTAATTCCATATTTTTTTACAAATTAATTTCTAATAGATAAGTAAAAGCTTAATAATAGTCACAAAAGCCAGTGTGTAATACAACGTTTAGTAATACTTAATGATTTAACTCTATTAAAGACTTGAGAAATCCAAATTAATCAAATCAACCTGATAATGATAAGAAAAAGTGTCAAATACAAATTGTATGTTAGAGTTGATTGTTTGGGACGGGATAATTTTGTCTTGACAATTTTTTCCATTTGATATATTATTATCTGTGATTTTTATTTTTTATACTATAAATTATTCAAAATATTAAGAATAATTTAAGCTATTTATACAATTAATTTATTCATACTACTCTACATTATGTTTGTATTGACTTATAAGTTAATATCAATAATAAATGATATAATACTATAATAACTACTTATTATATTATAATTTAATAAATGTGATAGATTTGCAAAATGTAATTCAATATACAACATACATTGTACACACAATATTTGTTATACAATAGAATGACCTCCTTTATTTTGATTTTTAAATGTATGAGTATTATACTTTAGTAACATTTATTAATTTTCATTGCAGAAAGTTAGTTGAGAGTAGTAAAATAGATGAGCAAAAACATAATATTGATGATCTAGTCAATGCTGGTAATTTATTAAATGAAAAAGAAAAACCCAATACATATTATGTAAGTTTTCTATATATTTTAGTAGTTTTAGTTTTATTTTTAATTAATTAGAATTTAAAGTTCCATTTTAAAGTATTTAAATTAAGTGTTTTAGTAGAAACTCAAGTAATAATTAGAACTAGTAATTCATTAAGCTTTTCTGGTTTTCCTCTATTTTTCTTTACTTATTATAATATGTCTAATTGATAATGAATTATGTTTAAATTGCCTGTATTATGTTAAATCAATAATCAATTAGTAATTTAAATTTGAATGCAATGAGAACATGTTAAATAAGCATTTTTTTTAAAATTATTATTCTTAGTCATATTTGATGGTAATTTAAGTACAATAAATACAATAATTGTTTTAAATAAACAACAACATATTTTTGATTATAATTTTGTTTCGATGAAGCCATTATTCTGATTGAAATAATTTCTTTCATAGAAATGACAGTATAGTTGAATATAACAACAGGGACATCAAAAATTCAACATTCTTATTTTAATCTTGTGAAAATCAAATACAAAAATATTAAAAGTAGTATTTATCTGTGTTTCAACTTTGATGTTAATCAACTTTTGACCAATAAACAAAATAATCAAAGTTATTTATTTAAATTATTACAATTGCTAATTACATAAATGTTCTGCTGTTTTAGTAGAATATTCAAAGTAAAAGTCGTACTATTTACATTTATATACCTATATAAATTATAAATTCAACTAACTAAAGCTTATTTAGAAAGTCAAAAAAATAACATGTTGATTTACACAAACCTAGTGATCTTAGCAATCTTACATAATTTATAGTGTCTAGATATCAAATTTATGGTGTTCCATTCATTATTATATAATATTTTAATACAGAACATTTTTATATTGCAGGAAGATATTATATCTGCACAATTTCATGAACAAAATCTACAGTCTTTAAAAAGTCAAATTGTTGAATTAAATGAAAAACTTGAAAATTGCCGTGTAAGTTGTATTGCTGTAAATTAATAACTATAAAATGTTAATTATTTCTTACTTTTTAATTTTTTTTTATCAAAATAGAATAATATTACTGAAAAAGATATGTTATTGCAATTAAAAATTGAGAAAATTGAGTCATTAAACAAAGCTATAGCACAAACCAAAAAATCACATTTAGAAACTGTGGAAGCATTAAAAAAAAAAAACATTGAAGTCATCAATGAAGAACGTTTAAGATGTACTCAAAAAGTCAATCATATTGCAGAAGAATCAGAAGAATTAAAAAATAAGTTAGTACAAAATAAAAATTAACTTTAGAATTAATTAGTTGATTTACATACTACGTACTACATTTATTTTTTATTTAGCTTAGAAGATGTTCACCGACTTTGTGATAAATTAAAAAAAAAAAACATTAAAATTGATAAAGAAAATTCTGAACTAAAAAAAAAGGTAATAAGTTTAAAATCGGAAATAGAAGAATTACATACAAGTTATGAAAACGAGGTGAGTAAATATGTATTGTTGTCTCAGTTTTACAAACACGTAACATAACAATTTTATGCTCAGCAGTTCAAATTTTACTCCGTTAGCTTAAAAAATTAGAATGAATACATCTTTTATGAAACTTAAATATTTTCTTCCGTTTTTGATAAGATAAAATATTTTGTGATAAAGATAGTAAAAATATATGAAATTTTTATTAATTTAATATTTTTTTATTCATAAATTATATGAAAAGTAGTGTCATGTTATACTTAAGAAATAGCCTTTAACCGAGAGTCTTCGGTATTTAGAGACACTGTATATTAAAAGTATGGTATTTTTTAGTTCTATCTAGAGAGAAAATTAAACATATCAAATATTATTATTAAGTATCAAATAACAGTTTAATATTTAAAAAAAAAACCTTAATATGTTAAAAAAAAATTTTAAAGATCACAAAATATTAATAATTATTAACCTAATAAAAAATCTTTTTTTAGAAAAAATTAATTCTTAAACACAATCAAGAAACTTCAAAACATCTTATCGGTGGTGAGTTGTATTTTGATGTAGTGTTATAATTATTAATTAATCATGTTGTTTGTAAAAATAAAATATATGTGTTAGATATGGAAAAAGAATTGCTGAGCTTACAACAAGAAAATGATTTATTATCTAACCAAATAGCTATGACGGAAAGCAAATCAGTACATTTGCAAGAGAATGATAATTTATTAATGGAACTTGACAGTAAGTATTATATTTATTTTTTAAGTATACAACTAAACTACTACCTGAACAATTTTTTCTTTATCTTTATTTACATATGATATTTTACTGAGTTTTATTATTTTGAAATTTCTAAGAACATATTTCAATTACAAAAGAATACATATTTACATACATACAAATTTAAAATTATTTTAGCAAAATAATCTCTATTCTTATAATTTTTGAATATGTTTTCCAGTATTTTATTAAATTTTTATTGCTATAAGAGCAATAAGCCTTACAATTAATGTATAAAAACTAGCCAACTTCCCATGAAATAGATTTACCATACTTATTTCTATTACATAATTACATGTATATAATTTATTTCTCTTCCCCAGAGTTATATTATTTATTTTATATAGTATTATATTCATTGAAATTTAGATTTAAAAAAATTGTTTAACTAATTGTTTTGGTTTTTTGTAGAAAAAGAATTAGAGATTCAACGTTTGAATCTTGAAAACGAAAAATTAAACCAACAACTTCAAAATCAAATAACAGATGCTCAGCAGACAGAAAATCGTTGGATTCAGTTAAAAGATGCATATCTCAACGATAAAGAACGCATGGCTCTTTTGGAAAAAGTTATAGATGAATTAAAAATGAATAACAATGAGTTGAATGAGACTAATGTTAAATTAACTGAGCAAATTGAAAAATCTGTAGAAAATGTTAAGTTATTAAAAGCTGAAAATGACTCGTACCAAGAACAAATCTCTGACTTGATGGCAGTTATAGAAAATATGCGTGAAACATTCGAAAAAGCTATGAAAGAATCTTCAGATGAGTATGAACAAAATAAAAAACAATTTATTCGACAACATGAAGATGATCAAGTTTTAATTACAAGTTGTAATAACAAACTTAAAGAGAGTATTACGTCGGTAAATGAATTAACCAATCAATTAAACATTGTTTTAAAAGAAAATGATTTATTTAAATGTGAACGTTTAGAGTTTAGTGATTGTGTTAGTAAAAAAGATATAGAGTTATTTAAACTGAAAAATACTATTACAGAATTTCATACTCTGTCTACTCAATTAACTAATGAGTTGGAATTTGTTAAAAAAGAGAATAGTATGCTTTCAGATAAATTAAAGGGAACCAATGTAACAATGGAAGATAATAAATTATTATCAGATCGATACCAAAAACAAAAACAACTACTAAAAGTAAAAATCAAAGCTTTAAAAGAATCTGAAAGTAATTGTTCTCTTTTACAGCAGCAAGTAGCTTCCTTAAATAAAGAAATAAATGTTTTGAATCAGAGATTAGCATATGTTATTCAAAGTAACAAACAAATAAGTACTATTATACGAAACTGTGATGAAGAACTTCAAAACTGCTATGAATTATTAAATACAATTGTAGTCAAATCAAATTTACAAACTCACAACATACATATATTACGTTGTGTTTTGATTGGTCTGGCATCATTATTTTCTTTTGACAATTTTAGTTTTGAGGTTGATGTTGACTTAATTGAAGCAGTCGATTCAATTTGCAATAATTCCATTTTAGATGATAATGAACTGCAAATTTGTATTAAAAAAATAGTTTTTGGTTCTATTTATATTTTAGAATATATTGTAAATTTAAATGATTCTCATAAGCGTTCAAAGGCACAATTAATTGACCGCAATGAAGTTGAAAAATTTGTATCTGAAGCTGTAGAAAAAGTTAAATTATCCACACAACATGAATATCATAAAAAAAATAATGAACTACTAAAAGTAATTGAAAACTTACAAAATGATAATTATGCATTAAAATTAAATATGTCTTCTGGTACTTTAGAAAATAAAGAAGTATTAACAGATTTAAATGGTCCTGCTGTAAGCAGTCTACTATCTCTTGAATATATAGATGCAAAAAGTATAAAAAATGAAAATGATACATTTAAACAATTTTTAAAAAACATCCAAAAAGATTTGGGTTTAGTTATTACTGATGAGAGAGATAATGGAGAGATAATTAAGATTTTAAATTCACTTGAGTTCCATGTACAGGAAATAAAAAATGAAAATAATCTGTTAAAAAATCAGTTAAATGAAAATCAAAGATTGCTTTCATTGAAAACTTTGGAACAATCTACTGATTGGCAGTCTAATAAATATTCAAATATAAGCACACAAAATGCATTGGTTCAAACTGTAGAAAATTTTGAACAAACTGATGAAAATAAGAAAAAAGCGTCTGAAGATATATGTTTAAAGAATAATTTTAAAATGTCCACTTCCACAGAAAATGGTGATTCAAAGATATTACAAGTTCGCTATAAAAATTTGAAAACTCGGTTCAAAGAATGCCGTGCTAAAACCATTGACTTAGAAAAAACAATTTGCAACTTGACAAATGATTTGGAATGTGCAAATTCCAAATTCAAGCAATTAAATGATCAATATTCCAATGAAAATGAAATTCATGAAGCAGATATAATCCATTGTCAGTCAGAAATTGAAAATCTCATGAGTGAAAAACTTGAAGCCTACCGTCAATTGACAGCACTTAAGGAAAAACATGAAATATTGCAAAATGATTATGATCAACTTAAAAGTAATTTGGATGACCAGAATCCTTTGAATGATACAGATACAACTTATGTTCACATTAATGAACAAAATACAGTTTTAAAAGGAAAATTGAATGAAATCCAACGTTTAATTGATTCAGCTTATTCAAGGGTGTTTTCTGAATGGCCACCTATTGAAAATGATTCTGATTGGGTAGTTGTTCAATCAAAAAAATTAGATCAAATAGTTGATGCTAGGTCTTGTAACAGTATTGATGGTTATAAGTTAGGAGATTTGGAAGATAAACAATTACAAACTTATGTTCAAACTATTCATGAATTAGTTTCATCTATTTTAACTAATGCATCCAGTGTTGAAGTTTCTTCAAGTAATGTACTAATTGATTTAATATCAGACTTAAAATCGTGCTCAGAAACATTATTAGAATTAATATCTCTTAAAAATAATAAATCCACCAATGAAATGCATACAGAATTATCTCAAGATCATGCAGTTCAAGATACTAATTCATTTTCCCCTGAAAAATCATCAATAAATGAGTCTGTAAATTCAAGTGAAGAAGCAATACAATCTTCCTTATTAAAAAATGTAGAAAATGAACAACTACAGAGGTCCATTGCTGAGCGTGATCGATTAATTGAATTTCTTTCTGTCAAAATATCAAAATTAGATAATTTAAATCGAAATGTTGATGATATAAGATTAGTACAAGAGAAACTTGACAGAGCATTAACAGCTGTTCACGAAAGAGATGTTCGATGTAACGAACTAACTTTAGAATTAACCCGGGTAAATGATTTAAAAGTTAATTCATGTACCAATTCTATATTTTTATTTAATGTGTATGTATAACTTTGTAGTTATTAGAAGAACGTGATATGCTGCAACTGAAACTATCGAACTCTATCAGACAAATTCAATTCTTGTCTGATAATAAGCCACCATTGGGTGAATCAAATTTGATAGAGGAAAAATTTGATTTAAAACCCATGAATGACAAGTAAGTTTTTTATAAGAAAATTATTAAAAGTTCTCAATTATTTTAAAATTTAGTGATAATCAATAGAGCTTATAAAAAATCTCCATTTATAATTAATAAATTTACCTTTTCCTCTGAAAATTCAATTCTTAACTTTTATGTTAAAATGTAACAGTTAGTTTTATTTGTTATATATAATATATATAATAATAATTTCATTTTTTATATATTGCTGGAAAATTTAAAGACATTTGTATTTATTTTATCTGTATTTTAGATTTTTTAAATATAATTTATATACTTTATACTCAATGCAATAATATCCTGTAAATTATTATAACTTATATGTTTAGGACACAGATTTAAATGCCCAAAAAATACTTTTCTTACTAATAACCCAAAATAACACATATCACAAATTATTTTAAAAAACGATTTTTCAAAGTAAAACGTTTCAGTTCATAAGTCAAAAGGTTGTAGCTAACACATTTAAATAGAGTATTAAGTTTGAAAAATAAAATGTAACATTTATGACTATTTGAATTAACCATATTTAGTGATATAAGTAAATTTAATTGTAGAAATATACCTATTTATAAATAATTGATTAAAGTTAACTTTAGTAATCATAATCTATGGTAAAACCCATTAAAGTCTATGCCTCAACTGAACAACTGCAATAATCTTAGTAATAGAGGCAGCTAGACCATTCAGAATCATTTATTCTTAAGCAATGATTTATTATTCTATTAAAATTTAAGACATACCTCGATAACAAAGTATCTAAACACAACACTTACTGTGTGCCTGTTCAGGAGAGTAGTGGTCACCTACTTGTTCTCTTTTTATGGACTGTATCATTTACTTACAAATGTTAATTATAGACTAGAAGAATTGCATAGTTTAGAGTATAGAAGAGATGCTGAATTGTTTAGTGATCAAGAACAGAGACATATGTCTCAAATGCAACTCCATCAAAATCGTCAAGATAATTCAATAACCCCAGGAGCAAATTCACTTAATACTACTGGTAATAAAACTAATAAATATATAATATAATAATAAAAAAATGTTTATATTTTACTATTATTTCATTGCTTAACATTTTATGATATCATCATAGCTTTACTTTTTTCTTTGGATTTTGAGCAAAGCTATGAGTGTATTGATTTCACTATGATTAATGTATTATTTTAGATTCTGAGCGGAGCGATGAATGTATTGATTTTACCATGATGTGTTTTTTTTTTTTTTGTGTCTGTCATCACGTTTTGGGGCAGTAAAAATGCTTCGATTTTTGACTTCAGTACCTCGTTCGATCAGAAAGTGAATCTAGTTGGTACTTTGGGGGGGTCAAAAGAAAAATTCTAAATACTTTTCTAAATAATCGAGAAAAACAAACTAAAAATTAAGGGAAAAAAGGGAAATTTTACGCACGCTGATTATTCGACAAAATCAATTTTGGTTTTTGATGTAACTTTAAAACGAATGACCATAGATACATGAAATTTTCACCGAATGTTTATATAATATTATATATATATTCTAACCATGCAATTTTCAAAAAATTTTGACTTAAGTTGAACTATTCAAAGGCATTTGAAATTTTCGATCATTATTAGTTTTTTAAAAATTTATTTGTTAGGCAGAAAAGCTTGAAAATTTAATACAAGGCTCTTAACATATTGTTACAATAGCAGATGAAAAATAAAATAAATTCATAATCACAATTCTTTTTATAAGCATTCAAAGTTTGAATTTTGACAAAATAAGTAAAAATCACAAAAATTCACAAATTATTTTAAGCTAGAAATTCATAAAAAATTTTCTTTTTAAGTCTAAGGTTTAAAAATTTAATACAAAGCTCCTAACATATTTTTACAATTGCAGTTGAAAAATAAAAGAAATACATCGTCACAATTTTTTTTTATAAGCATTCAAAGTTTGAATTTTGACAACATATTATGTAAAAATCACGAAAATTCGTAAATTATTTTATGCTAGAAATTCATAAATAATTTTCCTTTTATATCTAAGATTTGAAAATTTAATACAAGATTCCTTACAAGTTTTTCAATCTTTATCAAAAATAAAAAGTCCACCGGAAATTAAAATTAAATTTTTATGAGCATTTGGAATTTAAATTTTTACAATATTGGATTTCCACTGGATTTCACATTTAGTGATTTTCTTATTTTGGTGTAACTCTAAAAGTCTAAAACAAATGACCGCAGATACTTGAAATTTTCACTGAATGTTTATATAGACATTTACTATATTTGATAACATTTTCAAAATATTTGGATTTGTTTTGAGCTGTTTAATGACATTTTAATTTTTCAACTTTTTTTGTCTATAAATATCGATAAAAATTTATTTGTTCGGTAGAAAAGCTTGAAAATTTAGTATAAGGCTTCTAACACATTTTAACAATAGCAGTTGAAAAATAAAATAAATTCATGGTCACAATTTTTTTTTACAAGGATTCAAAGTTTGAATTTTGACAACATACGTAAAAATCACGAAAATTCATAAATTATTTTATGCTAGAAATCCATAAAAATTTTTCGTTTTATATCTAAGATTTGAAAATTTAATACATAGATCCTACAATATTTTTATAATAGCAATTGAAAAATAAAAGAAATGCGTAGTCACAGTTTTTATTTGCAAGCATTCAAAGTTTATATTTTGACAACATATGTAAAAATCACGAAAATAACGATAATTCGCAAATTATTTCTAACTAGAAATTCATAAAAAATTTTCTTTTTAAATCTAAGATTTGAAAATTTTTAATAATCTATAATATATCCTAGACAGATAAACCGTCTTCGATCAGAATCGTTTTTCGTATACAATGATATAATATCATTGGATTCAAATTTAATTCCATCCATTACAGTAACCCACTTGTAACCTACTGTACAGCAGAGCGACATCCACGAATTACCCGCCTTTTTTTATCTGTCGCCATCTTTTGAAGCAATATAAATGCCTGATTTTGTTCTTCAGCATTAAAACATTATTCATAATTAGTAATATCATATTGTCTAGAATCGTATTTCTTATACCAAAACTTTATAAATTGAATTCAAATTTTACACTTCTTTTACAGTGACTAATATAGTATTAATTAGTAGTAATTAACAGCAGAGTGTTATAAAATTGTATCATACCACACATTTCATTTTGCTTTTATAAGTAATTTTTTTTAACGAAATCAACATTTTATCATATTGTATATGACATTTTTGAAAGACCTGTGTAGTGTGTATGCTTATCATGTGCTTTATTTTTAGTAATGTATTTAGAATTACAAAATCCTAACTTTTCATTTTAATGTTTTTTTTTTTTTTAGAAGAATCAACCACTCCACTATCTTGGTTTAAAGATATATTATGGTAAAAATACTAAACTTGTAAACTTAACCTTATTAATATTTAAGATTAATTAGGTGTTGTTATTTTGTTTTTAATTGGAAACAAATATTAATAATTCTTATTCTAAAATTAATTATTCATCTTTTATTTGTTTAAAAATTTGTTTTATATATTATATTAAAATTGAAATTACTTACGTCAATATATAATATTTTTTTTTAATTTGTAAAAAAAATACATTTTGTTTTCATTTATGCCTTTCTCTTCAGTCATTATTCTATGTCACATCAAATTAAGTTACAAAAAGAAGGCTTAATTTATAATTGTTACTATTGATTGAAAATTGAAACAAATGTGACTGAGAGTTTTGCATCAGACCTTTTATTTTTAATGCATGCTTCATAATAACCCGAAAGTGATCAACTATTAACTTATTAACAACTATTTTATTTATTATTAAAGTTTAAATTGATCTTTTACTCATTAATCAACCTGAAATTTTTTTAGAATTTACTTTAACTACTACTACTAATGATAATAGATATCTGAATATAAGCACTACAATTATTTATTTATTTATTATTAGGTATATGCTTAAATGTTAAATATATTTTAAGGCTGCTTCTAGTGGTTTATATTATTTTGAGAGTTGTATAGAAAATTCATTATGTCTAGTACAATATGACCTATTAGTATAAATTAACATTTGGCACATAACAAAAACTATTATAATGTCTGTAATTTGTACACAGTAAATCATTTTTATTTAAGGATTATTTTACCCTACATATCAAATATGTTTATCTAATAAAAAAAACTCAAATATTGTATATTATGTTAAAACATTACTTAATATTTATTTTTATTTGTGTATTGATGTATAAAATATTAGCCACCATAAATATAAACATTATTTGTGCCATATTTGTGGCAAAAGCTATCCTACCAATGCTAGTCTGAACACCAGTTGTATAAATATTTTTACTTTGGTTTTTAATTATTGATTAAATAAATAAATAATTTTAATATATTTTACACAGACTAACCTCATTCAAGGTAGTCTCGGTCGGTCATTTTCTAAGGAGTAGGAACTAGGCAAATTATGTTGCAAGTACAGCTGGGTATGTGTGTGATTGTAAATGAACGTCATTAGTTTGTGTACGTTACACATTATAACGTACCTCACCGCGATTCCGTATTCTATGAATTTGTTTGCTATTATTAATTCTGTTGATAATATTTCAACAAAATTAAACAATAAACTATATATTATTTATTTATATATATATATATATATATATTTTTTTTTTTTATGGGTATTCATGTAGTAGCGGTCTACCCAGTGGCGGCTCGTGAACCGTATGATGGGTGAGGCAGCTATTTTCAAAATGTAAACACACCTTAGGGCAATGGGAAATAATATTTCCCACCAAAAAAATTAAAATCCTGAAGGTTCTGTTATAATAATAAATTCATCGGTAGAGTGCGTCAAAACAAATGTCAATATATCACTAAACACAGATAATTATATATATATATATATTTATTATTATTATTAAATCTCTATTTAGCTATTTACTACACAGTTTTAAATATTATTATTATTATTATTATTATTATTATTTTTTTTTTTTGGGGGGGGGGGGGGGTTATATAAAAATGAGTTTTAAATTAACTTTTAAAATATTTCAATTTAATATTTAATATTAACCTTTGAAAATATATAAATAATAAACCATATACTTAATATTATCTGAAATATCAGAATAAAGTCAACTTAAAAAAAAAAAAATACTTATTACATAAATCTCATTTACTAAAACAATAAAAAAATTAATTGTATATTATGTTTTATAAATTAAAGGAATCTATTCTTCTGTCTTTGAGTAATGCAAATTTGTCAATTATTTTTTTATTTATTACTCTCAGAGATCTACTAAACTGTAGTACAAATTACAAGACATTAGACACTAGAGACTAGACAGATAAGAACCGATATCTTTAGCTTGTGATAAAAGTATTATAGGTAGGTTAGGTATACACTTACACTAAACAACATTACGACAACCTACCAGTTCCTATTTCTATTAGCGGAAGTTACGTCCAATACGTCTCTTCGACAAATGAGCTGAAATGACTAATGGATAATGTTGACAAACCTCTGAGGCCCGAATCATTCTGCCTCATTTCATAATAAAATTCCGACTTCCCCCTCTACCATGATATATTTTATAATCGTACTCGTCTGAGGCAAAATATTACTAGCCTCTCGGCACTCTTCGGTTTTCGTCAAGATCGTTCTATCGTTCAACGAACATCTTCGACGTGATTTTTGATAACAGTGACGAAGTATGACGTACTATCATAATAATATTATACACGACAAAATACATTTTTTTTTGTCATTATAATAATGTATAATAACATTAATAACAAAAAGATTTTGTATTTTAAAATGTATAATATATTATTGAGTATTTTAATATTCTTGAATTCGATTGGAAATAACATAAATTATAGAATATGTCCCTCCTTTTACTTTACAATACTTAGGTGAGGCTGAGCCTCACTTGCCTCCCTTGACGAGCCACCACTGGGTCTATCGACTCTACCGCACGTCAGCACATTTGTCGTCTACCACGTATGTTTTTACACGTCATATTATGCGGTCTACTGCCGCGTATCTATATTTTTTTTTGATCATTATTTTGGTTTAAAACTTTGAATTATTAAAAAAATGCATGGTACATCTCTATCATTGCTCATTAATGCGTATCTCTATATAATTTTACATTTTTTGTCAGTTAGTTTTTAATACATATACTAATTAAATTTATCTACATACATATTTTTATATATTTTTTTGTTTTATTAAATATTATATTGAAATTCTACATTAATAAATATATTGCAATCCTACACAGGGGCGTCATTTCAGGTTTTTTTTCGGGTGTGCGAAGTTTCAAGCAGGCCATTTTGAAATTTCACCAGGCCATATAAAAATAGATATACATACGTATATTATGTATATTATCCTGCATTCAATTATTTCCATACATTATAGACCGGTTATTACAATTTGGTTTTAATCATATAAATAATTGTGCATTCGTGGCTCGTGCATTATTTTAGGCTTCAGCAAGGCGCAGGCCAATTGTAACATTCTAAAAGTAAGGGGTGCAACCACACACCCTGCCATCCCCCAAATTACGCCCCTGACCCTACATTTATGTATTCATTCATATTTTTAACTATGTGGTATACCGCATGCGTGGTAGACCGCATACAACATGAATACCTTTTTATGGTGTACAATACTAATTACTATTATATAGTAAACACACGATAAGCCCGTTCAAGTTAGTGATATGTTGACTGAATTTAATTATTACGATTATTCAGTAAGTCAACGCGTATAACACATGACGGAGAAGAGAAAGCACATGCGGGTGTAGCGTCCTCTTAAAATCGAACCATTCGCAGTCCACAATCTTGCTACTACTGGTCTAACTACTAAATTATTTTTTTTTACCGACCGGAACCACTTCAAATATTATCATAACATTCATAACATTTTATTGTCAGCTATTTAAGGTACTTAATTTTAAACTGTAAAATAAAAATAAATAAAAATTTGTTATATTTTAATTTTAAAATACTTAAATATTAATGAAACAATAAACAGTTGTTTAAGAAATAGAAAATAAAAAATATTGAAATCAATGTTCAAGCATTTGATTTTAATTCTATAAATAACGTGACTCAAAAAACAATCTGAAATTAAGTGGATGCTGTTTTTAAATTTTCAAATGTACCTACCTAGGTATTTACTAAAGTTATTTGATTTTCAAACATATATGCCTAGTGCCGGTTCTCGAGGGAAGGGGGGCAAGTGGATATCCTTGCTTCAGGAATTGATATAAGGGTAATCAGGTGCTCTTAAGTATTTTTTTTAAATAATAATAAATATTGCTCAGTCATTCGCTATTTAACACGTTGAGGATTTAACTTTAAGTAATTTCTCCCATAATTTTTTTGGTCCTGGTACAGAACTAAATCTGGGCCCCACTTAAAAACAATTAATTTAGAAACATTTTTCTAATTTATATTGAATTAATTAAATTATTTGCATGAACACTGGGTGCCAGTACCAGGGATCCTTCTGACTCCCCTTGTGAGAGCCCAGGTTGACACTAGAAACCGGACGTCCATGGTTGGTATCAATGCACCAAACGTTGACATACGTACACTATGCTTTTTTATATTAAATCGTTATTAGGCGGGTATAACAGATTTGAGTTTTCATCTTCTGTAAAAATTTTAGCAAAAAGAAAAAATTAGGCACGTCTTGTGGAAATATTGCATTTTATGAAAATTAATTAAGTTTTTCTAAAAGATGCTTCTCTCAGGTTTTATTAAAAAGGGAATTATTTCTAGAAAAAAAATTAGTTTAAATTTAAAAATATACTGTAAACGTTTTAAGATTAACTTACTTTAGATACAAGAAATTGTTATATCATTTTTTTTAACCTATTTTTTAATACATCACATGTTATACAAATCATTTAAAAATTATAGAAACAACAAATAAAGATCTGTTCTTATATAAATAATCAGAACAATGGAAAAGGTTTGCTTTGGAATAATATTCCTTAATTTTTTTTTCAAAAACTAATAAGTAATATCAACGATAAGAAACTATAAGAAATATTAGTATCTGTTAAATTAAATTATTATTATTTTACTTGTATTTTTATTAAAATTTAATACATTTGATGAGATTGGGATATTTTAAATTCTTAAGTTTAATCTATATTAATAATTTTTGTAATATTAAGGTACTATAAGGTACCTGGTAACTGAATAAACAATTGAAATTTTGTAATAAAAAATAAATAATCACTGAAAACTCGTTACTATTACCTAGTACATAAATACAATTGTGGTAGGTATCTTAAAAAAGTTGAAATGAACCTATCATGGATTACCTAAATAGAAAAATTATATTTCATAAAAATTAATGATAAGCATTAAATTTTTAATTCCAGTATTAACTTGTTATAAGGAACATTGTACTAATGTTTAAGGTTTTTGACAGTGTTACAAATCCATGAACATTATATACTTGAATTATATTGCATAAAAGACAGTGTCTGGTCGTTGGGAATCGTATTCACTATTCTGTGTCTCGTCGGGAAATAGGAATTCGTCGACAAAGCATTCATATTGTTGTAATACTCGGTGGAGTACTGGAGTCCACGATACACGGCAATGTTAAGTCAGTCTACCAGCGATAAGAGTGATAAGACGTACAAGTCCCTTTTGGTTGGTATATTTTGGACGTCGCCCCGACTGAGACATTATCCCCCAGAATCAATATATATATTTTTAAACATAATACTAGGTTGAAAAATAGGTTTTTTTGGTTTTACCCGAAATTTACGATCATCATATCGGTATCTATGTCGACTATCATTATTCACGTTATGAAGTTATTACTTTTATTACCCGATTAAATGGGTAATGATTGATGGACCAAACTCAAAATCATAGGCGGAGCCAGGGGTGTACAGGGTATGCGTGGTGGCATCCCCTTAACGCACAGACAATTTAATGCGGAGTTCAAACGTCGTATATTATTGTGATTGGCATTGTATGTAATTATTATTATTATTATTAAGTTTGAGCCATATAAATTTAGTACATTTAACGGGCAACGAAGTGCACGGGATCAGCTAGTATTATGAATATAATAAAGTATAGTATTAAATTTTAATTTAATTTTTTTTGTTTAGGGATAGGGACAAAAATATTTTCACCCCCTGAAAGTGAATGCTGGCCATTATATCTAAACTATTAACAACATATTGATTTTAGTTCTTCGAGATATTGTGTAAACTGTTTGTTCTTGTGTATTTTGTCATGGAAATTATATGAACTAAAAGAGGTGGTAAAAAATCATGATTTTAAGCAAAGCTGGGCATTAACGAGTTTAGTTAATTTTAACTTATTAACTTAATTTACTAGTTCGCTGTTTAAATTGACGAACCGTTATAAACTAAAATATATTCTTGATGAAACGAAAATTCAAAATTAACTAAATTGGTAATATTAAAAAGTAGAAGTTGATTTTAAGTTAACGTAGATAAAAATCAACTTCTACTTTTTAATATTACCAATTTAGTTAATTTTGAATTTTCGTTTCATCAAGAATATATTTTAGTTTATAACGGTTCGTCAATTTAAAATTCGTAGAATATTAGAAAATATTGTTGGAAAAAATATATTTTCGTAATTATTTTTATAAGCAACAACTAATATGCTATATTAATTTAGTATATACCTACTAATAAAATAATAATTTATAATATAGAGATAAGTAATAACATTGTAACAATGTGATATTTAGTCGCCTGTATGTCCATTATTATTATATAAGATATATCAATAGATATACGAGCTCACGATGTCACGTTTAATAATACCAGGCTTGATAGGTACTCATTAATTATTATTATTATTACTTAATATTTATTACCTAATATCTTATTTTATAATTTTTATGATTGTCGATTATCATGAATTGTGACCATTTTATTACAAAAATACCTACCTACCCATAAATAGTGGAGTATTATACAATTGTGATTTTCACTTATTTAAAACCTTTTCAATACATTTTTTGTTTTATTAACTTAACTTATTAATTGAAGTTAAGTTAAGTTAACAAAATTAACTTTAAACTTAATTGATGTATTAAAAAATATGTAGTAACTTAACTTATAATTTAATTGAACAATAAATATTTAACCTAACTGAGTTAAAAAAAAATCATTAACTTGCCCAGCCTTGTGATTTTGTAAGCTTGATAATTTCGTATATTGAATAATTTTCGTATGTTGAACAAAAACTTGTTATAGTGAATAATACATGTTGGAATTAATGGAATTGTATGAAAAAATATAAAAACAATGAAAATAGTTGTCAAGGAAGTATTAAAACTGATGTTAACATTAAATCTATTATTGTTTCTAAAACTAAGTTATCATATGATAATATTTTTAATTTTTTAATTTCTATGAACTATCTTACCAGAATAAAAAATTTTATTTATATTGTTTAGATTCTGAACGAAGTGATGAATGTATTGATTTTACAATGATGTGTGTTTTTTTTTTTTTGTATCTGTGTACAGCATAACTAGTCGAAATAATGCTTAGATTTTAAACTTTGGGGGCAAAAAAATCGAGAAAAACAAAAAAAAATGACGGAAAAACTGGAATTTTTACGCGAAACCAGTTTTCGACCAAATTGATTTTAGATTCTGAACGAAGTGATGAATGTATTGATTTTACAATGATGTGTGTTTTTTTTTTTTTTTTTTTTTTTGTGTCTGTGTACAGCATAACTAGTCTTTATATGGTTGTAATTCAAAAACTAATCACTGTAAATACTTGAAATTTTCACCAAATGTTTATGTTAGTGTTCTCTATATACAGTTTAATTTTCAAAAATTTTTGACTTTTTTTGAGTTATTTATAGACGACTGAAATTTTCAACTTTTTTAAGAATTTTTTTTTTGAAGTGTCGGTAAAAAAATGTTGGACGACCAAAAAAACTTTAAAATTTAATACAAGGTTCCTTATGAGTTTTTCTTATTGTAGCTAAAAAAAATTAAAAATCGTAAGTCACAATTTTTTTTAATAAGCTTTTATAGTTCAAAATTTTACGAAATCTGTCGAAAACGCGAAAATTTGTAACTAAGGATTAAAAATACAACACTAAGTTCTCCATAAGTTTTCCTTCAAGTAGCTATAGAGAAAACTCGAAGTATCATTATAGAAAAAATTTTAAGTGCGTTTGAATTTTAAATTTTTACGAAATAGCGTAACGATAACGATTTATCCTGAAACGATTTTAAATATTTGTTATTATTCAAAAAGTATAAGTCCTAGATACTTGAAAATTTTACCAGTTATTAGGATTGGTATTTTCTTTACATGATTAAATTTTCAAAATATTTTGACTTTTTTTGAGATATTTATAGACGACTGAAATTTTCAATTTGTCTGAAATTTTTTTTTTGAAGTGTCGATAAAATTTTTTTGGCCCTATCAAAATACTTGAAAATTTAATAAAAAGTTCCTCATAAGTTATTCTTAAAGTGATTAAAAAATTATAAGAATACATAGGCACAATTTTTTTTTATAAGCGTTTATAGTTCAAATTTTTACGAAATCTGTCGAAAATGTGAAAATTTGCAAGTAATTTTGAAGCTGAAAAATCATTAAATTTTTTGTGTTTATAACTAAAGATTAAGAATACATCACTAAGTTTTCCATAAGTTTTACTTCAAGTAGCTATAGAGAAAACTCGAATCGTCATTATAGAAAAAATTTTAATTGCGTTTGAATTTTAAATTTTTACGAAATAGCGTAACGATAACGATTTATCCTGAAACGATTTTAAATATTTGTTATTATTCAAAAAGTATGAGTCCTAGATACTTGAAAATTTTACCAGTTATTAAGATTGGCATTTTCTTTACATGATTTAATTTTCAAAATATTTTGACTTTTTTTGAGATATTTATAGACAACTGAAATTTTCAATATTTCTGAAAATTTTTTCGGAAGGGTCGATAAAATTTTTTTGGCCCTATCAAAATACTTGAAAATTGAATACAAAGTTCCTCATAAGTTATTCTTATAGTAATCAAAAAATTATAAAAATACGTAGGCACAATTTTTTTTTATTAGCATTTGAAGTTCAAATATTGACTTAATACGTAAAAATTACGGCAATGTTCAAATTATCTTAGATAGAAATTCATAAAAATTTTTCTTTTTTGATCTAAGATTTGAAAATTTAATAAAAGGCTCCTATCATATTTTTACAATAGCAGTTGAATAATAAAAGAAATGCGTAGTCACAAATTTTTTTTATAAGCATTTAAAATTCAAATTTTGACTAAATACTTAAAAATTACGGCAATGTTCAAATTATCTTAGATAGAAATTCATAAAAGTTTTTCTTTTTAATTCTAAGATTTGAGAATTTAATACAAGGCTCATAATATATTTTTACAATTGCAGTTGAAAAATAAAAGAAATATACTGTCACAAATTTTTTTTATAAGATTTTACAGTTCAAATTTTGACTAAATACATAAAAATTACGACAATGTTCAAATTATGTTAGATAACAATTCATAAAAGTTTTTCTTTTTAATTCTAAGATTTGACAATTTAATACAAGGTTCCTTATGAGTTGTTCTTATTGTAGCTAAAAAAAAATTAAAAATCGTAATTCACAATTTTTTTTTTAAAGCGTTTATATTTCAAAATTTTACGAAATCTGTCGAAAACGCGAAAATTTGAAAGTAATTTTGAAGTTGAAAAATCATAAAATTTTTTGCGTTTATAACTAAGGATTAAAAATGCAACACTAAGTTTTGCATAAGTTTTCCTTCAAGTAGCTATAGAGAAAACTCGAAGCATCATTATAGGAAAAATTTTAATTGCGTTTGAATTTTAAATTTTTACGAAATAGTGTAACGATAGCGATTTATCCTGAATCGAGTCAAACGAATTTAAATATTAATTCAATTAAAGTTCCTTATAAGTTATTCTTATAGTAATTAAAAAATTATAAGAATACATAGGCATAATTTTTTTTTAATAGCATTTGAATTTCAAATATTGACAAAAATTCGTCAAAACCATGAATATTTGCAAATTATTTTGTAGTTCAAAATTCATAAAATTGTTTGTATTTATATCTAAGCTTAAAAAAAAATTTAACACTTGTCTTAGTTTTTACAATAACAGTTGAAAAATAAAAAATAGATATGCATAATTTTTGTTTTAAAGCATTCAAAGTTTGAATTTTGACGAAACACGTAAAAATCACGAAACTTCTCAAATTATTTTAAACTAGAAATTCATAAAAAATTTTCTTTTTATATCAAAGACTTGAAAATTTAATACAAGGCTCATAATAAATTTTTACAATAGTAGTTGAAAAATAAAATGAATATATAGCCACAATTTTTTTTTATAAGCATTTAAAGTTCAAATTTTGACTAAATACGTAAAAATTACGGCAATATTCAAATTATCTTAGATAGAAATTCATAAAAGTTTTCTTTTTTAATTCTAAGATTTGAAAATTTAATACAAGGCTCCTAACATATTTTTACAATAGAAGTTGAAAAATAAAAGAAATACATAGTCACAATTTTTTTTTATAAGCATTCAAAGTTTGAATTTTTACAAATATTATGTAAAAATCACGAAAATTCGTAAATTATTTTATGCTAGAAATTCATAAAAAATTTTCCTTTTATATCTAAGATTTGAAAATTTAATACAAGGCTCATTATAAATTTTTACAATAGCAATTGAAAAATAAAATAAATATATAGTCACAATTTTTTTTTATAAGCATTTAAAGTTCAAATTTTGACTAAATACGTAAAAATCACGAAAATTCGCAAATTATTTCAAACTAGAAATTCATAAAAATTTTTTTTTTAAAACTAAGATTTGAAAATTTTTAATAATCTATAATATACCCTAGACAGATAAACCGTCTTCGCTCAGAATCGTTTTTCGTATACAATGATATAATATCATTGGATTCAAATTTAATTTCATCCATTACAGTAACCCACTTGTAACCTACTGTACTGCAGAGCGACATACACGACTTACCCGCTTTTTTTATATGGTTGTAATTCAAAAACTAATCACTGTAAATACTTGAAATTTTCACCAAATGTTTATGTTAGTGTTATATATATACAGACATACAGTTTAATTTTCAAAAAGTTTTGACTTTTTTTGAGTTATTTATAGACCACTGAAATTTTCAATTTTTTTGAGAAGTGTCGGTAAAAAAATGTTTGACGACCAAAAAAACTTGAAAATTTAATACAAGGTTCCTTATGAGTATTGTAGCTAAAAAAAATTAAAAATCGTTAATCACAATTTTTTTTATAAGCGTTTATAGTTCAAATTTTTAAGAAATCTGTCAAAAATGCGAAAATTTGCAAGTAATTTTGAAGCTGAAAAATCATAAAATCTTTTGTGTTTATAACTAAGGATTAAAAATACAACACTAAGTTTCCATAAGTTTTCCTTAAAGTAGCTATAGAGAAATCTCGAAGCGTCATTATAGGAAAAATTTGAGGTGCGTTTTAATTTTAAATTTTACGAAATAGCATTACGATAACGATTTATCCTGAAACGATTTTAAATATTTGTTATTATTCAAAAAGTATAAGTCGTAGATACGTGAAAATTTTATCAGTTATTTAGATTGGCATTTTCTTTACATGATTTAATTTTAAAAATATTTTGACTTTTTTTGAGATATTAATAGACAACTGAAATTTTCGATTTTTTTTGAGATTTTTTTTTTGAAGTGTTGATAAAATTTTTTTGGCCCTATCAAAATACTTGAAAATTGAATACAAAGTTCCTCATAAGTTATTCTTATAGTAATTAAAAAATTATAAAAATACGTAGGCACAATTTTTTTTTATTAGCATTTGAAGTTCAAATATTGACTAAATACGTAAAAATTACGAAAATTCGTAAATTATTTTATGCTAGAAATTCATAAAAAATTTTCCTTTTATATCTAAGATTTGAAAATTTAATACAAGGCTCATTATAAATTTTTACAATAGCAATTGAAAAATAAAATAAATATATAGTCACAATTTTTTTTTATAAGCATTTAAAGTTCAAATTTTGACTAAATACGTAAAAATCACGAAAATTCGCAAATTATTTCAAACTAGAAATTCATAAAAATTTTTTTTTTAAAACTAAGATTTGAAAATTTTTAATAATCTATAATATACCCTAGACAGATAAACCGTCTTCGCTCAGAATCGTTTTTCGTATACAATGATATAATATCATTGGATTCAAATTTAATTTCATCCATTACAGTAACCCACTTGTAACCTACTGTACTGCAGAGCGACATACACGACTTACCCGCTTTTTTTATATGGTTGTAATTCAAAAACTAATCACTGTAAATACTTGAAATTTTCACCAAATGTTTATGTTAGTGTTATATATATACAGACATACAGTTTAATTTTCAAAAAGTTTTGACTTTTTTTGAGTTATTTATAGACCACTGAAATTTTCAATTTTTTTGAGAAGTGTCGGTAAAAAAATGTTTGACGACCAAAAAAACTTGAAAATTTAATACAAGGTTCCTTATGAGTATTGTAGCTAAAAAAAATTAAAAATCGTTAATCACAATTTTTTTTATAAGCGTTTATAGTTCAAATTTTTAAGAAATCTGTCAAAAATGCGAAAATTTGCAAGTAATTTTGAAGCTGAAAAATCATAAAATCTTTTGTGTTTATAACTAAGGATTAAAAATACAACACTAAGTTTCCATAAGTTTTCCTTAAAGTAGCTATAGAGAAATCTCGAAGCGTCATTATAGGAAAAATTTGAGGTGCGTTTTAATTTTAAATTTTACGAAATAGCATTACGATAACGATTTATCCTGAAACGATTTTAAATATTTGTTATTATTCAAAAAGTATAAGTCGTAGATACGTGAAAATTTTATCAGTTATTTAGATTGGCATTTTCTTTACATGATTTAATTTTAAAAATATTTTGACTTTTTTTGAGATATTAATAGACAACTGAAATTTTCGATTTTTTTTTGAGATTTTTTTTTTGAAGTGTTGATAAAATTTTTTTGGCCCTATCAAAATACTTGAAAATTGAATACAAAGTTCCTCATAAGTTATTCTTATAGTAATTAAAAAATTATAAAAATACGTAGGCACAATTTTTTTTTATTAGCATTTGAAGTTCAAATATTGACTAAATACGTAAAAATTACGAAAATTCGTAAATTATTTTATGCTAGAAATTCATAAAAAATTTTCCTTTTATATCTAAGATTTGAAAATTTAATACAAGGCTCATTATAAATTTTTACAATAGCAATTGAAAAATAAAATAAATATATAGTCACAATTTTTTTTTATAAGCATTTAAAGTTCAAATTTTGACTAAATACGTAAAAATCACGAAAATTCGCAAATTATTTCAAACTAGAAATTCATAAAAATTTTTTTTTTAAAACTAAGATTTGAAAATTTTTAATAATCTATAATATACCCTAGACAGATAAACCGTCTTCGCTCAGAATCGTTTTTCGTATACAATGATATAATATCATTGGATTCAAATTTAATTTCATCCATTACAGTAACCCACTTGTAACCTACTGTACTGCAGAGCGACATACACGACTTACCCGCTTTTTTTATATGGTTGTAATTCAAAAACTAATCACTGTAAATACTTGAAATTTTCACCAAATGTTTATGTTAGTGTTATATATATACAGACATACAGTTTAATTTTCAAAAAGTTTTGACTTTTTTTGAGTTATTTATAGACCACTGAAATTTTCAATTTTTTTGAGAAGTGTCGGTAAAAAAATGTTTGACGACCAAAAAAACTTGAAAATTTAATACAAGGTTCCTTATGAGTATTGTAGCTAAAAAAAATTAAAAATCGTTAATCACAATTTTTTTTATAAGCGTTTATAGTTCAAATTTTTAAGAAATCTGTCAAAAATGCGAAAATTTGCAAGTAATTTTGAAGCTGAAAAATCATAAAATCTTTTGTGTTTATAACTAAGGATTAAAAATACAACACTAAGTTTCCATAAGTTTTCCTTAAAGTAGCTATAGAGAAATCTCGAAGCGTCATTATAGGAAAAATTTGAGGTGCATTTTAATTTTAAATTTTACGAAATAGCATTACGATAACGATTAATCCTGAAACGATTTTAAATATTTGTTATTATTCAAAAAGTATAAGTCGTAGATACGTGAAAATTTTATCAGTTATTTAGATTGGCATTTTCTTTACATGATTTAATTTTAAAAATATTTTGACTTTTTTTGAGATATTAATAGACAACTGAAATTTTCGATTTTTTTTTGAGATTTTTTTTTTGAAGTGTTGATAAAATTTTTTTGGCCCTATCAAAATACTTGAAAATTGAATACAAAGTTCCTCATAAGTTATTCTTATAGTAATTAAAAAATTATAAAAATACGTAGGCACAATTTTTTTTTATTAGCATTTGAAGTTCAAATATTGACTAAATACGTAAAAATTACGAAAATTCGCAAATTATTTTAAGCTAGAAATTTATACAAAATTTTCTTTTTAAATCAAAGATTTGAAAATTTTTAATTATCTATAATATATCTTAGACTGACATATCATCTCCGTTCAGAATCGTTTTTCCTATACAATGATGCCTATCATTGCATTCAAATCTAACCTACCCTAGTCAGAGGTCCACCCCACCACCTAATGTACAGCAGAGCGACATTTATTTTATATTAGTATTTTTATATATACCTATTATACCTATCATATTATTAAATTGTATATTTTAATATCAATAATGTTATTATGACGTTATTATACCGGATTATTACTACATTAATTATTTTTTTGTATTTCTATTTTGTATACTGTTTAATATTTTAAAATTTATATTGGTGAATTTTGTAATGTCAAATCGTAATAGTTATGAACTAATGGCGTATTATTGAATTATATTTATGTATTTATTTAATTTTTTTTTTCTGGGGGAAATTGTCCTGTTCGTAGGAGGACGTCCATTGTATCGGAGGTTAGGTAACGTCTAGATTCTCTTAGGTTAACATGATGACAAATACAGTGCCGCATTTAGACATTTTGCGCCCTGGTGCAAAAAAAAAAAACGGTGCCCTTTTAAGGGCCTACCCATAAGGAATATAAGAGATAGATCCTCATGAACCTTTAAAATTTTAAGCAAAGGAAATAATATTTGTTTTATACTCTGTGTTTTTTTTATAATATTGTTTAATAACTGCATGATCTCCGCATAGATATATTTAAATGTATATCACTTAAACACTGTTTATAATAAATATAAAAATATTAGCTTACTACCATCGCAAACAATCAATACTACTTTTGGAAATATTTCCTGTTCTATATCTTGTTGAATGCCCATCTCCATTTCCTCAGGGACTTCTGTTTTAAAATATATTATTTTAAATACAAATAGGTAAAGTCGGTATAGAGCCAAAATTATATAAAATATTAGCTTACTACCATTGCAAACAGCCTCTGCTACTTTTGGAAAATATGTGCTTGTATCTGATGGTTCAATGTTAACCTCAAGTAATTCTGGGACTTCTGTTTTTGAATATAATATTATCAATATAAATAAAAATATTTAAATACTTCTTTATGAATTAATTAGTTATGATATGAGTTAGTGTTATACCTACAATAATACAATTATATTATAATATGATAACTCAATTTTTTGGTAAACAGGGGAATAAACTAAACGGACATGTCAGTCATGCTATTTAATTCATAAATAATAAATATTTTAGAAAAAATAAATACCCAGATTATTAATTGTTTGTATCATTCTATATTGTATCTACCTACTAACTAATGGATTGATAATACAAATTTAATTTTAATTTATCTAGAGACATTTTATCAAGTTTTAATACTATGTACATACATGATTTAAGGTTTTACATATTTTTAACTATTTATTTTTGCACATTTTAAGCTTGGTGGTGCAAAACTAAGAACTCTGATTAATAGGTACATAGGTATATTGTAACTTGTACATCAGTATAATTTATATTATATAGTGTATATATTTACTTTCAACTGTAGATGTTTTTTCTCGAAACATGTATTGAATTTTTCTGCATTTGTTTATAACATTAAGTTCATTTTTGTGTTTTAACAAAGTTTTTTACGATTTTGAAATCCACTTAGCTTTTTTTTGCCGGTCATAATTAATATAATATTAAACAAATATAATAAATAATAATAAATAAATCGTTTTAACAGCGCCGAATAGTTAAAGAAATAAAATAATACGGGATCACTAATCACATTGGCATCATTTACAAATACTGAGGATTGAAACGCTCAAGTTTGTTGACTAATAAGTAATAATTGTATTTTCATAGGCGCCCGCAGGGGGGTGCAAGCTGGGGCATTTGCCCCACCTGGCTTGTTCAAAATATTTTTTTAATTGAATGTATTAAGATAAATGACTATATACTATACAACAAATTTAAAGTATAAAATAAGTTGTAATATAATAAAATATAATACATTGTATACGAGTATAATAAAAAAGGTTATTATTTTAAAACACCTAGTAAAATTATAATATTTTTCCTCAAATCCTAACATTGCCCCCCCCCCCCCTAGAAAAATTTCTGCGGGTGCCTATGTGTATTTTTGTAATAACTAATAAGTAATAACGCACACCACCCGCGATAACAAAATATGCCATATTATAAATAATTATAATGTCTATTGACATACGAATAATCATAACATATTTCATATTTGGCCATTTGGGAAAATGATTTGAAAATTTGGGATATTAATCATTCTCATCGTTGATAGGTATAATATTGCTATAAATACATTATAAATACATTATAGTTACATTTATCTTTAATCTTACAAACAGTAAAATACATTAACATTAAACATATTTATGTATATTATATATATATAATACTGTTATTAAAATAATTTAAATTAGAAGTTTTAAATTTTCACAAGTGAACAAATTTAAAATTTCTGACCACGACATTTTGGCGCCCCCTTATTACTGGTGCACCGGGACGCCCGGGGCAGTTGTAGCCAGTGCCCCCCCCCCCCTTAATGCACTGGACAAATACGATTATATTATGCGTATGGTAATTTATAGAATGTTACGGCGAAAGACAAAAATTGGTAAGTATCGTCATTCCTAGGCCAATGACGTCATTAACTAAAATGATTCAATTAAGTATGTAAATGTTGTAAAAAAACGTATTTTAAATTCAAATGTTCATATTTTACCGGTCATTAAAGTAATTTGGCAAAACTGGTGGTAAATGGTGATAAATCTTAAATAATAATTGATTTTTTTTTAACATAGGTACCAATTATATTTTATAATGATTTATTGTTGATGGATGATTGATATTTGAATTTGATTTCAATAAAACTAATGAAAGGATATAGGTTGGTATTTAAAATTAACAAAATAGGTGCATATTATTAATTATTTATTTGTGCAATTTGTTTACCATGATACTTTTAACTGCACAACCTTTCTCCTGCGTTGCAAACACATTTTTTAGTGCCAGTAGTGTCACAACCATTTTGCATCGATTGAAGTCTTGATTACTCGCTATTCCTGAGTATTCCATGTCCAGCGGCTTCACGTAATGTTATTTCCCTATCTTTAATTTTTTTTTCGTCTAGTTTTAGAAATTTTTGTTGCATGGGGAAATGTTCGCTATAGGACATTTTCCAACACACCATATCCTGTACCTGGTTCAAACAATCGGTTACTGATCGTTCACACCGACATAAATGTATTATTGAACATCATTCTCCAACTAAATTGGGGATTAATGTCAATAACCGTAGAATGTTTACATTCACAACATTTCCCCGGAAAATAATGTCATTTATATCAGGTTTACATTATTCACCATAATGAATCTACGAACAAAAGTTCGGTAAAAAAGTACGATTTATTTATACATTACTCATACATATTTATTTATAAGTTAATTATATTATGTTACACAAAATTAAACTTTTATATAGGTAAATGGACAATTTATTGGTCGCCACATAAAAATGCCGTGTAGTGTGGACAATCGGTCCCCGTCATAATCTTACCCATGGCCAATTCGTCAGCGGCTTAAAAGTTATCTGTTTGTAATAAATCTCAGAAAAAGTCCAAGGAAAAAACCTTAGAAAAAAAATCAAAATTTTGATATGATCTTATTATATTTACCCAATTTTAACTATAAATCTTGACAGATTATGAGATTAATTTCACTTATTTGTCAAACTTGTCTATTATATTATATATCAATTATAGACTTATATATTTTATATTATTAAGTTATTTTTAATTTTTGAAAGCAATAGTAAATCTAAAATTTACTAAAATTTAGGTAATAGTAATTTAAACCAATTTTTACACACATATTGAATATTGATCATAACTTATATTGTATCACATAATTTACTAATTATGCTCATTAATTGTATTTTTTTCAATAAAAAATATATATCATTTATTTTTTTTTTTATTCAACAGTATACCTATCGTAGACCTTTAGGCTTATACTATATAAAGTCTATGTAAATGAAATATAGTTATGTTTATTTTTCTGAAACATGATTTATAAGCATATATAATTATTATTACTTTCATATTATAAAACCTATAGTAGCTATATAAATTGGAAAATAAATTAATATCTTAGTAATAAATTGGATAAAATATAATAATATATAATAGTGTTATATTTAAATGTAGGCATAATAAATGTACATAACTTATAATATTGATAATATTGATAATAGCAAATATATTATATATTATATTTTGTAATTATATTAATTCTCTGATTATATTATTATTTTGGTTTTTTTCGGTATACCGTTTGTAATAGTTTTGACATTAACTTTCTAAAGATTAACTTTTGAATTATTTTTATTCCTTAAGTCTTGCTGTAAAACATCGTTGAACAAATGAATTAATGAACAATGAACACTATCGTGGCTTTATTCTCGTGAAGCATCATATTTATTTTAATTTTTGTATCTTACCATAATATATTTTACTCATAAGGTATTTTATATTTAAGTATTTAACTTTTAAGCCCGGGTCCATTGTCCGTGTATAAAATTATGACGGGAGCCAATTGTCCGCATTCTGCGTTTTTTCACGGGGACCAATTGTCTGGGGACCGATTGTCCTAAATCCTTTTGTATTGTATTTAAATATTATAGATTGTAAATAGTCTTTTATTTAATAATAAAAAAAAGTTTCACAACTCCTCTTTAGTCGTATACAGTGTATATTATTTTAGATTTAGTACAAAACATTGACATTTAATTTATAATTATACCTAATATATTGGTCATTATATTGATAAACAATTATAATGTCATATTTTTATTTTTATTGAATTTTTAATATTGATTTAAGTTGAAAAATGTATACTTATAATACATATTAAATAAAAAAATTAAATAAGTAAACCGGACTTTAACGACATCGGACTTTTAGGTAGAATTCCCACCGTAACATATAATACTTATATGTTATTATGCGTAATGCGTGTATAAAAGAGGAATATGCTACCCAAGTACCAAGGTATCTGAATTTCACTTATAGCCCCGGAACGAAGGGTTTGTATTGTTCGCAATCTACCACAGGTAGGAAGATTGCCTACCCGATTATAGCTATAGATAATAAAGATAATAATTTCTTTATTATCTATGATTATAGCCTGATGCTGCAGCACATTGTCCGCGATTGCATAATGTCGGACTACCTATCTTGGTGGATAACTCGAACATTGATCGATTTTCGCTTAAGGTGACTTATCAGTTATTAAAAAATATGAATTTCGAATTTACATTTTTTTACATAAGAAAAAGCACCAGTGGCGGCGATAGGCGTGGGCGAAGTGGGCCATTGCCCACGGCCTCGCACTTCAAAGGGATTTATAATTAACCATAGAAAAATATGGGAGAAGCATCTATAGTTCTACACAAAAATTTTGTTTACTAAAAAAATTTAAAAAACGGCCTCTACTTCGCCCACATATAAATTTTACCTCGCGCCGCCACTGAAAAGCACCGGGCATGCTGATTGTGAACCGGATCGTATTATTCAATTATTGCCGACTTTACGGCTTTGTAAGATTTCTAGACACTCTAACTTGATATTTAAACAACCCTGCTTTCGAAACTAGACCGCCATGCAAACTTTAACGTTTTCACCTCCTCAAATTGTTGTTTTTTTAATCAACCACCACGGCAAAAACGACATTTATCAGTAATTTAAAAAACATTTTTGTGTCTACCATCCACTCTTGGCAAGTTTCACGGCTAAATTCCCCCCCCCCCCCCCGAGTTTCACGACAGTGAGCTTCTGATGGCAAAGTAATTAATTAAATTAATTTCTTTTATATTTGTAGCAAAACAAAATCAATGAAAATATCAGTAATTATATTGAGGTTATCATCGATTACTATTCGATTTTGAATTCAGTTCGAGAATTTGTAATGTATTCATTAATTACCTGTATGATGGCTATATATTATATAATTAAAAAGATATCATTAAAATATTATCGTCGAATAATTTTTTATGGAAGTAATATTGATAGATAAATATGATTTATTTATTAGTTAATTCAATTACCTTGATAAGTCTAAAGTCGCATTATGTAATTAAAATTGTATAGTTGTAAAATACCTCAATTGAAAAATTGTATTCAATAGTTATTTTTTTGTACCAACAATGCATCTGTCGACAGTTTGTCGATTGTTGAAATTAATCGATTGCGATTTGCTAAGCAGCTGCTGCAGCTGCTGCCGCCGACGAGCGACGTGCCATGGCACAATATAACGATATTATTTTGTTCATGGAATGACGTAAGCACGCTGTTGGCGAGACGTTTTGGCACGGCGGCGGCCTTATCACTAGTCGAACGAATATGGTCTGATTGATATCCGGCGAGCATTATCGTCATTTATCGATAACGAATGTATACTGGCTCTTCATCGTTTTCACGTAATATTTCACAATAGTTTTTGAACGCATTATTATTTCGCTTTTAACTCGAGTCTGAACGTGTTTCGGTTAGAGGTTAAAGTTTAAACGTACTTATTAGATAGGTCGCGATAAATGCAATGCTTGTACATTTTCTAAGAATAAAAATGGCTCGTTGTTGACCACACAAAATATGATGTAAGTACCTATGATTTTTTCTTAATTCCTTATTGTTTTTTCTTTTGTCAGAGACAATAATACAATAATTACATAATATTAATAATGCTGGTGTCAGTTTTCCTTTTCGCGACTCTAAATTTTATTTTACGTGAGTACTGAGATTAAATTTTTGTTCTAGACATATCTTCACGATGCAGTAGCGACACCAAAACTTATAAACATAACTCATCTAACGTTACTTAGTCATTGATGTAGTGTCGGTACTCAAGCATCATTACCAAAATGTTTTGTGTTACGAAAAATAAAATACTCTTACCAGTTCAACTCAAGAAACTAGGCGAGCATACATATAAATGTGAGAGCCGAAGTCTTACTGATGTGTACCTGCAACCTTTTTGGAATTGGCTACTATTAAAAACACCCATATGGATGGCACCAAACTTAATAACACTTATTGGATTGATCGTAAATATTGTCACTACACTGCTGATTATACGTTATAGTCCAGATGCTAATTCAGAAGTAAGTGGATATTTCAATTTCATTTAATTGAAATTAACATAGACCAAATATTTGAAAAATATATACACATTATTTAATTAACCATGCACAATTATTCTTTTAAAAGAGATGACTCATTATTTTTTAAAGTCTTAACTTATCTGAAAATTTAAGGTAAATGTGACTCTAGGTCTCTAACTAACACCTTATTTATGTTACCCTTAATTTTTTACTGTCATGTTTATTGATGATATCATTATTAATATGGCTTGGATTTTAATGTCCCAAAAATTACTAAATAATGTTTATTATAACCTAAAAAACCAACAATATTTCAGTGGAATAATTGTTTAGATTAAAAACAAGTTGACCATCAAATAGTGGTTATGGAAAAAAATCAATATTAATATATAATGCTTCTGGAAAGAAAGATATTGCATTGAAATCCAAGCCCTATTTATTAGTTTTATGTATTGATTCCATCATGTTAGAATCTGATATAGCTTGAATTTTTGCAACAAGTCCCTACTGTTTGAAATATTAAATGTTCACTGTTATAAGGATCAATATGTGTATCTAAATATTAGAATTTGTTTTGTTTATTACTTAATATGTGTATAATCTTTGTTCATAATATATATAATTAGTTGAATTTAGAAGATAGACCTTTTCAAATGTCCAAAATATCAATGAGCACAAAATCTACATATTTGAATATCAACTACTTAGTACTTATTAAATAAAAATATATAAAATATCATTTCTACTATTCAAACTATTTTTAAATGTAAAATGTAGAACAGTGTATTATTATTATTATTAGTATTATTAAATTTCAATGATATAATAATAATGTTTAAATACATTAAATATGTATATTGAGTATTATATTTGTATTATTTTGATATTATCTTACATTATTTTTACATTGTTTTAAAAATAATTGGAACATTATATGTGAGTAATTGTTTGAAAAATATGTTACTTTTGTTTTGAGTTATAATTTTACTAAGTTATGACTCACTGTTTGGTTTAGATCTATTAGTAGTACTTTCTATTTAGTAATAAATATATCTACATCCCACCTAAAATAATTTACATTTACATGATTATTTAAATATTCATTTGAGTTAAAACTTTAACGTTGTAAATCTTTTTATCTATACCACTTTTAAAAATTAACAATTTGTTAGGGATTTAAAATCTTGAAGGGAACTTTTACAATTATTATTTTATCCATATCTGTATGAAATATGTTTAGTGTTTACCCACAATAACTCTATTTATTACACCATTAAAAATATTTGATTAAAACCTTTCAGAAAATAAACTTGATGTCAAAAGAATCTTGAAACACAACAACATCATTAATCATAATTTAATTTTTTATTTAAACAAATCAAAAAATATTTAAAATTATAATTGTTGCTCTTTTTTACTCTTTTTCATTTTCAAATAAATTTCTTGTCAGGTTAAATATGGTATCTAATATTACTGTGATGTAATCATGATGCTTATACAGGGCGATTTTTTTATCATGAACCACTCATTATTTCAAAAAGTATCAATGTTTTTGAAAATATTTTTTTACAAAGTTTCATGTTGTTAAAAAAACAACGTTTTTATGAAAAAATTATATTTTTTAATATTTTTTATCCTTATAATTTTTTAAGTTTTTTACTTTTTTGAATGGCAACCTAGAGTTTTAATTTCATATCCCAAAGCAGAATATTTTTCTAAGTATTTTGATACGTAAAAGTCGAATTTTGGACGAGTAGTTTATGAGTTATAAGTATTTAAAGTTTAGATTGGCGGAGTGGAGTGGTACGGGGTTACCCCGCAAAATGTTTGTCCACTACTCCGCTTGTCTAAACTTTAAATACTTATAACTCATGAACTACTCGTCCAAAATTCGATTTTTACGTATCAAAATACTTAGAAAAATATTCTGCTTTGGAATATGAAATTAAAACTCTATGTTGCCATTCAAAAAAGTAAAAAACTTAAAAAATTATAAGGATAAAAAATATTAAAAAATATAATTTTTTCATAAAAACGTTGTTTTTTTAACAATATGAAACTTTGTAAAAAAATATTTTAAAAAACATTGATACTTTTTGAAATAATGAGTGGTTCATGATAAAAAAATCACCCTGTATATATATCCATTATTTTAAAAATATTGACAATTTTAGTTTCTATACATTACTTATATATAAATAAATCTAATGGTTTAGCAGTAATAATATTAAAACAATTTGAATTTTGGAAATTAAGAAAGATCATATTGTGCATTAACTAGTAATTACCATACACTTAATTTCATAAACATAGTGAAATTTATTTTTAATACATTTATTTTGGTGATTAAATCATAAGTATCATTCTTTTTTCAATTTATATTTATTTTATAACTGTATAGTTATGTATTGCAAGTATTTTTTTCTTATTTTCAGTAGACTCAGTAATATTGCTGTGCTCTAATATGGTACGTCCAGTAATTCGGCTATTTTTTTCTCTATGATAAATATAAAATTATTATATTAAGTGATTTAAGTCTGAATGAACCCACATTATTCAATATATTATTCTTTAAAAAAGCTACAAAGATAATTATTTAGTTATTGTTTTTTATAAAATTATAAAATTCAATTTTTTATTTTATTGCAATATGATTTTTATTTTTATTTTAACGTATATCTTATTTTACATCCATTATTTTTTCTGTTTTAATATTTATTTATACACAATTATATGTTGCGTAGTCATTATTTTATTAATGGCAGTTTTATAAGTGGTATAACTTCAAATTTTAACCTCCATAGACATGATTGTTAATAAAAACCTTATAACATAGTTACCTTTAAAATATTTTGCCAAACTATTAAAATTATTTTTAAATTTTCTCGGTGCATACTACTTGTGCCTAAATTGATAATAGCAGGTAACTTGTGTCTGAACAATTTGGACGCAACTTACTTGTAAATATTGATGTGTTAATCGTGTCTCGAATAATAATTTCGTTACAATATAATTTTATAGTTAGGCATACGTTACATAAGAAAAAAAAAAGGTTTAAGTATGTAAATTGTTTTATTTATTAAATTAATAAAAAAAAATTTAAATTTAGAAATATTTCACAAAATTGCTTATATTATATTACAATTTAAAAAATATTTCACAAAATCACTAATTTCAGATCTATATTATGTAGATAATACGAAAATAAAACACAATTATGTATACTGTCATATAATTTAAAAAAATAAATAAACTTAAAAAAACTATAATAGTTGTTATAAATCAATATTACCTAAAAATGTATGACATACATTAGGTAGTTATGATTATAAATTTATAAATAACATACTATTAATTTCTTTGATGTTAAGTTTTGGCAATTTGAGTTTTGATAAATTTTATTTTATCTTTTTGGTCACTTTTATAATTTTTTTTGGTTAATTCGATCTGTTCATTAGAATATATATATTAATTTGAAATTCTTTTAGTACTTTGATGAACTTGAAAATTTTATGGTGTGAGAAGGCTCGTATTTAAGGTCGGGCTCGGAGGAGCAATTGCCCCTGGTGACAATGTTAAAAAATTAGGTTTAGGGGCGTCAAAATATTGAAATGATCAAAAATGTAAAATAAAAATTTATGAAGTTATAAATTAATTGAACATTTTTATCTTTCAAATTGTTGTGTCATTTTATAAAATTGTTTTAAATAATATTATACATTGGTTATTATACTGAGTTTTATTTTATATTAATTTAACTATTTACTATTACAATTGTGTAATATCAATAAAGTAAAATATCTTTATTTTTATTTTTTGTGGAGAGTGGGGTGGCAAATTTTATGTGGTCCCTGGCGGAAATTTTTAATAATACGGGCTTGGGTGTGGATGATAAAATGAAGAATTAAATTTCAAATGAAATTATTCGCATGAGTTAGTGGTTCATCGAAGACTAGAAGAACACTCAGTCCATATTTGAGGAGGGAAATTCGAATCTTCAGAGATTTAATTATTTAGAATATAATCGCAAAATTGTTGATACATTTTGTCAGCAGGATAAATAATTGTCAATAGATTGTACATAAAACGTTTATTTTTTTTGGTAGCAAAAAAGTAAGTCCAAAAACTGTTTCAAAAATTGTCCGTTAACGGTGTTTGACTTATACTCATTTGATAATCCGAGAGGTTGAATCTTACGCCACCTTCATAAAACATTATCAAATGAACAAACATTTTTAATTTATAATTGCACACCTTACTATGCCTGTCCCAGATGAAATCTGTATCCTTTTATATCAGCTTTCGGCCATACTTAAATTGCAGCTTTGTGAATGGTTTTTCAAAATCGAAATAAATATATTTCGGTGAAAATTCTTGGTTGAATTTCAAGCATTTTTCATTTATATAATTAATAGCTTCTATATAAGAATTTGATTCTTTATCGGGTAATAAAATTTTCTTTTTCTGCAGTAATAATTATTTCATTACCTACGTAATAACTTGTAAACTTCAGTCAAATTGGACGGAACCTTTTGTATTATTTTTTGTCGAGCATTGTAAATATTTTTTCGAATTAGCTGCATACCTGGTTGAGTAATATTTGTTGGACCATTTTTAAGTCGTGTACATATTAATTTTGATGGTTTTACACATATATCAAATGCTTTACGCTTTATTGCATTACTTACAATTTGTCGATTTAATGATTCTTCATTTTCAACTTCGTAATTATGCTAAGTGACTTAATTTACAACTTTGTTTTGATCATTATTTTTAAAGTAACTATTAAAAGCTTTTTTTAGAACACTTCCATCGTAAGACATTTCCTTTTAAAAATTTATGAAATCCAAATTTATACCCATTTACAACCTCGAAGTTCTTATTCAATTTTAAACTGCCAATCTGAGTTTCCATATTTAATTGAATTACGTACGTTGGTAGGTCGTATACAGTATTGACTGAAACTGATACCAGTATCGTGCGCAGGGGGGGATGATGGGGGATATATCCCCCCCCCCATGGGCTTTTTTTTAGTCTTCTAACGAGTGGATTTTGGATCTCTAGTTCATCAACATAAATATAATACATTTTTATTTATGACATCCCCCCCCATACCAAATTCCTGCGCACGCCACTGACTGATACTACAAATTGTTCATAGGCAGATGCCTATAGACTTGTATATCTCTAAAATATCACCTCCACCATGAGAGGTAGATTAAAGGTATTTGTCTTAATTTATTAAATGCCAAATTATATCGATAAGAAATTATGATTGAGAATGGTCATTATAATATCATTTTCAACGATACCTTTTTGACTATTAATATATGGATACACATAATTTCTCAATCGTTTGGACGCAAATAACCCGCCAATAAATATGAAGTTAGAGGTGGCGTACGTTTATCTTTTTTGGCAACACGATTGCGTATGTTTGTAGACGGGTTAAAACTTAAAAGTACCTTTAAGAAAAAATAAAAATAACACGATTGCGTATGAAATTGTATGCAACGTTGTCATTTTCATCGTATATAAAATAAATAATAATATAATATATAATAATAATAATATAATAAATAAAATGAGGTTAACTTAATAGTAAAAAGTAATTAATAAACAAATAAAATCGTCAATTATTATTTTAATAAAATTATCGTAAATAATTTTTTTTTAAATGCTTAAATTTGGATTCCTTTACATCTATAACCTAATACTATACTTTTAAATATTGAATTACATTTTTATGGACTTTATACTCATCATAATCCTTTACTGTATTTAATCCTTTATTGAATTCTGTTTAAGTCTTTTTTTGCCAATTTCTTTATTCTCCCATTATTAACCGATTGTATAATTCATCTGGTTTGCATTTGAGTGTCTTTCAATATTTGAATAATAACATGTGTTGGAGAATGAACACTTTGAAATTGTCCATTATAAGTCCTATGAAAGCTTTTAGGTCCATTTGCGGTACTAAAAATACTTGATAATTTGATTGACAAAAATATATAAATTCATGAAATAAGACCAATTTTGATTCAAAAACAAGTAATAATGGCAAAAAGCACTAAAAATTAAAAAATATGCAAAAAAAATAAAATTAAAATTTTTAATTTGTGTTCTCTGTATCATGAAATACATTTTTAGCTTACTTTGTTATTTTCTAAGCATCTCATAAGAAATATGCAGGGCCGGCGCTAAGTATTTTGCCGACCCGTGCAGTTAAAAAAATACGGCCCCTTTCAATAATTTTTGCTATGTAATTAGTACATAGTATTATTTATACAAAATTAACAAAATTAATTATAAACTGGGCTATATTACATTTAAAATTTTTCTCTTCTTATATTGTGCACCCGAAAGTCGCTTTCTATACCAACTGACATAGTGCAGCTGCTCCTTTAATTTTTACTTTATAAACAAAAAATATGATTTGTAAGATAAGCATGTTGCCAAAACATGGATAAATAATCTATTAGTCTGTATTTAATATTTGTTGCCGAGAATCTTGAAACTTGACACTTGTCATTTTCTAATATGTGCGGTCGCACAAGTCGCACGTGCCTTCCACCGCGCACCGCCCTGGAAATATGCGAATGCTATAAAATCTCAACCCTGGTCATATATTATGTGATATATATATTATATACTGGTATAAAAATTGGCAACAACGCCTAAAACTTCGTACGCAATCGTGTAGTAAAATAATAGGTAAAATCATACGGAATCGTGTAACTTAAAAAGGTATCGCCGGTAATGAACGTACGCATTTGTGTTTTACCCAAATACGTATGATAGGAAGTTGCGTCCGAGCATTTTAGACGCAAGTAACATGTAGCCAATTTTCTACAAAGAGTACTATAAATGTCTGGTCTTTAATAAAGTTCCATTGATAATAAAATAACGTAAGCTAAATATTTGTAGACTTGTTTTTAAAGTTAGGATTTAATTTAATGAATATTTTTAAAAAAGTGGTCTATATACAATATATTAATATACGTTATTAACGACATCAACTATTACAATTAGAATATAATATGTACTTTAAAAATTTTAAGTACCCACGAATTATATTTTTAAATTACAACAACATAACTAAAATTGTTATTCTTGGTTATTTAATATGTAATTTCATTCAAATTTGAACTTAAAGTAACTGTAAAAATGTTGTAATTCAAATTCTCATAAAAATTTAAGTTAATTTCCCGGTAAGCTTTTTTTATTTGATAAAAGTAGACAAACACGTGAAGAATCTTGTAATGAATTTTCAAATCTTAGATTTAAAAAGATAAATTTTTATGAATTTCTATCCCAAAATAGTTAGTTAATTTTCGTAATTTTCACGTATTTTGTCAAGATTCTAATTTTCAATGCTTATTAAAAAAAATGTGACTGTATTTTTAATATTTTTGAATTATTGTGTTATTTGTAAATTATTGTGACAATACGTATATTAGTAGCCTTATATTACATTTTGAAGTTTTTTTTACCCGACGAATAAAATTTTATTGGCATTTATAAAGAAAAAAAACTAAAAAATTTTATCAATTATAGGAAATGCCAATATAAACACAGCGAAGATTGCATGCATCTATGGTAATTTGTTTCAATGTTACACCAATATCCAAAAACAGATTTTGTGTAAAAATTCCCGTTTTTTCTAAATTTTTGTTTTAGTTTTTATAACTCTTGAAAATCCTTACTTTTCCCACCATCACTCACCTAAATAATAACTTTCTAAATCACTCACGAACCTTTCTAATCTCCGCACCACCCGATTATGTGAACAATATCTTTCTTGATTTCATCCATAACACCTCGCTCTCCATCCTAATTTTCACGGACGGCCTGTCTCCCCTATCAGCTGGATATTCCTTTTATATCCCGGATTTTCATATTTCCTTCTCTAACAATCTACCTCCCACCTTATCCTCTTTCACAGCTGAATTGATGCACTCTACACAATTTTATCTGTCCTGTCTTCAAGCCCTCTCCTCTAATGTTTTCAAATCACAACTCTCTCCTCTCATAATCACTATCAGACATATTTTATTCTCCCTTACGGAATCTAGCTTGGACATTCAATTCATATGGGTACCAGGCCACACTGGAATTGCGGGAAACGAATTCGCTGACAAACTAGCCAAATCTTCTGCTTCCCTCAGATTCCCTTCAAGTACGAAAATTCCATGGACTGATTTTATCCCCATTCTCAGGTCCTGTACATCTAATCTAATCTTTGGATTAAACATTGGGGTTCACTCCCTACTCACTTCGCCACTTGGTACAGAATGATATCTCCAACCATACCAACACTACCATAGTTTCATAATCTCGATCTTTCTCATAAATGCATAACATCGTTCTCCCGCCTCCGGTTTGGACGCACACGTTTTCCTTCTCATTCCTTTTAACTGTCACTGAACGATTCCTCTCTCTGCACGCTACACAATGACCCAATGGTCTGTGATATAAACCATCTACTCTTCATCTGTCCCAGCTTATCCACACATCGTGACCACCTATTATATATTTTTAGTACCTACAACATCCCTTTCGATTCTATAAGTATACTTTCAAACCAACAAAAAAATATCATATTAAATATATTATCTTTCTTTAACCATTTATGCTTTTTAATCTAATTTTATATTGTACTGTTTCTATTGTATTTGTAACGGTATTTACTGTATTTGTATTTTGTAATTCGTAATTGTTGAAACTAATTGTATCCACAAAGTTTAAATAAAAAAAAAAACTTGAAAATTTTTGGGAAATTTGACCTTCCCAATGCACCAACTAGATTCAATTTCCCATCTGAAAAGATACTAAAGTTGAAAATTGAAAAATAATTTCGATTACTTATCGTGTACATAGACACAAGAAATATAAGTATAGAAAAACACACATCATTGTTAAGTCAATATATTTATCGCTCCACTCAGAATCTAAAATTTCAAATTTCAAATGTTTATAAATAATTTAAAAAGAGTTGAAATATTTTGAACATTTTGTCATTTAAAGAAAATTATAAAATAAACATTTGGTGACAATTTCAAGTTCATACGGTTTAGAGTTTTTGATAAACAACAGGATAAGAAAATCTTTGTATGCGAAATCGAATGGAATATTTAATGTTGTACAAATTTGGACTTCAAAGACTTAAAAAAATATATAGCATTTTTTTTTTTTTTTTTGATAAAGCTAAAAAAATGTATGAGGATTTTGTTTTAAATTTTCAAATCTTAGATATAAATTAAAAAATTGTTATGAATTTCTATGTCCAAATAATTACAAATTTTTGTGATTTTTACGTATTTTATCAAAATTCAAACTTTAAATGGTTATAAATATAGTTTCCTATGTATTTCTAATATTTTCCTACTGTTATTATATAAAGTTATGTGGAACCTTGATTAAGTTTTCAAGCTTTTTTATCCAACAAATAAAACTTAATTGATATTTATAGAAAAAAAAACAAAAAAAATTGAAAACTTAATGTACGTAAACAGCTTAAAATAAATCAAAATAATTTAAGAAATTATAATTATAAATATTCAGTGAACTCTTTTCCGTTTTCCCCGGCACTTTTTTAAACTACTTGGAAATTTAAATTTTGACTTTCTCAATGCACCAACTAAATTCACTTTTCCATCGGAAAAGCCACTGGAGTTGAAAATTAAAGGATTATCTCGACACTCATCATTATAAATTCAATACATTCATCGTTCTGCTAAGAATCTAAAGTACATAGTAATATATTGTATGTTATATACTAATAACCAAGGGAGCATAGAAAACATAAATCATTCATGAATATTTCCGCCTGAAAATATTTCAGTAGATGAAGAGCCAGTTAAGGTCACTGTGAATGATTTAATATTAGCTCGATATCTGAATGTAATGTAATGTTGTTAAATTAAAATATTTTTATGATTCAATTGTATATTTACTCAAATCTTAATTTTAAACTTTTGTAATAACATTTTCAGATACCTAGATGGGCAAGCTTTTTGTGTGGTTTTGGTTTATTTGTTTATCAGAGCTTAGACGCCATTGATGGGAAGCAAGCTCGAAGAACTGGTTCTTCTTCACCTTTAGGAGAATTATTTGATCATGGTTGTGATTCTGTTTCTACTGGTAAAATTAGTTTTAATATTATTTTAGATCCAAATTAATCATTTTTATTTCAGTGTTTATAACATTGTCAGCCTGTGTGTCAGTAAAACTTGGAGAATACCCATCATGGATGTTTTTTCAAAGTTTTTTTGCTGTTGCCTTATTTTATTTTGCTCATTGGCAGACTTATGTTTCTGGTATGTTAAAAATATTTAAAAAAGTAATGGTATTCTAATTAAGTATTATGTAATGTTTTGCTGTTTTTTTTCCTATGACTTAGGCACATTACGTTTTGGTAAATTTGATGTCACAGAAACTCAATTATCTATTATATTTCTTCATTTAATGTCCGCTGTTTTTGGTACCGGTATTTGGGATTATGAAGTAAGTACCATATCCTATGATAGTAGATAATACGTATATTTAAACAAGACCGTGTACTTTATAGAAAAAATGTTTTCAAACATCTATAATTAAATAAATCAGGAAATAAACATGGTCATTATATAAATGTTTCAAGAACAGTATAATTATTTATTGGTATTGATTATCGCCAAAATTTCCGAGAGTGTAGGGGTTGCCATACATATTATGAGAATATCAGCTTACTTTTTGTATTTTCTCTGTGGCCTACCAGCCATTACCTACAAGTAACATAGTAAATTTACGTTGAGTAGCTTTGACCTTGTGTTATAGCTTAATTGTTTGTAAATTGAGCAAAATTAGCTACTATTAACTTAAGAACATTATCGGAGTTCTTATGTTGGATTTTTTTTATAGTAATTTAATTTTTAAATGTGTTTGAATTTGAAAATGCCCATATCTTGTTTTAAAATGTAAACATTTTGTAAATCCCAACTTAAGAACATCAATAATGTTCTTAACTTTAAATTTGATGATTGGTCTTTTCTTATATTAAGGCTAACTACATAAGGAGGTTAATTCTGCTTTACAAAAATTGTCTGTGTTGTGCATGGGTGCACTGATTGGCGTCCTCTTAGTCATACAAGACCTCTAGATCAATTAGTTTTATCAGATGTGTTGAATGTAGCTATAGTCCAACTGTGTTAAATGTGTTTCTAATTAACCATTACCTACTAAAACATTTAGGGCTCGGTACTTATAGTACTTAAAATCATTAAAATAAGCGCTTAAAAAGCTATTAAAAACATCTTTATAAGCACTCAAATAAGTATTTAAAAAACTTAAATTTCGCAAAAATATTTATCAAAAAACTAAAAAATCAAACAAAATAAAAATAAATCTTTATCTTTATATTATAAAATAAATTAAACTTCACTTTCGAGACTTTAAGGATTTAGGGATTTTCTGAAAAATAAAATGTAAACGATATTTATAATAGTTGAAAACATTGTAAAAACGTAGAAATACTGGTAAAATAAGCAAAAATAATCAGAAAAACTGGAAATAAGCATTTTTTGAAAAATCGCTGAAGCAAGCGAAAAAAAGCACTTTCAAAATTCATAATTAAACGTATTATAACATGATATACACTTCCATAGCACTATGCTACATTTTAAGTCAATCCATAAAAATAAGCAAATGCTTTAAGTCCCGAGCTCTGAATTATTATTATTTATAAAATAATTATACAGGGTGTCCCGTGAGGATTTACCCATTGCGATATCTCCCGAAATAATGGTGATATCGAAATTCTGATTTTTTAATAAAACTCACAGGGATAGGAACTACAGTTATTTCATATTTTAATGTTTTGGTAAAAAAGTTAAAAAATATATTTTTTATTTAATTCCGAATACTTTCCGTGTTCCTAATAGTTTATAATCATATTTTATTTCTTCAAAACTAGAAAAACTTTAAAAAATTAGGTAATTAATGGTATCTATAATTTTTTTGGAAATAATTCAATAAACATTTTGAATTTTCTACAAAACCATTAAAATAAATTAAAAAATGAAATAATTGTAGTTCTTATCCCTGTGAATCTTATTATAAAACCAGAATATTGATATCCATTATTTCGTGAGATATCACAATGTGTAAATCCCCACGGGCACCATGTATATATTTTTTTATATTTTTTTTCTAACAAACAATACTAATTTTGGCAACTAATCATTAAATTAATTGATTATATAACAGAAATGGCAAATTGATTACTTATTTATTACAATTTATGATTGATTAAACATATTTCTCACGGAATATTGATCATTAAAAATATATACGTTGATAGGTCAAAATTATTATGCTATATTTTATTTAGGGTGTTAAAAAACAGTCATTTTTAATTATAATTAAGAAATCTGAACCCTATAAACTTATTTTTATGTTCAACTAACCTTAATAATATATAATAATATATTAATTAAGCTGTATAAGTATAAATACTTGCACTGTTGCCAATAAATACTGTGATACTATTGTAAATAATTTATTATAGTATCTCAGAAAGGAAATAATATTGTTATCTTACAGGATATTGTTTTGTTGTAATAGATTTTATTTATCATTTTTTTTATGAGATATGTGCAATGTGCATATCTAGTTTAGTAATATTACTCTCTGTATCACTAGTGGTTTTAAACTATGTTTGTATTGCATGATAATATTATAATATTTTTATACCGTAAATAATATATTATGAATATTTTTATTTTATTTTTAGATGCCTCTTTTTAATGTCAAGCTGAAGTTTATATTATTGCTTACGACATTAGCTATATCGATGGTTTTAGCCAAATCAAATCTATCTGTCATACTTACTGGTGGAATTGGCAAAAATGGATCTTCAGTTGCCGTAAGTTAAATAACTAGTTATGACTAAAATAAATCCTCATTATTTATTTATTTTAGGGTACAAGTGTTTTGTCTCCTGCTATTCCTCTTATATTAGTGGTCCTGCCTGGGTATATCATTGCTTGCAAGAGTACCGAAAATATTTACGAAACCCATCCTGTACTTTATATAATGGCATTTGGTTTAGTTACTGCTAAAATAACAAATAAACTTGTGGTAAGTAATCTTTATTCTGTATTACATTTTTGTTTTTATTAAACGATTTTATGTTGTCTTATTTTCTGTTATTAGATTGCTCATATGACTAAAAGTCCAATTGAATATGTCGATTCCACGCTAATAGGCCCAGCCATGTTATTTTTAAATCAATATTTTGATTCTATTTTACCAGAATACTATGTGCTGTGTGTTTGCATGGTAATAATTTGAAATATTCTATTTTTTTTTGTTAAATATTCTGTTAAATTGGAATTAATAATTGCAGGCTTGGACCGTTATTGATCTAGCAATATACTCAATATTTGTTTGCAAAGAAATATGTGATCATTTACGAGTTTATTTATTTTATATAACTACTACTACATCAACTGCAAAATCTGGTGCATCTTTTAAAATTACAGGTACAAATAGTAAAAATGGGAGCAACAATTCAAGTGGTTTGTACCAACAGTTTAAATATCCATCTACATTTACTAGTTTTATATATCCATCAAAAACGAAAACAAAATAATAGCATTAAGTTAATTGTAGTGTTAATCATTGTTAATCTCATTGTCGACGATAAGCAATCAATATAAAAATATTGAAGTGTTTGTTGATATTTTGGTTTTTATTTCTAATGTAATTATATTTGTTATTATATTTATTCGTACTGAGTACGCGGCTAATGCAATCACATGTATATTAGGTGAAATGATAACCTACTATTGCCAAATTGTACATAAATATATTAACAATGACTGTTTGTTATTTTATGTGAGATGTAGTCTTTGCCTTATATTATATTATTAGTATATACAATTTGAGTGGTTACATTTAGTAAATAATGGGATAGGTTTTGAGTTAACTATGTAATTAATATTGATTATAAAACATTATTCAAAACAATATTATGGACTTTGTATTGAAATGTTGAATTCCCATAATTAATATAAATTTATTATTAGGGTATTACATTGAGTACAAGTTCACTATTGCCGATAAGTTTAAAGAACAACATTTGTTTCAACATTTTATAGTGCTTAATTCAAAAGTATATAATTTCTATTAAATGAATATGTTTATACTGTATATCATAATTTAATTGTATAGGTGGTTCATAAAAAAATTGTACTGTATTTGTAACTATTTTGAAGTTTTATTGTTTGATAAATTATATTAAATAGACCGTTCAAAATTTGGCTATTGTGTAAGAATTTTTGTTTTTATAGTTAATTTCAAAAACTTCTAATTGGTCTTAAGTGTTCTATCATTAAATAGAGATGTATGAGACTTGTGTTGCTCTTTTCTATCCAAATAGATTTTTAGTCCACAATCTTAAGTATTTAAATTTAGAAAAATAAAAAACATAAATCAATATAATTTGTTAAGGACTACATGTTCTTATGTAACAATTTAGAAGATTATCATATAGTAGTACACGACCATTTAACTATTGTCTATTATTTATATACTCATTAAATCTGAGTCATATTTAGAAAACATTTTACACAATAGCTGACAACTGCAGGGTACACAGAAAAATAAGTATACTAACTTAAAATTAGCACAGCAAATTGTATGTAGCCATAACTCATTTGACGAGATGATATATTCTTGGGATCTGTCTAAGGATCCCCTAAGATTGTTTTCAATCAGCCTTCACAAATGTCATACAATGTCTGATAGTTACTTGACAGCTAGAAAACGCCAGGGCACATTCTAGATGAGATGTAACACTTCACTAGTCTTGGTTATAGTTTAGAGGTTGTTCATAATACCATCCAAAAATCTTAGAAACAGTTCAAGTAGTATAATTATTGTTTTATACATTTTATTAATGAATACAATGTATATTATATCAATCAATGTTTATATTTTTTAATGTTAAAACGAATGGTTAATGGGAATTCTAGTTTTAATTAAACTTTATAAAAAAAAATGATTGTGTTATGAATTTAAATATTTTTTTCAATATCTTAAACATAAACTATAGCAGGAATTTACAATAATAATTAAAAAATAGTTGTAGTAAACAATGTATTTGTATTTTATTTGATAAAATTAACACCACATTTAATGTTAACATTCACATGTTAAACCTAAATGTACAACACTTTAACTAAGACAATTTTAAAACAAAATTTGATACAACTATACATTATAATAATGCCCTAAACAGATGTATGTATCTATAATTATCAATATTTATATTCATAACACAGTTGCTCAAATGTGTTAAGTATTTGCAAGAAATATAACAATTGCATAAGTTTAAGAAAATATAACTATTCTGTTATTAGGTACTTTTTTCTTTCCCTAATATTATAATGCTTATGATAATAAATAATAATAACAATAATTATTATAATTGTTGTTATTCTATATATTTTAAATGAAAACATATTCTGCAGTACAGTTAATAATCTGAATAAATCTAATTTAAAAAAATGGTGTTACGAAAGTTATTTATCCATTTTTACACAAATGGCCCTTGAACATTAAAACTATATGATAATAAACAAAAAGAATGTTTTACTTAATTTTAAATACCATATTTATTAAATATTTAATTAGGTATATTAAACACTTTAATAGTTTCTGAATTTTATAGTATAGAGACATTAGCATTTATTTTCACTTGATTCGGCTGAATATGTTGACAATTTCCGTTGTGCTTTGTCTTTATACGTTTGACTAATTGTCCGTTTGTGCCCGGCAGCAATATATGAAAACACACATAACACTGCATAGCAAATTTGTCCAGCCTTAAACAAACAAATGTGATATAATAGTTATGTATGTACCATAAAATGTATTTATTTTAAGAATTATTGACAAATCAATGCATTTCAAAGCAATTCAATTCATTAACTAAGCTACTATAATTTATAGTTGTATAAAAGAGATTTATGAATAGCTTATCTATAAAATCTATACTTTCATTTTCTCAGTTAATTTAATATTTGTTTACTTTCTATTGTAACTATTTGAAGGATTATAATATCATAATTCAGGGAACTTTCTATTTTGAAATGACTTTTTAATAAGGTTATTGGTAATATATCAATACTAATACTAATTTTATTAATTTTCTGTTTAAGTAATTCATGTATCAAAATATGGTATCTTAATTAATTAAATAAAAAGACATTCCATATTTACAAAAAAAAAAAAAATTAATTTTTAAACCTTTAAGTATAATAAAATAAAGTAAGTAACTTAATAAAGAATATAATTTTTTTGATTTATTTATTATATCAATAATCTATTATTATGTATTAATACATTAATAATAAATTATTGCTATAAAATAATAAATAAATAATTGGTAGATAAATTTTTATTAATTACTTATAAATAGACAATTCAACTGAGAAAATGAATGTAGGTAGCATGAAGTAAAAAAGATCACTTTGTATTAATGTAGATATATTGTATTTGTAATGAAATAATAAATCAAAAGGTAAATGAAAAAAAAAAAAAAAACAAAACAAAACCTTAATATGGGAGTGACAAACAAGAACATTCCAGTTTAAACTATAATAATAATTTAGCTCTCCGTGACTTTCATCGTTCTCAGCATCAATGTTTGCGTATATACAATAGACATGATACGGTGCAAAGACAATAACATTTCGCTAGCCTAAAACAACACAATGTTAACTATAAAAAAAAAATACGATGTTAAATAATCACCATCGACAATATTAACACATTTTTCATAGCAAAAATTATTCTTTGGGTACATGATAAACACAAATTCAATTTTTGTCATGCAGATGCAGTTAATTTATATTTAAATAAATTAATAAATATTTAACTATAACTAATAGCATGAGGCTATAAACATTAGCTTATTATAAAAATGTCATTGTTATAATGATGCGAGGACATCTTACCCACATGAGTTCTCTCCATCTTTCTTAAATAATATATCAAAATGTATGTCCAGCATTTCTAATTTTGTGTTGTTAGCTTAAATATAACAGTGAGTATAAAACCATATTAAAATAAATTGTATTATCAAACCTTAATATACGAGTAAGAACAATATTTGTGTTTTCTAATTAGTTTTTACAACATTTTAATTTCAATTTACTCTGACATTCTAATATTTGTGCAAACTATACAATATTTAAACTGCTAGACATATATTTTGGTATATTATGGGTTAATAAGACAAAAGAACTTATGCGGGAACGACATCATCTTAAGTAAAATAAATTTTGTTTTAAACTTTTAAATGTTTACCACATCTCAGTAAAATCATACTCATAGCTCAGAGGCAAAACTTATATAAACACAAATAGGGGTGCACAGATTCTTTTGACTGGGTTGGTAGTCAAAGGGAAGGAAATAAGAGTATATGATAAATAATTCATATTTTAGAAATATAACAATACAGCTTTGTTTAAATACACTTTTAAAATAAATATATGGATAATAATAGATACATTCTATCATTCCTCAATTTCTGACCAACAGTCATAATTTTGTCTTAATAATTACAAATTTAATAAAGCTTGGTTATTAGGTATCAATTAAATAAAACAACTCATTAACGCAGATAAGTATCTTAACAATAAACTTGTTTATAATTTAAAAATTATTAATGTACTTTTATGAATTGGCTTGGTGGTGAGGATGGTATGCAGGTTAACCATCCAAATTATCACCAGAACAACATTGGTGTGTGGTTATACCTACTTATTTTAAATACTCGCTTCATATGCTTCCCATGCACCCTTTTTATGCAGGTCTAGGGCAATACGTAGGATAAGAATTTTCTACAACGATATTATACTTATAACAACAGGTGTAGAATTTAAAATATATAAATTGTAATTACTAATTATTTATAAACAATTTCCTTTTAAAATATGATGTGAATGTTTCTGAGTTTATCTATTTTAGTTAATTAAAATGTATACATAATTAAAGGTTATTTATGTTGAAAAATTACACTCTTTTAAAGTAGTTTGAACATTTTAAAATATCTAATTATAATAAGTAATAAATAATAATTTAAACAAGCATTCATCATGCAATATTATTGCGATATATAGCCTACCTACGATTTATTTGAGCATGCATCATACTTATTTTAAAACAATTTTTCACATGTACTTATATTATATGTAGTACCTAAATTCTAGAACTTAACATTATAAGATGCAACTTACCATAGGTGATTCGTATTGTCTTTGAATAATATGTTTCAATTTTGGATCTTTAAACATATTTAAAAATTAGGGTTTTTGCAATAGTTATTAAAAATAAACTAATAAATAAAGCTACTCACTGTATTCTTCCAAAACAAATATTTTTTTCTGCACTGTAAAACATTTTCTCACATGATCAAGACGAACAAAAAACTGAAACGAAACAATTAGTTATTAGTTTTTAATGTAAACAATATTTTAAGTGTGGTGACTAGATGTGCTAATGATGCAATATATTATGTATAGTTGTTCAATATTTTATTGTTTACTTGCCAACGGCATTGGTTTTAAAAGTGTGCACCTAACTGATCTTTATATATATATATATATATGTATATTATACTACTAACTAATTAAATTGTTATCAAGACAATAGTGACTTCATTTAAAGTATTATAATATTAAATTATTCTTAGGTAAATGTTTTATTTATACATTATAGGTAAATACATAATATTAACACATACATCGATCGCAATTATTGAAGGACTTGGACTTCCCATTGTTTAAAAATATGGAGGAACTAGTTAAAGAAACTAGCGTAAAGTAGGTAGGTGATATAGTAAGTAATAAACGATGGTATTTAAAGAACGATTCTAAGCTGAGTAATTAAAAACCACTATCTAGTCTCTCTGACCTATTTCTTCAATAGGTTCCATGCTTATATTAATGCCCACTTTTCTTCAAACCTTATTTAGATTTAATTGTATATAGATAGTTTTTCAATACTCTGAAAAATGCTATTGAAAATTGCAATGCACCCTTGAATTATAATCTTTAAGATAAATGATTAGGTTTATACGCTGACAGATTAAGAGTTAAAGACGTCGGGGGCAAAATTGAAAGCATCTTATCCGAATAATATGTTATCGTTATTAAAAATATGTAATATGTGTCAGTTCTACACGTCACACATATACCTAATACACAATGAAAATAAAATATCTCATTTCTAAAAAACAACATTTTAGACACTGGTCTTGTATATTATAATATGGTAAATACACCTATGTGGCTATGTCTATGTAATCATTGGTTGTTTAAAAAATGATATTAAAATTCTTAACATAATTTTAGTGTTGACTGGATATATAAATACAATTATACATTTAAGTATTATTATTAGAACAAAAATAGGAAAACACCATTTTTAGTGAAAACTAATGCTTTAAAGAAGAAGTAGATGATAATATAATGTTGGTAAGAAACTTTTGACCATTGTATTGTAATAACGGTGCTATAGTTTATGTATTGTAACACATCGTAAGTGAGTTTATAGTGGGTTTACCTACCTATTGGTATTGTTCGTTAAATCTTAAAATATCTTACAATTTACACCTAGTGTATCTAATAATAACACATACAGATATTTTATATACCTAGTTAATTATTAAAATTAAATACAGTTATAAACATGCAACACAATAGTGGGTAATACAAAATGTAAGCGCAAACTAGTTAATGTAAAAACAATTCAGTGCAGCTACATAATATTATAATTATACTATAGTTCTATAGGTACACACACTTACGGTAATAAGACTATAGTTAAACACAGAACAGTGATAATACTTAAAACATATTGTATATGGTTGAACAATGTTTTGATTTATATTTTTTTTTTGTTAAAAATAATGAAATGTAATATGTCGGACAAAAGCACAAACATCAAAATTCAAAGCTTAAGTCAACTAGTGAGATGGCCAGGCAGTTACTGTAAATAATTATATAGGTAATCGTTACACATAGTTATTATCAATACACATTGATGATATACATGTATAAATATATGCATATACATATTTATACATACATACTACATAGGTAGGTAGATACATGTAAACATACATGCGTCAGATATATCTATTTTATATATATATATATATATGTTGATAGATAGATAGATAGATATGTATATATAAGGTAGGTAGGTACTGAAAAACAAAGGTGTTTTAAGTAATACATAAACATAATATATTATATTTATTTTTTTGTTAAATACTTTAACTGAAATGTATACCTGATTGAGGTAACTTAATTTTTAATGACATGCTATACAGACACTTACACTCCCACACACACACACATAGGTACATACATACACACACACACTAACACATATACATATATATAGATAGGTATTTATTAAGGTAGTAGGTATATGTATATGAATACATAATAGGTATTATGTTATATGCATATATATATGTAATATGTAATAAATATAATTTTATTTATAACGTTTTGTGCAATTACAGCCATGCTCCCCGTTGTAGAAACTCCTAAACAAATGCATTATTATTAAATTATTCATTTTTAGTGTGTGTGTAGGGTAGAACGGCCGAGGAACAGTTATTTTAAAAATAATAATAATAGAAAAAAATACAGTGACGCTACTCGTCTGCATAATTTATATATATAAATATATATATATAGGTAATAAAAGAAAAATAAATAAATAAACGAAATATTTTACAGTCCAATCGTATATACGTAATATGCACTAGAGTGGTTGATTTATTATAGCAAACAGGAAATCAAAACTATATTATAATATCTATTACCAATGACAAAACCGTACTTTTTAACGTAAATGTTGCTAATATAGGTACCTCAAAGTCCTGAACGAGACAACAATCCATCGCGTTATGACATTTCATAAAAAAAAAAAAAAGGACAATTGAAAATCATCAACAAAACACAACTAAACATTAGGTATAACACGAATAATTAATATTATTATATAATATCGTGTTTCGATAATCATTATATTATCGACCTGACCGAGGACCATCTCAAAAGTTTCTTAAACTTTGCAGTTAACAGGAGAAATAACAACACGACGTGTTTTTCTGACTGAAATAAAACATTCAATTTAATTCAAGGCGATAATAAAAAATGATCATACCGTTGTATACATTTATTGATTTATATATATGTATTCATATATCAATATATTATGTATTCATATATCTATATATTTTTATAAATATGTAGATATAAATGAGCGTTATAACACGTGTGAAGTATAATATTTTAACGAGCGTGGTGTTATTAATAAAACTTTGAGAATAAAAATAACAATAAATAAATAAATTATAAAGCGTATTGAACATTCTGAATTGTTAAAAAAAAAAATGTAAATATAAATATCCAAAAATATTGAATATTGAATATACTTATACAATATGTCTCAGAAATAATAATCACGATCCATTCAAAATATCACTCACATTAATTATTTAATGCAAACAAGTTTGGGATAAAAAGAGATATAAATTAAACCATCTGCTGTGAATACGTATAGTTTTCCTCCCAAATTTGTTGATATTAAATACTTAAACGTATAAATAAAATATATTCATTCATTAAAGAGACATTTTGAATGGTTCTGTATTTCTAGGACACACGGTATATATATATGTATATACAATCACACAAAATAAAATATATATTATGTAAATATATATAAAAAAAAATATATAGATCAGAAAAGATATAAAGTATCGCATGCCTAATTTTCTGTTAAAATCGCGTTAATAGAAAGCTTAAAGAAAATATACACGCCTATCCACGACAATGATATGATAGTAGGTAGGTACTAGGTACTTTTTTATTTCATCGTGTATTCATCAAGTATTAAATGTAATTAATTTATACCAACGACCCGAATTTGAAATGGGACAATTTGAATATAAATAGATACAATATATTATACATAAATGTATTGCAGCTTCATTTACGCATTTATTGTGTTAATGTTTTAATATCAACACAACAATAATGTTTTAAGAAAGTTTTGAGAGGTCCTTAAAAATATATAAATTTGTAGTAGTAAGTTGTAATTAACAGCTTTCTTTATATGCAAGTTTAGTAACCATAATATAGTTAAAAGAAAAAAAAAATGTTTTGATTAAATTTGTAGGATAAAAAAAATGATATAGATATATATATATACTAAATGTACATTGATATAACTTTTTTGTAAATTCTATAGAATAGAAAATATAAGAAAAATTTTAAAAAAGTTAGATAAAATTAACCCACTCGATACCAAATGTAAAACAATATTTTATGATCATGAAAATATGCATTGAGATATTTGATATAATATGTAGGTATTAACCTACTGATGTTTGAAATTTAATTATTAAAATTTAGAAAAATTAGAATTAAAAGAAGATGATTAACAATTTATTCATGTTTAATGATTATTACTGATTGATTTCCATGTTTTACCTAATATTTATAATTTTATGAGTAGACATCCCTTTATCCCATTTATTATAAATATTACTTATTAAGTTACATGAAGAGATATTTTAATATATACATATATATCTATGATGTGGTGGTAACTTTTTTTTCTTTTAACCACAAATTAATTGAGTTAGAAGGGAGGGTTTAAAAAAAATACTACTAAAAAAAAAATAAAAAAAAAAAATGTCATTAATAATAACAAAATAATAATAATATGTATAAAAAATAATTATAATAATAAAATAATAATATTAATAGTAGTATTGTAATAATAATAATAATAATAATAATAATAATAATAATAATAATAATAATGATAATAATATTGTTATTAATAATAATAATAATAATAATATTGTATTAATAATAATAATAATAACAGCAACAACAATAACAATAATTTTAATAGTAGTAGTAATAGTAACAACAATAAAACGCATAATAGTAATATATATCATTGTTGCTGCAACATGCAATTTATTTATTACTTACCTTACTATCAGCGAATAATAAACCAACACCTTCCATGCAAACTTGAAGTATACCACCTTCCCCAGTTGCCATATCTTTAACAGGAAACTCGCCTCCTAATTCAACTCCAGGAATGATACCCTGACCTCTCTCTGCGGCTTTTTCCATGGAATGTTTGATACGTGCATATAAATCTTTGCACTGTATAGCGTAAAATTTTGAATGAAAAAATTCTTAATTACTCATGTTTCTTAAAAAAAAAAGTCTTTGTGTATAAGAACACCAATTAAAGATTGCTGGTTTTATGGATCATAATGTAGTTAAAATAATTTTTAATCATATTATTAAATTAATAACTATTGCTTAAAGACGAAGTTCTGTAAATATAGAGTGGATTTTGGGGCTCCATAGATCTATTTTAACAACTTTAGGATTGAAAACATTTGAGAAATGTTGCTTTAACTAATGTCTTTGTAATATTAAAAAAAAAAAGTTCGCATATCGCTGAATATAATGCAAACAGTATACATAGTTGTAATAGGTAACTACTAACAGTACTAACTATTAAGCCTCCCCCCCCCCCCCAATTGTACCTAGTGAATGAGACTTAGATAAAAATATTTGACTCTGCTTACAAAATTTAAGTTCACTACTTCATTGAATATATTATTTAGTTGGTTGGTAATGTAATTAGCACTTACTTTTTTTGTATAGTATTTGTTCAGTTGAAGTTGACCACCGTTGGCGGTTCTCCAAAGACAAAATATTTTACTTCTAGGGCTGTAAGTCATGTTTACAATGCGTTCATACCACCATCTACTGACAATCACTCCGCTAACTGATCTCAGAACTAGTCCGTCATCTCTAACTTCTAAGAACAACAATTCCCCAGTAGAATCACCACAATGTACAGCAAAGCTTTGCCTATGTGCCTGTCTTGAATTTGATGGCTTCAAATCAACGTCATTGCCATTCTATATAGTACACAAAATAAATAGTTTTGTTTTAATATTAATCAAATAATTAACTCTAGACCAAAATGTACTATAGTATTGTATGCTGTATAAAATATATAGAATAGAGTTTAATACCAGTTTAATTTAAATATAAACATAATGTGGGATAAGATGTTAAGTGGGCCAGGACCACTGTAATGAATGTGTTAAATTTGGAATTCAATGACAAATCATTGCCTTCGAAAAACGATCCTGATCAAGATGACCTATAAGTTTATATCACTATCATATGATAGGTACCTAGGTTAAAGTAATCTTTGCCTATTTATTGAGATATGCCTGTTAATTAAAGCTGTCTGTTAATGGAGTTTTCACTATATTAAATTTATTTCAAGTCTTAGCTATAAAAATTGAACATTTATAAGGTTTTAATCACTTACAAAATGATTTGTAATTTTTTGAACACTTGTCAAAATTTGAACTTTGAATAATAAAAAACAAAATTGCCTATAAGTATATCATTAGTAGTTTAAAATTGTTATAATAGCAACTTATGAGGAATTCTGTGATAAGTTTTTTACCAATCAAAAATAGTTTTATTGATATAGAACAAAATCTAAGTAGGTAAACTGAAAACTAAAAATGTTTATAAATATCGTAAAATATAGTAATTTAGATTAGGTGTATGTTTTTTTATGCTATTAAGTATAGCAACGAGTAGCAATCATTATCCCCCTCCCAATCAATTATCCTTGTTTAAATTATAATTGTTTATATAATGTAGTGTTAACAATTTATAGTTACGAAGAAGCAAAGCACATACAATTTTAAACATTATTAAATTTAAAAAAATATAAATATCAATAAACCTTAAATCTATTACATTTTATCCATAAATTAATTGGTATACTTATTCAATAATTTTGAAATATTTAATGTTATTTTGAGTAAGAATTTTTTTTTATAGATTTTTTACAGTAAACTAGGTTATCAAGTTATTTAATATATCAAAAATGGTAGAATCTATGGTTGGTAAGCTTATATCAAATAAAAAATTAAGCATGTTGGAAGTTGGAACTTACCAAATTGGATAGTTGAGACATAAGGCTTGTAATTTCAGTAGCATAACAATTTGTTACTCTACTTTTCCCGACTAAAGTTCTAACAATTTTCATGATGCTTTCCTTTGGAACATTTACCATGATCATAAATGCAATTAAATTGTATATCATTATGGATAGAAGCTTGTCTTCATCGTATTCTAGGCGTTTCCGCTCACTTAGGTTAAGATTTTTATACCTATTAGATGATTATTAATACATCAACAATTCAAAAATATAAGTTTTATTATTATTATAGACCTTTCCATCATTTCTATTGGTCCTTGATCCATGCCTATCATGTCTCTCTCTTGGCTAACAGCATCAATAAATACATCTTCCCAAAATTTTAGTTGATCCCAAATTGTACTACGTTCTTTTCCAATTATACCTTTATAACATTATTATAACTATAATTTTATTTTTTAACCATTGTCTTTTTTACATTTTTTATTTTAAATAATTAATATTTTTTTAAATGTTTAATCATAAATGTATATAAATACCTTCAAACAAATAAGTACGCCCCGATTCTGGACTAGGGAACCCAGATGCAGTATTTAACAAATTACCTCCATGATATCGAAATCCAGCGCTTAGTGATGATTTACTGGACCAAATACTTTGAGTGCGATTTTTGTTAGCTGCCTTGAAAAGCTGTAATGGGAAATATTTTGTTTTCTATATTTTAATTGTAAGTAAAGTCTAAAATAATTTAGGTTTTGTTAGGTTTATTTTAAATTGTTAAGTACTAATTTTAATAAAATGTGATACTATATGTGTTTTCTAATTCACTGAAACAATTTAAGCTTTTCGTTATACTTACTCCCGTATTATCAAGTTCGCTGTCTGATACAGCACTTCGAAAGAATGATGCATTACTTCTGCTGTTATTATTTGTCATCCGTTTCAAATAAAATGATGGATTTTTAACTAGAACTGAACTACTATTACAACTGGATTCATCTGATACTACTATCGGTCCAATGGATGATAATTCTCCCTAAATAATTGAGTATGTGTTTTTAGGTACTCTCCAAAAATATTTGGTTAAAATTATTTTACCATCAATACAATTATTCATTATATCTAATTCAAAATATGTGATTATTCATATTGTATTGGTATCCCAGTGTTTTAATTTTTTAAATTTAAAAATATTCAAATAACCAATTTTAATAAATTACAGGTAAGTACAGTATTATTTTGAGGTATAGATTGTTAAAATGTGTTGACATTAAAAATGTCTGTGAAGACTATAATTGCTCTCTATCATCATAAAATATTATTATTTGAATAACACAAATTATCCATCAAATTTTATAAATCTCATATGAACACTGCATCACTTTGATTGTCAGTTCTATTTCTATGTGCTTATGAAGCAAATAATTGATTTAATCTTCTGATCAACGTCAAAATACCTAGGTTATACTCTAACGTTTCTAATGTACTTGAAGCTGCATTTAGGCCGCTGACATACAATTTATGCAGCCGTTAAACAGTATGCACAACTTATTTATAATTTGCGTCAATATTTCATAGACATTTTTTCAACTTTCATAACTTTATTTAACAATGAATTGGTAAATATTTCATTTAAATATGAGATAGTATATATCTAAATTAATTTTTTTTGCACGAGTAGTGAATAATATTTGTATTTTGTCTTAAGCTTTAGTTTTAATTATTTAAGATTTAATTATACTAATTTCATCAAATTAAGTAGTTTAAAAGTAATTTTTATAATACTAAGTACCTATGTAAATAATTTTGATTAAAATTTTTTTTTTATTTCAATAAAATATTAATTAAAAGTACCTAATTACCAAAATATTTTTACTGAACTTTTACATTTGCTCATAATATAATTTCCTAACATGATGATACAACATATGGTTGTCAGATCTTTTTGAAAGCAGCTTTTCATTCAATTTATAAATTATATATATTCTTATATATTATAAGTAAAAATTAATTAAAATCATATACAAAATTTACCATGGTTAAATCATATAATGTACAATAAATTTAAATATATAATAATACTAATTATTATTATTTACTTCGTTTTCCAAAAAAGGATTTGTTGAAATTTGTTCTTGTTTATTGTTTTCGATATTTATTAAATCATTGAACGTTTCATTTAAAGAAGGATTAGAAGTTGATCCTTCACCATCATCAACCAATGAAAATTCATGGGAAAATTTTCCAGCTCCACTATTTTTACATTCTAAACAACAATGTTGAATATTATGATTTAGTTAAAAGTAATACAGTTTGAGAAAAGTATCTTCAAGTGTGTATTTATCATATACAAAGTGATTCTTTTAAAAATACATTTACATTTTCTCAAAAAATACATATTAACTGGTTTTGGAAATATTTTTGTGTGCAAATTAATTGTTCTGGTATTGGTAAATTTAAATACATATATATTTGAATAGAAATAACATATTTTATAGTTTATTGATAAATTTGATGAATGGAGATTATAAAAGTATATTAATTAGGTTAGTACTTATTTATCCTATTCCTATAACTGTATAGGGTTAAAAGAAACACATTGTATATATTGATATATAATATGTTTTTCATAGTTAAACATATATAAAAATTTTACCAGATAGTCCAGATGTACTGGTCTGAGAAGATTTCCTAGATGTTTGATAAACACTCGATATTGGTGAACCAGCAATACTTGGACTCTGCAGTGGTGATTGTACATTTTCACGGCTACTGTATGGACTGGACATCTATATATGAAAATAATAATAAAATAGATAGATATATAATTGATCTTGAAATTCAATAAGTTAGGTATAATTATCTAACTATTTAGTGAAAGAATAAATTAACAAAATATAATTTTCTGAATAATTTTAAAGAACCTTAAAAATATAGTATGCCTGTCTATCTAATCTATCATGATGAATTTTATTCCTCTTAGGAGTGTAGTACCTACTAAAAATTTGGCAGATGCAATAAAAACCTACATGTAATTTTAATGCAAAGACTATTTAGATCTTTCTTTTGCTGTAACTTGTAACTTGTAAGGAACTAAGAACACACAATGATACACACATTTTGATGACGAAAAATTGCATTATTTATATTACCTATACAAAATATTTTAGCTATAAACTATATATTTTCTACGTCTTTCATGGACTAAATTAATTGCTCTGTTATAATAAAATCGCCAGTAAAAATATTATTTAGCTCTTATTTCATTTGCAATATTTTTTGTGGATTATCAAGAAATGAAAGTTTGATCAACTTTAATTATATTTCTTTATTAACCTATTATATGATATACTAGCTGTACTACCCAACATTAATCAAAGGATAAATGAACAATTATAAAATCTGGCATTCAGTGTTATTTGGTTTAAGTGTAAATAACTTGTGTTCTAGGGAAACTCGGCATTGGTTTACCTCACTTTGTGGCTTGTGCGCAAATTTGTATTGGATATAGCACTAGGTATATTTTGGATTTTGGTTTAAATGTAATAACTTCATGATATTATTGATTTATGTGTACTTTCACCCAAGAAAAAATAAATTAGTATATTTTTAATACGGTAAAACAAACATAATATCTAGTGAATGATTATGAAGAATTTTTTTTAAGCCGTTATAAAAACCAGACAAATGCACCATGGACATATCCAATTTCATTCATCAATTTTCCAGAAATAAAAGTTAGATCTATAGAAGTAGGTATACTTAAAACCTTTTCAAACAATCAAGATTTCTTAAATAGTAAGAACTCACTTTTGAATCCATTCAATAGTTTTAATGAACAATATTGTCAATATTACATAACAGTGTTAAAACCAAACCTTTTATAATTTTAGAAAATCTTAGTAAAAATTAGAGAAAGATAGGGATTATTAAACAACAGGAATAATGTTATTTTCATAATATTAAATGGATATTGTTTAAATAATAATATAATAGTATTAGAATTGTTTTTTTTTTTAAACGCTTATCAGCTGAAAATATAGGTAATATTTTTACTCAACTACTCAAAATTCCATAATATTCAAACAATTATTTTTTTTTAATTCTATGTACCTATCTGATTGCAATTTAAAATTTTGGATTATAATATATTTTTTCAATAATAACCAACACTTACTTAAATGAGTTAAATGCATTTAATTGCAATTTATGATAACAAATACATCTGTTTAAAACTAAAAATTAATCTATCGTTCAATGTTATATAAAAATACAAAATGTGAACATTTACTTGAGATTCAAAACCAGTCATAGATATGTCTTTAGCCCAATAATGAGTATGAGCTATTTCTAATACTTGGAATGCAGATGCTAAACCACCTCCACATTGATTACCAAAAGATACTTCTAATCCATGGATAATTGCTAGTAAGGCTTTAAGCATCCCTTTCCAAACAAATCTATTTATATACTAAAAGGGAGAAAATGTCATTTTAATTCCATATAATCAAATGGAAATTCATAGCAAATAAGTGTTAAATCATTACCACATCATCAATGTGATCACTTGGACTAATTTTATTATCCAATGTCCGGTTAAGTTTACTAACTACTAAATTCCGGTAGCCCTCTTCTTCCATTAATTTTTTGAATCTACTGAGCTTCAACCAACCTATCCCATCTCCATCAAGAATCTGTTTTGTTACCTAAGATTTACAACAATCAATTAGGTTATACATTCATTTATCTATTAAAAATGATAAGTTGGTGCATCATACGTCCTTTAAAAATGTTTCATTGTCCATGTGACTGTTAGGTTTGACTGATTTTTTATTTGGTATTTTTGATGTTTCACTTAGTTTTCTTGGATTTGAGTGACGGATCAAAGTAGATTTCTCAACTAAATCATTACGCCCGGCTAAAAATAAAAAAATACAACATTAAATATAAATACAACATTTTTTATAATAAAGAAAAGATTAAAAAAAGTGGTTTTACCTTTTGTTGGAAAAGGTCCAGAGGAAGTCCGTTCCTTAGTTTTAGTCACTGGCAATGTAAGCGATGATTTACTATTTTTTTGTTGTTTATTACCACCTAATATATGATATTAAATTTCATTAAATCCATACTTATTATTTAGTATTTTCCGTGTAGCTGAAAAAATGTACATATTTTTTTTTGCAAAACCTTACCAAATAAATCAGTAAACATGCTTGTTGTTTGATTTGCCAATCCATTTATATCATTTGATATATTTGAAAAAAAATCTTTTGTGGCACCAGTTCCCATTGATGTTACTGATGATTTTCTAATTTCCGAAACAGAACTGGTTGAAACTGGATTAGATGGTGGATTATTCTCATTTATTTCATCATCAAAACTCAGCTGCTGTAAACTTAAAGACGTAGATTCGCCTAATAATCCTACCTATAAAATAAATATGAATTTTAAATCTATACAAAATAATATGTAATATGTTTATTATTTATATTATACAGATACACTAAGTAATATTTATTTATATTAATATATCATATGTAATAGATTTCAGAGTAGAATTCAAAAAAATTAGTATAATTTTTATTATTTTACACTTAAATAAAAATAATAAAATTATTTAATTGAGCCAACCTTACGCATATAACCAAAGTCAAATGTACCAAAATTTATCAGACATTGAGAGTTACGTTGATTTAGACAACAATGTACCTAAATGTGTCGGATAGTACATATAGTCTATACAATTTATGCCAAAAATATATATACCTGAAATGTGTTTGCACAATTTACTCTTTTTATTGGGTATAATTTAAATTTGTTCAAAATTAAAATAATATAACTATATAATTATTCATTATTTTCATATTTTCATTAATAAAATGTATTGTACATTTTCTACCCACCATAAAATAATTGTTTTCTATACTTTTTTCTGTAATCAAATTGTTATATTTAATTTATGATTATTTTTTAAAATAGGTACATAAGGTATTGTATGGTATACATAATTTTAGTGAATATCATACTTTTATTTGATTAGTATCATCAGTAAAGAAAATATTAATGTGACTCTTTTTTTCTGGACTCTTGAATGAATACATTTTTATTTTTTAACTGGATGTATAGAATAATTATGGAGATACCTACACTTAGACTTAGTGTTTCAGTTTATGTTTTTATATTAAAACTACCTATTAAAAATAATATAATAACTGCTAAAAATAAACATTGACATTGAAAGCTTAATAAATATTATAGGACATAGGTATAGGTAAGCGATTTTTAATAAAAACTATACAAATATAGCTCCTACCTTAAATCCTTTTTTTGATGCTACTTGTTTTGCACTTTTTGTGAGATCACCAATTGTGCTTTTTCCGACATATGTTAAATCATCAAAAGTGTTTTTACTAACACCAGCCGCTGTTTTACTGGCTTCAAATGCACTTTTACTAGCTTCATGTACAGATTTTGTAGCTTCGCCTGCAGCTTTTTTTGCTTGAGTGGTCAGTTTATCTGCTACATGCGCTAGTATTCCTCCAGCTCCTTCTTGACTACTTTGCCTGGCTGTTTCTCTAACAAGTTCTTTTGCTTGAGTTGCAAAATGTTCCAATATTGAATTGTTTTGACTGGATTGTCTTGTCAATTGTTGGTGTAAGCTACTTAAACTTCCCTTTCTTGATGAGGGTGGACTAGGTATAATATTTTGTTTCTTTTCTGTTGCTACTGGTAATGTTTGATAGAATTCAGATGTCTAAAATATTAAAAAATACCCAGAAATTATGTTTAAATAAATACAATTATCATAATTTGATAAGTCTTATTTCTGTATAATTTTATTTATAACATAATGTTAAGTGTACAGTTTTTGCTTCAACTTACTGTAGATGTATGTGATGTAGGTCTAAAATTACTATTTTGTTTTTGTGCTACAACTACATGGTTTAAAGCAGAATCACTACCACCTGTACTTTGTCTGCTTAGAAGAAGTTTGTTACCCGTAACAGTTGCAGTCAATTGTGAAGGTGATTGTTGAAATTGGCTACATCTAACGATATCCTACAATTTGATAAATATATTTGCGGATTGTATTTATATTAATGACTTGAAGTTAAAAATGTACTTAATTTATAATTTATAATGTTGAATTGTGAAAGGTTGGAGGAGCAGTAGGTTATAAAGATATGAAACGTTAATTCATTGGAATAAATTAATATATTATGCTAAAATATGTACTCTACATTTCTACATGATATGTAATTTGACTATTTGAGTATGGCAAGTTGAGCACATTCCTATATTCATTAAATTTTAACATCATATTATTCTATAGATTGTGAACCTGTAGTTTTTAAAAGCTATAATTATTTTAATTGTTACATTGAGGTAAAGATATTTCACTTCATACATACGTAAAGATTCAAGTTTACAAAATTGACTATTTGTTTCAATTATATGTACTATTTTGATAACTAATAATAGGAAATAATTCAATTTTTTTAACTGAAAATTCTAAAAACTGTGATAGCAGATTAACAACAACAAAGCTTTTAAATAGGTAAGTTTAATGCCTGATAAACTTGAGGTTACTTAAGGCAGATTTAAAATCAAATTTAATATGTCTAAACCAATATAGTTCCAGGTTATTTTACTAATAAACAAAATAATCTGGGTCTTAATAAGTTCAGAGTTCTCTAAGAATATATCAAAATTAAATACCTACCTTGGGTTTTTGTTTTTAAGACTACGCCAAGTATGGTTAGTAGGTGGTATCAAACTTGAGGACATAAGATAACTGAATACATAAAATCCTATTATTCAGTTCACAACAAGAATTTTTCATGGGTAATATATTTTTTTAATCAAATGTGTCATAATATATTGAATTAATATAGGAACTTCAAGAATATTTGTTAAAACTTAATGAAGAACTTATTTTCATGTATATAGTAAAAGAATCCATAGCAGAAGAATTTAATAGAATAAAAAATAATGCAGCTATTTCTGAAAGTCAAATACAAGGACTGAATTCAACAGTGGCTTTTCTTGAGTTCGTATTTTTATTATTTAAAATAATTTTAATAATTTTAATGATTGTCAGTAACCAGTAACTATTCTATGACAATCGATCCAATATATATTTAATTTAATTTTTATTACTTATATGAAATTCAATGGTGGTATTTAATATCTCTATACATATAATATATAAATTAATAATGATTTTTAAGTTAATCAATATTTTGAGAAACCAGGTATGAATTTTGTGTTTTTAACATTTAAATAATGTATAAATATAAATCATTTTTAAATATAAAACTGAAATAAAATGTCTATAAATACTAATTAAATATAAAATTATAATATGTATTTTTACTGTCTGTAGGTAATTTACTTTTTATGTGTCTAAATATATTTTTTGCTGCAATATGCGCATCAATAACTATCACGCGATCTCAATAAATTATTTACTCGTTGAAATCCTTATTGTTCTCATTTATGTGCTCAAATTGCCAAGTTTAATCAATGGGCTGTTGTATTTTATGTAGGTATAGTGTCTATTGTCTATAGCTTATAAATAGGTACTACCTAAGTACTTAATCTAAAAATAATAAGAACAATGATTAAGATATCGTAGGAATTGCTATTGAACTATGAATTATAATATTACCATATATTTTTATCTATTTTCTGTTTTATAACAAATTAATGCATTAGTTACATAATTTGTATAATATAACAATTAACTCAAACAAAAAATTAATACGATGATGATTGTAGGTATAATTATTAATGTTCAGAATTCTTAAATAAATATTTTGTACACAAATTATTATTGACCGATTTAATTGAATGCGATATTATTGTATATAATAGTTGTAATTAAATGTATTAATTATTAATATTTGTTCATAAGCTTGTGTAAAATAGGTATTATTCTATAAAATAATATGTATCCAGTTAAGTGTTTTTTATTACGATATTTATTTAAATTGTAGGTAACTTTATTGAGTAATAATTCTAGCCTTGATAATTTATGTACATTGGTAGATATAGTTTAATTATTTTGATATGGTATTCATGAATGTCGATTAAATTATAAATTATCGATCTTTAAAAATGATCTTTTTATGTTCAAGCACTCGTTTATAGTTTAGATCTGTAATAGTTTAATAAAAAATACAAACTATTATTGATTCGGGTTTAAACATTGGTGAGCTCATGTCACTGTGGCTACTGGACGGTGAGGATCCGATAGATTTACTGCCAATTGATTCTACGGTTCCATCCTCATCTGGGCTATCGTCTGATGCCATTGGTAGTTGTAATGTTATTGGAGGTTCATAAGCAGTGTGTACTCCTTGTACTATTGGTCCAATATTGAGTCTTTGACTTTCTAAATACATATATTTAATATTTATTATTTGTATAAAATTTAAAGAAGTATATATTACAGCATGTCAGCATATATTTGAATATTACACAAATTATTATAATAAATACCTATCTTCAGAATTTTTTCACTAGTAACATTGGCTTTGAAATCTTCACCATAAATTTCTGGTCTCTCGTCTTCGCTGCTACTACTATCGCTACCGTCACTGTCGGACCGACGACTCCCATCAGCTATGTAAATACAAAATTAGTATCTATATATTTGTCTCTTATATATTATAAAACATTTGTGTGTTAATTTATAAGTCAGAAATGCTATTACCCAATGCCAAAGAAGGTCGTTCAGAATTTACATTGGCATTCATAATATTTTGAATCGAACAATTTTCTTGCCAGACGGTAAATACAACAGGCTCTAAGGTATTCGCAAACCATTTAAGCTTATCGCCAATCATGGATGGGTCACTAACACCGGTTTGAATTCGTTGGAAGACTACGTTGTTCGGTGTCAATGCCCATTCGGCGAAATAATCTACTGCTTGTGTTCGAGACAGTTGACAAGTGAAAAGTGACGGGTTAGGCCTGCTCTTGAGAAAAGAATTGATTTGAAAGAATACTACAGGTCTAGGGTAGAGCCTCAATGTCCGTGAATGTTCTGTTAGATTAGCCAAAACGTCGCCGGACAAAAAGAAACGAACCATAGCCACCCTGATCGCAATATCCACCGAATCGATATCGACTGTGTTGTACGCTGAATTCGTCGAGATTTGTCTTCTAAAAAAAAGGACCAAGTTTACGATTTTATTGTTGAAGGAAAAGTAAATGTATGATAGTTAGTGCAGTGGATGCCTAATTAACCTTTAATTCAATGATTTGATTATTGGAAAATTTACCAACAGCTAGTACCTAAGTATTATGTATAGTAAAATACATTAAAATTACATGGCAACTTATACCTAATAACTATTTTAAATTCAATTTTCTAAATCCAGATTCCTAAAATTGTCAACAGAAAAGCTACAATTATGTTTACGAACATATTACAAACAATTTTTTTTTTTGGTGTATCTAACATATTAACAATTTAAGATTACCAATTTATGAGTCTGGTTTTACTAAAAAATGATCAAATCTATATAGGTATTAAACAATTATAAAATATTTTTTGCTAACATCATACAGCCATTGAATGAAAAGTAATAACAAAATATGTACCTAACCGTTGCCCTAATAACAGTAATCGTTTACAAAAAATTAATCTGAAAAGGCTGAATATTTAGCATTAGTGATTACTGATTTTTAAAGTCAATGTTTTTGTATCTTTTATTATGAAAATAGAAGAATTTTTATAAATGTTGATTAGTGTTAGAAACATTGAGAATAAGTAGGTACCTACATACATAATTATTAGAGTCGATTTTGATAGCAGATACTCTGTAAGTATGTCAGTATAATATGTATGCAGCTTAGACAGCAGAATTCACTCCAATAAAAAAATATTATTACTACCTTATTTCGTTTCCTCGATTTGCACTGTTATCAGTGTTTATGAAATTACTTCTTGATTGAAAGTTTTCCATATTTCTTTTTGAGATATCTTCGCCTGTACTTGAAAATTCCATCGCAGGCCGCATTGTTGACATAACTTCATTTTCTGGAAAGCTATTTGTTGCTTTATTGTTAATATTTATTCGTGAAAGTCCATTTAATGCCTATTTTAATAGAAATTAAATAAAAATGAATTATTTTATTATCAAGTTTATTCGTTTTGATAATAATTACAGATTTCAAATTATTTTTCAAAATTAACGATTCAGATTTGGGTAACTGTGGTATAGCATCTTCTCGGTTAACTACTATAGGTGGTGTTATTTTATTCGAATCTAAATCTACTATCCAAACGTCTTTTGGAAATCTGAAACATAAAAGATTGTTTATTGTAATACAATAACACCAACATGTTTATTGGTAGATTACCCTCAACTAACCTGAAATCTCGTTTTGTTAAAAAAAAACTGGACGGAACTCCAACCACATAAGGCACGGGACTTTCGAATAGCTGAAAATTACACAAATAGAAATTTAATTATAAAATATTCATTTAACAAATAAGTGAAATAGTATATTAATATAATATTGTGTTTTTTTAAAATTATTATACCATTTCCGATTTTGGTAGACTAGTAGGCAGCAATGGTATAACAGTAAACATGTATTGCAGAGGATACATAAGGGCCACTAAAGCCATTACTGACATAGTGAGAGCATTATAATCCTTTGATTGGAAGACGACCTAAAGTTTATAGTAACATTAGTAAAATACAAGGTAGTTGATAATTAATCGAATAATTTTAGATATAATATTTATTATGTAGAGTACTCACTTTACTTTCTAATAATATAATAGTTAATACATAGAGGCACGTATCTACTCCCAACAACTCTAATGGTAAATGTAAAGGGAAATCAATCAGTGAAAATCTCGTGTGGTCGGGTAACGCGATGACTAATGGTAGCTGTCGCTCGTTTCGTGAAAATAAATAAACCTATAGGTACAAATATAAATCACAACTATTATAACTTATAAGTATAAGTAAGTATTTATCTTAAACCAAATAAAGTGTAAACGCACGAAGAACTCAAATAGATCAATCGTTTTAAGTTTAAGACTTATATAAACCGAATAAAAAGTTTAAAAAAATTAATATTTTTGCTGATGTGTTTTGTACGTTTTTAGTAAGGTTAAATGCTTAAATTCTAAATTAATTGTTTGGTATTATAGATCCTATATAAATAAATTATTTAGAAATTAAGGGAAAATGAAATAATAATGGAATGAAATTAAAAAGGTACATTATAAATTACAATATTTATTCTAGGAAAATTACGATTATGATGATACTTGTGGATATGCTCCGTTGACCAAAAATATTTAAATTAAAAACAGACTGGAAAGTAATAAACAGTAATTAATGAAATCACAATTAATGTAACCAGTAGCTAATTATTTAAAAGTGTTTGAGATTTATTTAAATATTAATTTGGAAAGTATTGTTTTTTAATTATTTGAGTAAAAAATCCGTGGATAGTTATTCTAATCCATTTTATCTTACCTCCAGTTTGGTCTTCCCTGGTACAGGAACTGGAGTGCTGAGCAAACGTAATATCCACATTTCAAGTTCTTTGATAAATCCTATAATTCTAGGTGAATTTGATTGAGTTAAAAGTCCAGTCAATAAACTCCATATACATTCTTTTCTATACACAGAATCATTAAGCCAATGATTATAAAACAGAAAATTTGGCATTCGTTAACTGTTATATAATTATATTAATATTTACCTTTTATGTCCTTCTTTTCTGCTACGATTAATTTTTTTATTGCAAGAATCAATAAGGCTTTTTAAATAAAACAAACATGTACGAAAACTAGAAAATAAAGGATGATGAGAAAGAAGACACAAAGATGTAAGAGAATATAAATCTTGGGATCCCTGAAATGTACAATAAAAATTAATAATTTTTTATAGGCATGACAATTGAATTAACATTTATAATTTATATACTTTTAGTAATGAACATTTATTTAATGAAATAGACTAATCTTTTTAATTCTTTGACTATGAATAAAAATACATGATGTGTTCAAAACTCCAAGTATTTTAATTTAAATGAAAATCAATAATCGAACAATTACCGGCTGTGGTGAAATATTTTGTGTAACTGTATCGCTTGATTGATCTGTTGGGTAATCTTGAGACATTGATTTGCCAAAGGATGTTGAAGAATGACTGCATATAAAACAAATTAATATATATTTTGGAATTAATAAATATTGGTTTTAAGATATTATATTGGCTGGCTCGCTATAACTGCCAAGATAAATATTAATTTATTAAATATTTTAAATTAGGAAGTAAGTTTAAGTTGAACATTTAATTTATATCTAACTACTAATTGTATTTATAAAATATGCCGAAGTTTAGCATATTCTAAAATAATGAATATTCAAATACATATGATCTATTAATATGAATCACGCAAGTAGCACATTGATTCATTATTCACCTATTAATAATTATTAATTAATATATATGATATGAAAATTTAAAATTTACTTTATTAGCATATTTTTGGTAATTTCCTTGATTTATAAATCATTTATTAAAAAAAGTAATAAATGGCAAAGCTCATTTTATTTTCGGCAAGTGCAAAACTTGTAAAAGAGGGTGTTAGGTACCTTACTGAACTTCTATATTTTTATTTAAATTTTATGTTAAAATCACCTGTTTAGAGATAACTAATTGTTTTGACTGAATAGAAATGTATACGATTCGAATGGTGCAGTGACCGATTTTTTTTAAGGGCTTTCAATTTTAAGTTTAACTAACTAATAAGTAATTAGTGCAAAGCAAACACTGCAAACAAAATCATATGTTGTATTTCAACAATGTCACTTTATTGTTAAACCTAGGTATAGTATACTGTCTTATATTATACTAACAGTGAATTTTTTTTTATATATATACCTGTATATTATACCTTGATAATTTAAGTATTTTGATACACTAGAAAACTTATTAATAATTTTTTTTTTGACTGAAGAAGTCTTTATGAGCACTTTCAAAATTAGATGTCCTGCTTATTAAGTTATATTGAAGTATTACCATCTTAAAAATACTGACGAATGAGTGTTCTGTGGTTTATTTCCACTATCTTCATTGATATTCTTTGATGTATTCGTAAAACATTGACCAACACGTCTATAAAAATTTACACACACGCCGTATCTAGTTCGAGCTATTGAGGAAAAAAAAGTATCAAATAAAAATGTAATATATTACGGTACTATTAGAATGATTAGATTTCTCAAGCTGAATCATACTAACTTGTATCTTTATCTGTTAGGGTAAATACAAATGACGTAACTTTGTTCGATTCAGATCGGCTATGCTTGAAGGAAACACATCCTTCTGGTTGACAAAAATATGACATTGTTTCTGGTAATATAAAATCTTTATGATCTTCTGCTGGATACCGTCGGAGTAATTCTGGGTTCTAAAATTATCCAAGCCATCAAGTTAATATTTTTGGTAGGTCGGTATATAATTATATAATTTGAAGTAAAAAAATAATTTATTTTATTAACATTTTAGATTCTGAGCGGAGCGAGGAATGTAATGATTTTACCCTGATGTGTGCTTTTTTTGTGGCTATCATCACGTTTTGGGGCAGTAAAAATGCTTCGATTTTCGACTTCAGTACCTTGTTAGACCAGAAAGTGAATATGGATGGTACTTAGGGGAAGGGGGGGGGGGGTTAAGAATAAAAAATTCTCAATATTTTTCTAAATAATCAGGATAAACAAACTAAAAATTAAGGGGAAAACGGAAAATTATACGCACAATCAGTTTTCGACAAAATCGATTTTAGTTTTTGATGTAACTCTAAAACAAATGATGAAATGACCATGTAATTTTCACCGAATGTTAATATAAGTATATTCTATCCACCATGCAATTTTCAAAAATTTCGACTTAAGTTGAACTATTTATAAGCATATGCAATTTTCGATCATTATTAGTTTTTTTTAAATTAATATCGATAAAAATATATTTTTTGGGTTGAAAAGCTTGAAAATTTTATATAAGACCCCTAATATATTGTTATAATAGCAGTTGAAAAATAAAAGAAAGAAATAGTCACAATTTTTTTTATAAGCATTCAAAGTTTGAATTTTGAAAAAATACGTAAAATCACAAAAATTCGCAAATTATTTTAAGCTAGAAATCCATAAAAATTTTCTTTTCAAATCTTACATTTAATACAAGATTTCTTACAAGTTTGTCAATTTTTATCATAAAATAAATATCTACCAGAAAGTCAAATTAAGTTTTTATGAGCGTTTGAAATTTTTATAACATTGGATTTTCACTAGATTTCTCATTTATAGCGATTTTCTTATTTTGGTGTTACTCTAAAACAAATAACCGCAGTTACTTGAAATTTTCACTGAATGTTTACGTAGGCATTTTCTATATTCGATAAAATTTTCAAAATATTTTAATTAGTTTTTAGCTGTTAACTGACATTTTAATTTTTCAACTTTTTTAGTTTTTTTTCTATTAATGTTAATAAAATTGTATTGGTTGGGTCAAAAAGCTTCAAAATTTAATTTAAGGCTTCCAACATATTGTTTCAATATCAGTTGAAAAATATTAAAAATACATATACACGATTTTTTGTTATAAGCATTTTAAGTTCGAATTTTTATTAAATACGTGAATATTACGGCAATGTTCAAATTATCTTAAATAGAAATTCATAAAAATTTTTCTTTTTAAATCTAAGATTTGAAAATTTAATTCAAGATTCCTTATAAGTTTGTCTACCTTTATCAAAAAAAAAAAAAATAAAAAATAAATGTCCACCGGAAAATCAAGTATTCTAATAAGTAATAATAATCTATATTATATCCTAGACAGATAAACCGTCTCCGCTCAAAATCGTTTTTCGTGTACAATGATCAATGGATTCAAATTTAATTCCATCGATTACAGTAATTAACTTGTAACCTACTGTATGGCAGCGCGATATCCACTTTCCCGCTTTTTTTTAAAGTATGAAAAACAGTAATAATTTTAAGAATTGCGTAATTTTAATAATACAAATAATAAAAACAGGTAGAAGACTTATATTTTATATCGAAAGATAAAAAATATCTTCGATATTTGATAAAATGAGTGCGTTTTAATGTGAATTGTATACAGGCATTATTATAGAATATTAATACAGATTTTTTAATTATTTTATTATCATAGATGAAATTGGAATTTGAGATGATGTTTGAATATGACATAATTAATTAATAGTGGTTTTATTTATGTGTAGACCTTACATCTTAACTACTAGTCAGAAGCTAAACATACTGGGAATGTTAAAAATTACGTAAGAAAGAGTAGAGAATACAGAGCAATAATTATTACTGCATTAAATATTTTTTTAAATAAAAATTTGTGGACGATCACGTTTATGTACACAACTAAGACTAGTGTGAAACAGAGATCATCGAATATTCTTTGAAGCAGAAGGCTGATAATTAGTACCTAACATTGCCACCTTCTCAAATATTAAGATAGTTTAGGATAAAAAAGTTTCAAGTTTATCAGGTTTATGAACTTTCAGTAAAATACCATTAGGGAATTTCGATTCGGGAAAAACGGCAAGTACCTTCGATCAAATATAATATACTTGTCCAAATGACCAAATGTGTAAACTTTCAAGTACGTAATTCAATCTAACAATTGTAAATTTTTATTTGTATATGAATTAAACAATTTTTGTTTTTCTTAGCACTTAATCTCTGAACCCCAGGCTCATGGAAACATATTCGAAAAAAAAAAACAGAGAAAATCTAACTAACCTGTTCCTTTCTAAGCAAATACGCATTGAAATAAAATTAATAAAATCAACTGAATTATTATTTAAGTATCACTTGATATTCTATCACAAAATAAATAGTACCCGAGATGGTAGGCAGCACCTATATTACCATATAGGTAATTTAGTTTTTGTATTCCTAAATAGTGTTCCTTAAAAATGATTAATTAATGAACAATAAGATGCAAAATTTAATGTAGATACCTGAATATAAAAGTTTTCATCATTACTGGACACAGTTGAACTGACTCCGCTGTATTCGTTGTTGTTAGATCCATTGTTTTGTAACTCGTATAAAGAACTTCTTTTCGAAGAATTTGGATGAGCTCCGACGATAGCTATATAGTCGATCAGCCGAGGGCAAAAGAATTGGCTCTCGCTCATAGCACGTAAGTGTAATTTTTTGTATAATATATTATAAAGGTACTTTTGTATAGCTAAATGTACTGTCTAAGCAGCTTTACGTAACAAAAATATAGGAGATATATCACAGTTTGGAGTGTTTGTTTGTCTTACGTATTTACATACATATAATAAGTATTGCTCAAGTTTAAAGTTTAACAAAAAAAGAACACTATGAAAAATTCAACATGTATTTATACAGTCGTGAGATCATCACCGGATAGCCCTGCCACCGAAGTGTTTGTATCATAATAAACAAATTATTATGATTTGGATATTGATAACTGTTTTATGTTACATCGTTGAAGACATTTTTTTCATGAATCTTGGCAGCTACAGCTAAACAGTATTTCTGATTTGTTTGGAAAACGTATTGAAATTTTTCGTCTGTCATAATCAAGCATTACAGCCGTTCATAAATTGTCAACTCTGTAAAAATATTATTTAAATCATGATGTTATAAATATTATATCAATATGTATGTTGGGTTTTGTCCAAAGTTTGAACTCTTTCTATTCTACGATAAATTAAAATAATTATAACACACATGGCTACACACCATCTCCATATTTAAAACAGGCTATTACTGTTTAATAGTATTTTTGCCATTTATACCTAACCTAATCATATTTTATGTGCATCAAAATTCCACGAAATATAGATATTCATAAAAAAATGCAAATATGCGTTATGCTTATGAGAGTTCTAAATATGCACTCTAATATACCCATAAAAATATTAATATGCAATTATTTCATGAACATTTTCCAAATATACATATCCAACACTAAAATTTACGGATATCTATGATATAATATTCATAAAAAAGAAAATTTTTTGAAAACATTTTATGACTACATTAGGTTATTTATTACATTTAAAAATAAATAATATTATGCTGTCTATTTTTTATTCTATACACCTTAGGTACATAATGTTCATAATCATAATCATTAATTATGAAGAATTATGAAGAATTATGATGTAAATTGAATAAATTAAAACTTACCTATAGATATGTACTAATTTGATTATCAGCTATTTTTAGTAAAATAATTTCATAGTAAAAATTTAAAATTTAAACCTATGCTCTAGATGTTAAGATAGAAATCTAGTGATCGGCTTATATTTTTAATTTTGCACCTAGTTAATTTTTAATTGATATTTGACTATTACATATTTTATAATAATAATTAGTAATTACATAACTGGGTCAGTGTAGACAAAAGGGGTTTCTGGATACCCACTTAAAACTTTAGAGTATATTATTATATTTTATACACACCATACATTTTCAAATGCAATATTTTCGTAAAAAAATGAATCTAACCTAACCTACACTGTAATACTAATTGGTGATAATAAAACAAATTACTTTGGTCACAATAACATCATCAAATACACCTAAATAGTGTTATTATAGCGTAACAGAAATACCCAGAATCGTTATTCGTATAGAAATATATAATGATTTTATATCATTGAATTAAAATTTAACATCAATTACTGCGATACACTTGGCAAAAGCTAATGCAGTTTCCCACCTTTTTAATTTTATTGTTGTAATTTTATAGCATTTCGATTGTGATTCATGAGTCTTTTTTTAGGGTAAAATGTTTGTACTAAGATAACTTTGTTTGTATTTAATTGAATGGTTATCTTCCGTGGTTTTAAAAATAGATTATTTTATGTCAATAGTAGATAATAACTAAATAATCCACCCACAAATATTTGTAAAAATAATTATTATGATGTTTTATTTTTCTAAAGCGTTTGTTTGACTTATCAATATTAAATATAGTCGTATAGATATAATGCTATGGAAATACAACAAACGCTTCCCCCAAGTAAAATTTTATTTTCAATAAATTATTCATTATATTACCTATATTGGCTATATTACTTTAAACAATAGGGTCGTTAAAAAAAATATATAATTACCTAATCAAATTAAATAATTAAATTATAAGTTTTGTATTTTTATTTAATATAAAAAAGAGCTGTGTTTAAAATCTCACAAAAAATAAATAAATAATAAAATTATTAAAATATAATGCACGGTATTACGGCATAATGCATATCATCTAATTTGTCAAAAAAACTAAATAAGATTCAAAGTGTCTAATGTCTAACGTTTAATATGAAATTATCACTCGAATATATTTATTTATATGTATGTACTCGGGTACTCCAAACCAACTTATATCTCAACTACAATCATAATCTCTTCCAGGCAACCCTACCCGACGTCTAAATCGAAATTGGTCCAAAGACCTTTTCAAAAATTGAGTTATACAAATTTAAGATTCATTTAAAGGTAGCTCAACTATAAACTTCCCTTTTCACTACTCCATCACTGTCATCACTCTCTCAAATTTACTCACTGTAGTCATAATTGTACATATACTATAGATTGTACATTTTTATTAAACGTTATTTTATATAAAATAAAGATGTGTACTTTACGTTTTAATGTTTTATGTTTATAGAAACTAGAAAGTAATAAGTATACATTGTATATTATGATATAATATAGCATTATCTATATTGTATTTGACAACCGTGACGGTATCGCCCAATCCACCCACGATTTCATTACTTGGAATTAGATATAATTTAATTTTATCACAGACATATCTAATTTTATCCATAATCCACTATTTATAGTTGAGATACGCTTGTAATCCATTAATCTGTCTATATTCATTATCTAGGTCATAATTGACAAGTAAATGGTTTTATTAGTTATCAAATATTATTAATATGTTTAATTCAATTTTATTTTTTAATTATAATTATTGTTATGTGTATTAAAAATTATTGTTATACCTGGTTTTCCAACTCTTTCATTTTTTTTTACATAAAAATATAAACAATTCTTGTTTCAAGCAGACGTCAGAACGTCACACCCACACATTTCCGTCTCATAAATGCATAGCAAATTTTACTATGTTATTTTTTTAATTTAATTTAATTTACCTCTTATACAATTTAAAGGTAAGATTATTTAATTTTTCATAATTTTTTATTATCTAGGGAATCAGGAGGGTCTTGTATGATATTTTTTTTACGAAACAAGTTCTAAACATTTAAAAATTTACAAAAATTGACAGTTTGTAAAATGCTCATTACTTGTTTCGTAATGAAAATATCATAAAAGCCTTAAAGATGCCTTGGATAGTAATAATAATAACTAATTAAACTCTAATTTTTAAATTTTATAAGGGTCAATTTAAATTTTAAATTAATTTAAAAATACCAAAATAAAATATGCTATGTTGCACGTTTGTAAGTTGGAAACAACACGAGGGGTGGCGTCTTCAAAAATTTAATTTAATTATTATTATTTAAAAATTTTTAACTAGCTGTATTTTATACTCATAATCAGACAATTTTATTTCCTAAGAAAAGTTTATTTGTTAATATCAATTATAAACAAAATGTAGTTTTTTAAATTATTAATAAGCATTTAAATTTTAAAGCTTATATAGAGGGATAACCCGCAAAAGGTGTGCTCCAATATAAGTACGGCCTGTGCTCATAAATCATTTATATAAATACCACTACCGAGGCTTGTATATATTATTTGGCCATGTAATAAAATTAGTATTGAAACTACAGTTGCAATAGGTATCGTTATTCGTCTATAGTAATAAATTAATAAGTAATGGCCTATTGGTAATAATGACAAAAGTCAAACGCGATGTATTTGAAGTAGTAAACAACATTAATAACGTTGTAATGTTCCGTTAGGGTAGTAAGAGTAGGGATTTAATAGGTATAAACGTATTATACTTAATTCAAAATAACTTTTTATGAAAACAAGCATAATCGTGCGTAGGTATTCTTGGCAAGGGAGGCAATACCTTAGCTTAGCAGATTTTCCCCAATTGGTAGGTATAATATTATATTTTGGTGAAGAAGAAAATCTCGCAGGGGAGGAAGCCCCCGTGCGCACGCTTATGAAAACAAGTTAGGTATATATTGAATAAGCTTGACGTAAGCTTGTCAGCGTAAATTGTATGAAAGTCAAAATTACTTTTGTTTGTAAAACAATAAAAATACAAAAACGGTCAAACTTTTTTGGTCGATTCAGATGGTGATGGTGCTCATTATAATATTAATTAAGAAGAAATTAAGAAATGTAAACAGAAATTTTAAAAAATGGTATAATATAACAATCAAATTTTTCCTCATCGAATTAAAGCCATAGTGATGCTCATAACTAACGTCAAATCTCCAATTGTTTTATAAGTTTTGTCAACCATTGTTTAAATTGAGTATAAATTAAATAATTTCAGTTCTTCAATCGTCAAGACATTTATACCAATATAACGCATATTTTTTAATATAATTAACACAGTATATTTCTTAATACATTAATGAGGAATGAATAAGAAACATAAAAATCAACGTTTTTTGATATTTCAATTAAAATGTTAAAAAGTATTTCCTTGAAAAAACCTAAGCACCAACAACAATTAATCTTTTTTACTATTAAAAGCTGAAACCGTTGAACAAGTTGTAACAAAGATTCCAGATAAATTATAATATATTATTATTAAACATAACAATCGCGTGTTGATTTTGTGCTTTGCATGAAGCATTTAGGTCATCACAGATTATATAATTATACGGGTCATGCATAATATAATGCACATTGCACATGCATCACCTTCAAAATTTTACATAAAATGTATATAAGTGATGTCAATAACTTCATGTTATTAAATTTAAATATATACCTATATTAATATTTTATTTTTATAGTTTTTGTTTGTAATTATTTTCAGTACCTATCTACAATAAGATAATTATGATACTTTTTCGAAATTTGGGGAACTTTTATGTCTATGTTCCAAATATCTGACGAATAATAGGTTATGCATATATGATCAGACTTGCATTTTATTTGATACAAAATACATTGTTGAAAACGTTATATATTAATAAAAGTATCTATAATAAATTAACATTTTAAATCAGAATATTTCTATTAATATTTTAACTTTATCATATAAAACAAGTAAAAATATCTAAATTAAACAATGTTTTTTAACACTAATAAAGGACTTAATAGAAGTATGACACAAACACTTAAGTATACCATAGAAGTAAATTAAAGGAGGGCAAAAAAGGCAATTACTATTTGATATAATGCTATCGAAAAACAAAGAAGATGCCAATTATGATAATGAATAAATAAGCAAAATAACATTAACAAAGAAAAATAATAGAATGAATATTTTTATAGACGTACTAATAGCTCAATTGTATTACATAATTTCATTATAATATATATATATATATTTATATATATCCATATATCTAATAAGAGATTAAAAATGCATTTATAAAATATATGTATATTTTCATTCATAATAATTACTTTATATTGAGTAAAATGAAATACATATTTAATTCCAACTAGCATGAGTATCTGTGAGATACATTTTTTTTATAAGCATTTATTTTTGGATGATCTACCTACATTACGCGTGTGGTTTAAAAGGGTGGGTAAGTACTAATTAATTAATTAGACAATGTATCTAATTTAATTTATATTTATGTATATTATTTAAATTAATTATTATTCATCGTTGTTTCATAATTACTTTTCATCACAAAATGTCAGCTTAATATATTTTGTGATGTACGATGTACCTACTATATTATGCAGATTGAAATAAACAGTTTCAGCCAACAATAAAATGATAAATAATAAATTACTAATATAATTTTGATTTAGGTAATAAAAATATTTAAGAACAGAAAGTTTTTACTAAATGTGAATTGAAAGCTTGCAACTAATGTGGATAATAACAAACAGTTATAATTATTAATAATATCTATAACAAGGTACCTACATATAAAAATGTGAATAAAATCGGTGCCGAAAGGATTTCTCTTTTTAAAGATTAGTAGGTAAATATTATAAACAAAGGTATTCCATTTGTACATAAAACAATAATATGATATAAGCGCATAATATATAAATATTTATGAAAATACGGGCCAATATATTATAATAGTTTAAATTAGTTATAATCTAGGTATTATATTTTTATTGAATACCATATATTGGTATTGGTAAGCTGTAGGTATAAAAAAACTTCCTGTATATTAAATATGTCCTATTATTTTTTTATCTACCGAGATTATATTTATAATAGCTTTTCAATTTGATAAAATTTTAAAAGTAAATTAATATATTTAGATTTATTTCTCTTTTAAAAATATTTATTTTACTTACCTAATTGTTAAAATAAATAAAATTATGCTAATAAAACCTTTACCGATAGAGGTTTAGATGTGAATGTCGCATTATTAAACCACTTGAAGATGAAATCACTTTGTCACTGGTGTTTAATCAATATAGTTTAATTTGTTTATTAAGTTAATATACCATATAATATTGTCAACCGGAGACCCGATTCACTATTTTTTTCCCCCATAACGCGCAAGCCTTTCAGTCATACTAACAAATCCAAACAGACATCAAATGATATACTACGTGTATATATCATAGTTAAAACCTTGAAAACACGTAGGCGTAGGCACCGACGACGCGCGGTGAGCCGATGATAAAACAAACAGCAATGAAACTAGGGCACACCAAATTATTTAAACTACGACAATTTGTTCGGTAGGTATAACCATGTTATGATTATTATTCAAACAATGGTTGGTAACAGTTGGTATAATATACCATATAAAATATTACCTATATAATTGTTAAAACGTATAGCTACTATATAATACCCATATATATGGGTACCCAGGGGCGTGTTTAGAAATGTCTTATGGGGAGGGAGGGCACACACAAAATTCAAATTAAACATAGTTAAAAGTTATAATTCATATAATTTCCACCTCAAAATAATATTATGGCTTACAACTAAATAAGTAATACATGTGCTTGATAGAAATATAAAACTTAATTAATAAGAGAAGTACATCTAAATAAATAAATAATTTAAATCGTTCCAATAATGTTTCATAGCAGTGACAATATTGTGAACTGAACAAGTGAACATTATTCCCATACGCAATACAATAATATTATATTATTATAGGTAGGTAAACATTACAGAGTTACTACATCACAATACATGTTAAGTATAATAATTATATACATTTATTATTTCAAACTACATTAGTTCAAATATCTAGTTACCGATGTAAAACAGTTAAGTGTAATATTTTATTAAGTTTTACTTTCGAGGCGTTCAAAAAGAATATTTCGATGAATTACGTATTTTAACGAATTGATGAAGGTTTTTATCGTTTAGTTTATCTTACCTTGTATGCTGTTTATCTGTTGTGTCTCGCAAATAAAATAATATAATGTTTTCAGTCTTTTCAGTAAAGTAAAAACGAAAATACGTTAAAATTTGCGATTAAAAAAATTAATTTCAGCATCCCTTCTATAGCTAAATGACGGAGACCAACAAACTCAATATTGTAAGCGTATATTATTACGGCCAAGATAAGTTCACGGCAGGTCGGTCGGTGTGCCGCCGAACTTGCGCAATCGCAGTCGGTCTTCGAGAAAATCAATATTAGTCGCCTCAACCTTACTGTGTGACCCACCCATATATATATATATAGTTATAATGGCATGTTCTATACAAAATAATATAATTCAGGGCCCGCACAATGGTGATCAGGGTTCTCGCGGTTTCCGTTCGATATTAGGCTACTGTTTTATGACATTTCCTGGAAAACTATTGGGAAACGGGCCAAAGAAATTAAGAAAACTTAATTGGTAAACATACAACATAGAAATATTATTATGTATACAGGCGTCATGTTCAGCTTCCGCGAATTGTTTTGTCACCATAATATCAATTATAAAAAAGTCGCGTTCGATGAAAAATAAAACCCGCAATTGAACAACAAATACATAATGGCACTAATAAGAACTTGAAATAAATTAGGAAAAGTTGTAAGAACTATACACCTACAAATGTTGCGTGAAATAACCAACTCCGTTTGACGCATTTATTTGTAATATTTTAATATGAAATTCAACACAATTTTTACCATTTTTAACAACTATAAATTATGGTTAAAGAAAATACTTTGTATATAGGATAAAACTAGAAAATATACTGATTATAAAATTATTTTTTTAAAGTTTTTTTATACATAATACGCACACGTAGTAGTTTAAAAGTTGCAATAATATTACAAAATGTGAATAATGCGTAGGTAGGTTACACTAGCATTATCTCTTGGCCAAATAGTGTACGAACACGGTTTTCTTTGCGCTTGAAATCAAAAAGTTAGTTTTCACAGAACAATAATCTAAATAACTTAACCAGTGACTAGTTTATCAAACGTTGATATTTTTTTTTTTCAAATAGAAATTGTGTACCTACATGATAAGTTGTCGAAATAATATTCAATAGATTTTCCGGTTGAAAAGTGAATCTAGTTGGTGCATTGGGGAGGTAAAAATGTAAAATTCCCAGTAGTTTTCAAAAGTGCCAGAAAAACAAAAAAAAAAAAAAAAATTAAGGAAAAAAAGAATTTTTACGCAAAATCAGTTTTTGAGAAAATCGATTTTAGATATTGGTGTAATTCTAAAACACATTACTGTCGAATGTCGATACATGAAATGTACACTGAATGTTGTATGTTTAAATTCTATTATATTCTTTTTTCTATACTAGGTAAAATCTTGAAAATATTTCAAATATTTTTAACTTTTTAAGTTGTATATATAGACATTTTCAATTCTTTTCTTTTTTTTTCCGTAAATGTCAATAAAATTTTATTAATTTAATAAAAAAAATTTCAAATTTGAATACAAGGCTTCTTGTTACAATTAAATTGTTACAATGACAGTTAAAAATATTAAAAATACATTGTTGTGATTATTTTGACAAAATATCTAAAAATCACGAAAATCCATAAATTATTTTGAAATAAAAATTCATAAATGTATCTTATTCTTCAATTTAAGATTTTGAAATTTAATACAAGATTTGACATAAGTTTTTTTACTTTTATCAAATGAAAAATGTCAACCGGAAAGTCATATTAAATTTTTATGAGCATTTGAATTAAAATTTTTACAATTTAGGTATAGGCGGTACTCGATTTCTCTTGTGTCGATATTCTTATATTGTTGTTATTTAAAAACAAATAACTGTAGAAACTTGAAATTTACACTATTTGTTTATTAAATCAATTCCTATATACTTAATTTAAAAAATACTTATTAATAGACATTTGAAATTTTTCCGTCTTTTTAGTTTTTTATTCTATAAATTTCTATAAATTTAATTCATTGGGTAAAAAAACTTGAAAATTTAATGCAAGGTTCCTCATAAGATGATATAATAGTAGTTGGAAAATATTAAAAATACATTGGCACGTTTTTTTACAACCGTTTAAAGTTTAAATGTTGACAAAATTTATTAAATTGAAAATCGAAAAATTATATAGTTGTTATAAATGTATAACAGTTTAAACTTGTATAGCAAAGGATTGAAAATTTAAATCAAGGTTCCAGGTCAGTAGTTAATTTTGCAACAAGAAATCTAATATTTGTAAATACACAGTTTTTTTGTTACAGTTATTTTAAGTTCAAATTTGGTTATTAAATATAACCAAGAGGTGAATAACAATTTTGGTTAAATTGTTAGAATCTAAAAATATTATTCCGTTAATGAATTATAATAATACCTTAAAGTGCATTCTATATTGTATATACTATGAATGACCGAGTGAGTCAGGTACATAAAGAATCAAAGAATCTGATTTGATTCATTTTATAGGTAGGTAACTAGGTACATACATTTTTTTTTTTTTTTAATTAACAATATAATTAGTATGGTATAAAATATCATAGACTGACAAACCGTCTCCGTTCAGTTTAGTTTTTCGTATACAATGATATTATATATCATTGAATTCAAATTTAAATACCATCCATTAAACTATTAAAGTAATCCACTTGTAACCTAATGTACAGCAGAGCATATTCACTTACCAGCTTTTTTTATGTTAAAATTATGTGAATTGTTAATTGAATTAGGAGTATATTATTATTTTGAATCGATTTGGTATTTACTGAATATTTATGTGAATAATTATATTGTATTTGATAATTTGATTTACTGATGGTTATTTTTACTGAACTTAAGTAGAAAATAGTTGCTCGATTCGTTAAGAGATCGCGTACCATAATATATATACCTAAAGACATCAACTTTATTGTCTTCATTCCTGTACGACTTTATATTATAATATGTACAATTCAATATCTCTTTTATAATGTATAATCATAAAATAATAATAATAATTTTATAATGTATTTTGATGTGTTTTAGGAATGTTAATTTGGTTGAATTTTAATTAGCAACGATAAGAATGTTTAGAACAAATAAAAGTAGAAATAATTATCATTATCTATTATCTATGTTAAGTTCATGATGTACATTGGAATTTGGAATGGATGTGCAAATTTTACGAGAAATAATACGAATCGACGTTTAAACGTAAGTTATACGATAGGTACGTGATACGTCTATACATAATATGTTGTACATTGTACTGTTATATAATACATAGTTTACGATGTAGGTACCTACCTAAAATATTAATTTAGGATAAGTACCGATATCAGTAAATGGTTGACTTGGAAAATTAATTTACTTAAAATATTAATTTTTATTTTCTTATAAAAGCTTCCATTTGTATATTAGAGATTTTTTGGTTCTTGTAAGATTTGAACTGTAAGAGGAATAAATTACGTGTTAATGTGTTCAAGCTTGAGCTTTTAAAATTGATAGTAATATAGATTTTTAACTAGAAACTAATTACTAATTTGCAAGTTATCATGATAATGTGATTATTATATTATAGGTAAAGTTATGCTTTTGTATATTTTTTGGTTTTAATTATTTATTAAAAATTAAGTTTTAAACTTTTAATTTATATAGATATAAAATTTGAACATTTTATAACTTCTAAAGTTCTAACTACATATTATTTGCTAATATTTTTAAATTTTTAAAACAACTCTTTAATAATTGTTTGTAAGATTTCCAAGCTTTTTGACCAAGCGATAAATAATTGACATTTGTAGAATAAACAACTATTAAAATATTAGAAATTTAAATGTCTACAAATAGCTCCAAAAGAGCCAAAATATTTTGAATAAGCGTATTAATGCTCATAAGATCCCACAGAAGTTGTAATTTTAACAATTTAAAAATATTAAAAATATTCATGGACACGACTTTTTCGATGTGAAACAACATTAAATGCTGTGGGAGAAACAGTTTGCCGTCACTGGCGACGCGCGACGCACGCAACAAGCGCATGCGCAAAGAGTACACAAAGCGCACAAAGCACATAAAGTGCGAAACGCGCGTGTAACCACAAGCACAAAACATCTATAATACACCTTTAAAATAAAGAATGGTTTTTATTAATTTTCTATGTTTTACATCTAACATCTGGTTAGCATTGCGATAGCTCAATTTCCTTATAAGCATTTTCTCAAAATTTCAAAAAATTACAAAATGTTTTTGTAATTAAAATATATGAAATATATAATTTTATTAGTTCTTAAGCTTGAAAATTTAAAACAAGTTTTTCATAAGTTTTTCTTACAGAATTTTAAAATTATCATAAATTATACATCATAATATATAGTATTGCTTTTTTATAGTTATACACAATTTAAATTAGAATGTTGACGAAATATTTATACAAAAATTATAGGGGTTTCCTCCAATGATTTAAGTTTTTATTTTGTGATTCAAAATTGAAAAATATTAGTTGTACGAATTTGAAACTTTTCATCATTATTTTTTAGGTAAAAATTATATACATTACATTATATTCAAACCAATTTATTTTAAAGTTATTTCAAACCTATACTAGTACACTGCTACTAACAAATTTTACTATTATAAACTCTAATTTCGTTGATTGACTTAAAATGTATATACATATATATATATATTTTTTTTTTTTTAATTAGAAAATTATACAATCAGTAAAATAATAATTTACAATAAGAACAAGACATTTAGTGATTAAGAATTTTTGAAAAGATAAAATAACAAACAAAATTAAATTAAATTTCGATTATTTACATCAGTTCGGACAGGGCTTGAGTACCTAAATAGGGGTAGGATTACACGAAGGGAAAGCTTAATTATTGTGTTTTAATTAAAAACCCATCACGAATAGTAATCTAAAAGATCATAAATCATAACACATATTTGCTAACTACTCAATGTTTGATGTTTACTGCCTACAACCAGTGACAGGTTGTAAATATCTCCTATACTTATACATATGTAAAGCACGATTGACAAATATTCACTGAGTTTATGCGTGTGGGGCCGGCTTAATAATATATAAATAGGTTTTAATCTTTCATCAACCTGAGTATACATGACAAAATAGAGATAAAAATATACCTAAATAGTAAATATTTAATGCTAAATACCGATATCCCGCTATAATAATATTGTCCCTATTCATATTTCTTTTTTCCTATGGATAAGTACATAATAACAATTATTATTAATCTTTAAAAAAAGATATTAATAATTATGAAATAGGTGATCAAATATTATGGATTAAAGGTCTACCGTAATACAAAATACTCAACACCTCATAACTTATTAGGTCATAACTGTCAATCTGGATATTGATATTGATTGGGCCAAAATAATTTTATTGACACTTAAGAAATATTGAAAATTTCAGTTGTCTATAAATACCTCAAAAAAGTCAAAATATTTTGAAAATTAAATCATGTAAATGAAATGCCAATCTAAATGACTGGTAAAATATTCATGTATCTGCGACTTATACTTTTTGAATAATAACAAATGTTTATAATAGTTTGAGGATAAATCGTTATCGTTACGCTATTTCGTAAAAATTGGAAACTCAAACACACTTAAAATTTTTCCTATAATGATGTTTCAAGTTTTCTTCATAGCTAGTTGAAAGAAAACTAATAGAAAACTTAGTGTTGTATTTTTAATCCTTAGTTATAAAAACATAAAAAATTTTATGATTTTTCAACTTCAAAATTACTTGCAAATTTTCGCGTTTTCGACAGATTTCGTAAAAATTTGAACTATAAACGCTTATAAAAAAAAAATTGTGACTTACGATTTTAAATTTTTTTTAGCTACAATAAGAACAACTCATAAGAAACCTTGTATTAAATTTTCAAGTTTTTTTGGTCGTCAAACATTTTTTTACCGACACTTCAAAAAAATTCAAAAATTTCTATAAATAACTCAAAAAAAGTCAAAAATTTTTGAATTTTTGAAAATTAAGCTGTATATAGATAACACTAACATAAATATTTGGTGAAAATTTCAAGTATTTACAATGATTAATTTTTGAATTAAAACAATATAAAAAAATCGATTTGGTCGAAAACTGGTTTTGTGTAAAAATTCCAGTTTTTCTGTCATTTTTTTTTGTTTTTCTCGATTTTTTTGAAAACTGTTGGAAAATGTTTATATTAATTTATTTAATGTTTATTAAATTTTCAAATCTTAGATATAAAAGGAAAATTTTTTATGAATTTCTAGCTTAAAATAATTTGTGAATTTTCGTGATTTTTACATAATATGTTGTCAAAAATCAAACTTTAAATATATTTCCGGTGGACTTTTTATTTGTGATAAAGATTGACAAACTTGTAAGGAATCTTGAATTAAATGTTCAAATCTTAGATTTAAAAAGAAAATTTTTTATGAATTTCTAGCTTAAAACAATTTGCGAATTTTTGTGATTATTACGTATTTTGTCAAAATTCAAAATTTGAATGCTTATAAAAAAAATTGTGACCATGAATTTCTTTTATTTTTCAACTGCTATTGTAACAATATGTTAAGAGCCTTGCATTAAATTTTCAAGCATTTCTGCCTAACAAATGCTTTTTTATCGATATTAATTTAAAAAAAACTAATAATGATCGAAAATTTCAAATACCTATGAATAGTTCAACTTAAGTCGAAAATTTTTGAAAATTTCATGGTGGATAGAATATACTTATATAAACATTCGGTGAAAATTGCATATATCAATGGTCATTTGTTTTAAAGTTACATCAATAATCAAAATCGATTTTGTCGAAAACTGATTGTGCGTAAAATTTCCCGTTTTTCCCTTAATTTTTAGTTTGTTTTTCTCGATTATTTAGAAAAGTACTCCAAAGTACCAACTAGATTCACTTTCTGATCGAATCAGGTACTGAAGTCAAAAATCGAAGTACTTTTACTGCCCCAAAACGAGATGACAGACACAAAAAAAAATATTCATGGTTTTGACGATTTTTTGTCAATATTTGAACTTCAAATGCTAATAAAAAAAAATTGTGCCTATGTATTCTTATAATTTTTTAATCACTATAAGAATAACTTATGAGAAACTTTGTATTAAAATTTCAAGTATTTTGATAGGGCCAAAATAAATTTATCGACACTTAAAAAAAAAATTTTCAGTAAAATTGAAAATTTTAGTTGTCTATAAATATCTCAAAAAAAGTTAAAATATTTAATATTTTGAAAATTAAATCATGTAAAGAAAATGCCAATCTTAATAACTGGTAAAATTTTCAAGTATCTACTACATATAATTTTTAAATAATGACAAATATTTAAAATCGTTTGAGGATAAATCGTTATCGTTACGCTATTTCGAAAAAATTTAAAATTCAAACGCACTTAACATTTTTCCTATAATGATGTTTCAAGTTTTATCTATAGCTACTTGAAGGAAAACTTATGGAAAACTTATTGTTGTATTTTTAATCCTTAGTTATAAACAAAAAAAATTTTATGATTTTTCAACTTCAAAATTACTTGCAAATTTTCGCGTTTTCGACAGATTTTGTAAAAATTTGAACTATAAACGCTTATAAGAAAAAATTGTGCGTATGTATTCTTATAATTTTTTAATCATCTTAAGGATAACTTATGATATATATATATAACTTAATCTGTCGAAAACGCGAAAATTTGCAAGTAATTTTTAAGTTGAAAAATCATAAATTTTTTTGTGTTTATAACTAATTAACTACATAAGTTTTGCTTCAAATAGAAATAGCTATAGAGAAAATTTGAAGCGTCATTATAGGAAAAATGTTTTGAGCGTTTGAGTTTTAAATTTTTATGAAATCAGATATATGTATATCTAATATCTATGATAATATAAGGTATTATGAATTATGATAACTACATGCAATGTTTTTGGAAAAATTGATGAACCATGCCTTATTCAAAATGCATCCTAATTGAAAAATAACATATTTGTTTCAAAATAGAATATATGATAATATTTAAATATAATATATCCTAGACTGACAAATCATCTCCGTTCAGAATCGTTTTTCGTATACAATGATACCAATCATTGCATTCAAATTTAACTTACCCTAGTCAGAGGTCCACCCCACCACCTAATGTACAGCAGAGTGACATCCACTTACCCGATTTTTTAAAATTTTTTTGGAAAAAAATATTTGTTCATTACAATTTTTAAGTGCAATTTTGGGTTTTTTCACAGCAATAATGCAATCAATTTTATAACATTTTTAGTGCAAAAACATTCGAGCCCTAATGATCATATTTAATAAGATATCGTAGTGTTATGTTGTGTGTTGTCCAACATAGTGCTGAATGCTGATAAAATATTATATTTTAGAATTTAGAAATAACATCGTTAACTATTACCCCTCGTAGATAGGCAAATATGATTACAAATATACATCTAGGTTTAAGTCACATTACGCCGGATTTATGCATGGGGCCGACCGCATTACAAAAATTTCATCATAAAACATATTATTATCAATTTATAATAAAGATAATATTAATGAACATAAGAGCAACTGTTGTGGACCCGATGACATCCCCTTCATATTTATACAAAATCTACCCGAAATAGGAAAAATTACATTACTCAAAATATTTAATAAAATGTGGACACAACACAAGTTCCCAAAAAAATGGAAACAAGCTACCATTATCCCAATTCATAAACCTAACCAAAATAAATTCGCAGTACAAGGATACAGGCCTATATCGCTGCTATGCACAATGAGTAAAATATTCGAAAAAATAGTCAGCGTTCGACTTAATTGGTTTCTAGAAAAAAAATAAATTTCTCGCCGAAGAACAATTTGGATTTCGAAAAAACAGATCGACCTACGACTGCCTTGTAAACATTGATACAGAAATATGTGAAACATTTGCATGCAAACAATACATGGGACTGGTAAGCTTCGATATACAAAAAGCGTACGATATGACATGGAGATACCGAATTATATCAATCTTACTAGACTGGGGCGTTAAAGGTAACATTTTATATTTCATACATAATTTCCTTATTGACCGAACATTCGAAGTTGCTGTTGATGGACATCATTCATCCTTATATAACCTGAATAACGGAATTGCCCAAGGCTCTTCCATAAGTGTAAAATTATTTCTAATTGCAATAAATGACTTATCTAAACTTATACCCACCCCTGGAAAAATTACAATATATGCGGACGACAGCAATATTTTCTTTCGACACAAATATATTGACACTTTAGGAAAAGAATTACAGAAATACACCAACTCGTTACACGATTGGAGCAAAAATACAGGATTCAAATTTGCACCAGAAAAATCCCAGTTCATAATATTTTCACACAAAAAAATTAAAAAAAAACCAACTTTAAAAATGGACAACAAAATAATTCCCTACACAAGACACTTAAAAATATTAGGTCTTACCTTCGATGAAAAACTTACCTGGACCACACACATAAAAAAGCTAAAAGACAAAGCCAAAAAAAGACTAAACATTATCAAAGCACTTTCAGGTACGAAATGGGGAGCAGACTCTAAAACCCTAATAAACATTTACAATTCACTAATCAGATCAATTTTGGATTACGGATCCCCCTTATATATGACATCGAAAAACTCAGCACTGACAATGCTTGACGTTATCCATAATGCTGGCCTAAGAATGGCATCTGGTGCATTTAGAAGTAGTCCCATAAACAGCATACTCAACATTACAGGAGAACAACCACTTAATAATCGGAGAAATCAACTGATGTTGCAATACGCGGTAAGAATAGCAACCGACCCGAACAAACCAACGTATTCCACAGTATTCAATAACAGATTCGAAAATACCTTTAACAACAACAAAAAATTAATACAACCTATGTACAAAAGAATAAAAGAAAAAGAGGGAGAACTAAAACTAGAAATAAGTAATATATTGACTAGAGAAATACCAGTAAAACCTCCATGGACAACGACAAAGTACTCGTTTGACATGTCAATAGCGATTTACAACAAAAAAGAAACCACAAATCTTACATACAAAAATGCATTCTATGAATTAATAAACACTTTACCAGACTACATACATATATATACCGACGCCTCAAAAACAGACAAAGGGGTGGGTGTTGCTGCAGTTTTCCTACAAACCGAACTTTCTGAAAGGTTGTCGGATAATTGTAGCATTTATACAGCTGAGGCACTAGCTATATATAAAGCACTATCCTATATAATAAGTGCCAACCTGCATAATAATAAGTACATAATTTTTACAGACTCCATGAGCACTCTAGCTAGTCTTAGTAATATTAATAACAATAATGTTATAACTAATAAAATAATTAACTTGACTAATAAATTTAACGATAACTTAATCTTCGCATGGATTCCCGGGCACTGCGGAATACCTGGTAATGAAAGAGCCGACTTACTTGCCAAGGAAAAAGCCAATAATCTACATCAACTAACTGTGTGGAATATTAAATCCGACAAAGATACTAAAAAAATTATATACAACCAAATCAAAAATATCTGGCAAAAAGAATGGCTCAAAATGAATAGTAAATTAAATGAGATAAAAAGAACTATCGAAAAATGGAATAACCCTATGTCGCTCAAAAGAAGAGAGGAAGTCGTACTAAATCGCCTCAGAATAGGTCATACGCATTACACACATGGTCACCTCATGAAAAAGGAGCCACCAAAAATATGCCTTACATGCGGAATTACATCTACAATCAAACATATTATCACCGAATGCAGAGACACAAAAGAGGCAAGACAAAAATTCAACATACCGGAACACCTTCACGACGCACTGGGCCCTGACGAAAAATCCACCCAAAACATAATTTTATTTTTGAAAGATACTGAACTGTACAATTTAATTTAAGTCGTCATTTGATGTAAAAATAAGCCAATGGTCACGTTATCGAGGCTTTTCTCTTAATAAAAAAAAAAAAAAAAAAAAATAAAGATAATAATTATAATAAGACAGCTCTGTAAAACCGATAAATTATTTTCTTCATTCAAAGTGTAATACATAAACATTATAGAATTAAACGACGATGCTGCAGTGATGAGTCTATAAACACATTCACCTTAGTAATTTGAAACCCTCAATTAAATATTTAAAAACAATTTATATGATTCTTAAACTACATTTACATAATATTATAGGTATTAGTAGCAATAGTTTCAAATAATAAATAGATATTGAAAGCATTTGACATTTGGATCATCATACACTAAAGTAATCTAATTATTATTATTATTTTATTTTTATACTGGGGATTATATAATATGACTTTTTCAATCATTCTGGTTTTTTAGACTTGGATATTTCAGTTCAGGATATTTTGACCTAGATCAAGTATAGATACCTAGCTAATGTTATACACGAGTAATATAATTTTTATTTTTTGAACTGACAATAATAAAAAATATTGATTCCTTTATTTGTTGTACATCTGTTTGGGTTTGCTTACCTAGATTCCTAGTGGCATTGAAATTCTGTGTGGTGTGTATCATATTTCATATCAATCGAACCCTTTATGTGCTTAGGTTTATTCAATTGCAGTATTTTTATATATAGTCATATGGTTATATTATAATCTATTGTATTATAACCGTTATAATATTATATAATTGACAGTTCTTCAATATTATATCGTGATATTTGTTCTTTGTAGTTATTAATATTACAAACAATACAAACACATATAATTTAAACAAACAAATATTTTTAAACAATAAATCCTTCATTTTATTATAAATTAAGTTAATACTTTAATAGATAAATTATATTATAGAAGCAAATTAAAACGTTTTAATGTGTTTTATATCAATATTTTACCAATGAGTTACAATAATATACAACATTAAATAATATGGAACAAATTGGGTTAAAACTACATTATAAAATCACAATTAAAAATTTGTAAAATATTATTAAACATGTCAAATTAATGGTACGAATTGTTTAATATGTTGAAAACCAAAAATGCAATTAAGTAGCTGTTGACTGAATAACAATTGTTAGCCTTTGATAAAGGCTCGAATAGTGCTGAAATCAATAAAACAAATATGATTAGTGTCTTATATCATTTTGGATTAGTTTTGTTTTACCTATGTCTTCATTTAATCTAGACCATCCTATTCGTTCTGCTTTATTTTCATTAATTAGCCAATGTGTGAGTGGTTTAAAATATTCAATCAAAGGTCGTGCATCTATTTCACTCGTTTTTCCTCCAGTAAGGATTTTAATAACTTGTGGCCATGGTTTTGAATAGCCCATTGACATTATTTCGCTAATAGAGACAAAACATAATAATATGTACTATGTAGATAAATAGTTGAGTTTTATTAGACATCATAATATGCATATTTTTATTTTAAATCAGTAGTCACATAGTTGATGAAAAATAGGTAAATTAATTTTGATTTTACAGTATAAAAAATACAGTATATTATATGTTTTTTAAACACAATACTGTATGTTAAATTGCATGGAACAAAAATTAATTTAAAGTAAACTGTTAGTTAACATTTTTGTACGTATCATCCAGAGTCGAACTTGCTGTACCGGCTATTCCCAATGATTGTTGAGGTCCCAATTTTGTTCCCTATCTAGGAATTGAGGGCTTATTGCCAAAAGATGACAATTTAAAATATCATTAGTCTAACTAGTGTGCATTTTCATCATATTTTATTTATTTATTATTATATAAGGTTATATTAGGGAGTTATATATTGTAATGTAGTTTATATTGACTTCAAGAAACAAAAAGTATCAAATTAATAAATTGTACGTTAAAGATTGATTTTGAAATATAGTAATACAAATAATGTATTTTATAAATAAATGTATTTACTTTTGTTTGATACGTCACGTAAAAGTCGATGATAAAAATTTAAATTTTAGTTTCTTTAATTTTTTTGCTGTTATTATTTGTATTTTTTTTTCGTTCTGGGGCAGACATTTTTATATAATATATTATTTTGTTAATTAAAACATTTTATTGTATGTGATTTAATCCAACTCTCCGATTATTCGTATAAATCAAAAATTATAAAACAGTTTTACCCCAGGTCCTGTTTAAATTCAATCCAGTCGGTGCTATTAAAAATTATTTGATTTGACTTTTTTTAATAATATCATTTACTTTATTTTATTACAATACTGTTATCAGCCTGTAAATATTTGTCACCTATATATTTTCTTATCGTAAACCAGCATTTAAATAAGTTGAAAAAACATAAATTCATTTCAATGTACTTTTAAATTTGATTAATTTTTGTAATTTTTTGATACTTAATGATAATTTTAACTACCTTTCATAATTTTTAAAATAAATACCTACGCATAATGGTAATTTTCTGTTTTATATATATTGTAATCTAATTTAAAAGAATATCACTTGTCCCCCGTTCTAGTAAGTTGCAATATTGAAAACTATTGTACTCCGGGCCAAATATCACAAGTAAAATCATTTGGACCTCTAGTAGACACGTTATTAAATGTATTTTGGTACTTACCTCAATATTCGACCAGCTTCTCTTGAACGATATATGTCACAAGTATGTAATGGACCAATATGTCCTGCTGCTGTACACAAGGCTTCATGTATTTGGAACTGCAGTATGATACTTATAAAGTATCTGAAATATGTGATAGTTTAAATTAAATTAATCATTCAATATTTATAGACTTTAATTACAGATCATAGAAGTCTAAATTATGCTAAAACTTATGTAGTGACACACATTTTGCAAGCTGCTTTTATAGAATACACGTGATTGTGTGAAGTGAAAAATAACAGCATCTAGCGAAGTACCTACCTACCTACCTACCTAGTGAGAGTAGAACAGTGGAAGTGAAAGAAATTCTTAAAATATTTTATCGAGTAAAAAACGAATAAATGAATTCAGAATTAAATGCTTTATAGATTTCAAATTTGCTTATTTATATGTTCATAAACATAACTAGCTGAATAACTAGGCTTTGTCCGTGAGCAGTTTTTTGGGCTTCAAATCCTATAATTTATAGGCTATAAAGCCTACCTACATGCTATAAAGGTTTATCTTGGTTTAGAGTTTATCTCAGTTTTGGTTTACCTAACTGGCTATACTTCAGTTCTTGGATAAATCGGCGTTAGTGTACATAGCTTTTAGAAATGATTTGACCTAGATAGGAAACCAAAAATTGCGGATTGGATTTAGCACTTAGTATATTTTTTAACGTGGTTTAAACTTCTTATTCACTAAATTTTCGACAAAATCAATCGAGTAATTTTTGAGTATAAAATCTACAAACATACATTTGGTTTAAAAAATATAGTTTCTTTAACCAAAACCTAACGCGACAATTTGATGCATACTGATACTTGATTTACTCGAGTAACTTATGATAATCATTTACAAACAAAAACAAGTTCAATTTCCAGCGTATATCCTTGTTTGAGGACCTCTTTAAAATGTCGATTTTGAAAAATTCTTTCTTAGTGAGTTTCTACATTATAAAACGAAACTACTAACCAAATTTAATACCAATAGCTTCGGTGGTTCTGGCTAGGCGATAATGAATCACTTAGTTATTAATGGCAAGTTATTTTATGTTGTAATGCTGTATAATATTGTACCTACTAAAAAAATATTTTAGATTCAAAAGTAGAATATGGTGATTGACGATTGTAGGTATTGGTTACAATGATGAATAATGTGATTAAAACGATATAGGTATGTCTATTATCACGTATTAAAGTAGTAAAAATATTTCAAACGTAGGTAAGGAGATCGAGTAAACTTATGAGCATTTTTTTTTATTTTTTATTTTGAGGTAAAGGCTTCAACATCAAAAGGTTATTAGCCTAAAGTTATAACATTAGCGTACAAGATAATATAATATATACAGATATTTACAAATGAGCATTTTTGATTTACGCTAATACCTACGGTATATTATTAAACTTGAAAAGAATTGAACTATCGTAGAAAACCCACATACCTACAAACACAAATAAAGTTCTTACCATCAAGATTCATAATAGATCGATTCACTCTTATTCTTAGACTAACTATATTGTCGATATTAAACGTGACCGATCTACTGAGCGTCTGAGCGTAAATTTGTTATGTTACGCACTTGTAAGACAAGGACAATAATATTAATGCTCATTGCTAACGTAGCATCAATTTAACTTGAGCAACAATATTTGGATACAACCAAATACCGATAGATGTCACTGATGGTTACATATTTTGTAAGTGTACTACATCTATCGCGGTTGAGAGTCGATCTGAGTTTTCATTTAATGTTAGTAGTAATATAAATAAATTATAAAATATCCTTAAAAATAGAGACTGACAGACCTCCAATTAGAATCGTTTTTCGTATGTTATCAGATTCATTAATTATTAAATTCAAATTTAAAAAATCAATACCTACTGAGGTCTACTCATGAAGTGGGAACATTCAAAATCTACTATTCTTTGAGTTGAGAGTTTCCATATTTATTTTTTTAATTTTTCAATCAAATTATGAAGTCATGTTAAATTTGAAAAATCAAAGTATACGAATAAGAAAGTCACACGGATAATTATTATTAAATGATTATAAGGATTTGTCAATAACTACTTCTATAATTTGTTATAAATAATAATTGATTACCTATTACTTATAAGTTTATAACTTATAACTGGTTATAAGTACTTATAGCTTTACCGTAAAGCCTTTACGTGTAGGTATTATACATACTTTATATAAGGAGTATCAGCGATCACATGATACTTAGAAGCTGGATCGAAATCATTTTCATCCCTTGCAATCGGTGGAATGATTCCTTGATACAATAATTTTAAATCCCACCATCGAGCATTTAAGTTGTGTACACCTTTGGAAAAAACACTCCATCGCCACTGTAATTATACGTTTATAGATATCTCAAAAATAGTCAAAGATAGGTAAGATATACTAAAATTGAGTAGGCATTAGATATTGAGATATTAGATAAGTACCTACTTGTATTTTAAGTACTTATTACAATTATAGATACCTACTCGATACTAAAAATACATTAACTAAATAGTAAATAATCGATGAATTAAAAGAATTAATGAAAAATGTCCATACTTATTATTTTTAAAATGTTTTTAATTAGAACTTATATAAAAATGTCTTTAAAGGCATTTTAATTAAATAGTCCAAATCACATTAAAAAAAAAATAATAATAATTATACAAACGATAGTTAGGAGTTTAAGTTGTAATCTATATTAATACAATTAATTATATTATAATCTTTATATTTTGAAAGTTAAATAGGTAATGCCATGAAAAAGTGAGTTACGAATGTTTGGACGGAAATATCAAAGAGAGCAATCTAATATATTAAGATTTTATTATTTAAGAACCTTTTATACTAAGTAATTACAACCAAATAAACAAAAATAAATATTGATAGTAGTGGTAAATTATTTGGTTTTTTTTCATATAATGCTCTAGTAATTTACCCGACGTTTAAATTATATAGGTATTATTCTCAGTCCCACGTTTTTATCACAGATTTTGCAGTTTTTAAGACAAAAAAAAATACGATTGTGTCATACCAGGGGTCCCCACTACGCGGCCCGCACTAAAATTAAATTGTACATCTAAAATCAAAAATCGGCCAAAGTTCAAGAAAACCATTTGAATTAATCTACAATACCCTTTTCTAAAAAAAATATCCTGTGTTCTCATTTTATTATTATTGTTATTTTTACTATTCTTCAATAAATTCAGTGAACAGTTGTACATTTTTATATTTTTAATTATGATCATTAAAAATATAAGCATGAAGTACTATTACTGAATAGTTTTTTCAACCAAGCCTTCTTATGTATCCTTCCATCTATTGTGCTTATTATAAAAATATTTTATACAGATTGTAAAAATTAAAATAAATATGACAGAAAATAAGAAAGAAAAACGTAAGCAATCCGCAAGTGATTTTCAAAAATTATACTTGGACTTTTCTAAAATTTTAGTGAGGACCGCTTCGTTATACCATATGCTATACGTAATACGTACTCGTATATACCTATTATCAAAAATTTTACGTATTCTTGCTAGTACGTGAGTGCTCTGAGCAAAATAATTATATTATGCACTTTCACACACGAACGTAGGTAGTCAATTTATACTTATCAGTTTACCACACAAAGACCTGTGATGAATATGTGAGTTATCACGAAAACCAGTATAAAAATAAGTTATATAAATTTCCTAGAAAACTCTCTTTGCAAAATTACCAATATTGTAAAGCCACCCAGTTTAATCATTTTTTCATTTTGTTTTGATAAACATTTTTATCTTGTGGTTTATACCTACACTATTTTTTAGCATCATTATATTTTATTTAGCACTACTTACCAAATCAACTGAATAGGCAAAAGGTAGATAAGCAATTTTGTCTAAAGCCATTTCCATTAAGAAGTCTATTTGACTTTCTGTAAACAAATAAAATAAATTCAACTTGATTCATAAAATATTTCGTTTTTAAATTTTAAATAGCAATCGTACCATAATCGTCGGTTATGTTATTCAATAGTCCAATTCTATGTAAATGCCGTGGCGTGGAAATAGAAAGAATAACTGCATCACTTAAAGCTTCATGAAAACCTAAATACATTGATATGTATGAAGTCAATCTAATTTTAAATAAATGTAATAATACAATATTTAGTATAGGCACTAACCGGGATTCGCCCCTTCTTTAAACAGTAGTGGCTGATCTGTATAATGGAGATAATATTGAATATGAGCCATTTCATGGTGTGTTGAAAATAGATCATCCATTGAAACTTCAGTGCATTGTTTTATTCTAAAAAAAAAATAATTGATTCATTTATTTAATTAATAATTATACGTATATGGTACAATTTCTCTTATTCTTTATATTGTATTGATCCCTCTGCATAGAGTACCTACCGTTTGATGGACAAGAATGTCTAGGAGTTGTTATAAGTTTTAGACAATTGTAAATTTCAATGCGTTTATCATCAACAGTAAAATATTCAAGAAATTTAATTTAAACTATGAATCTATTCGAAGAACCAAAATATTTTACATAATATGTTTAAAAAATATCTATACAATTTTAGTCGTTTTTTTCTAAGTGCAAAATAATGTTGATCGTAATTATTTTCAGTTCAAAATATTAATTCAAAAACTCGACTCATGCGAAGGTGCTCACTTGAATTTTGCTCTCTAAAGCCGCGTCCACACCTGAGTACGCATAGACCGAGCATGTGTGCTCACGCCGAGCCGACCGACTCGGCTCACGTTCGCTGTGTGTCAAAATCATGTAAATTTGTAGAACGCACAACATGAGCACACATGCTTGGTCTGTGCGTGCTCAGGACGCAGCTTAATATTACGTCTGAGTCAGACTTGGGTAAAGTACTTTTAAAAAAGTATTTGGAAAGAATACTCAAATACTTATGAAAAATAATATTTCGAAGATAATATCAAATACTTCATTAAAATACTTTAAAAGTTTCTAAATAGGTACGTTTAAAATACTTTTTAGTTTTTGTTTTAAATATTAGACTAACAATACGTCTTTTCTTCGAGAAAATTTATAATTAGCTCCAAAATATATGGTTTAGTAATTCTAAATATAATATAAATCAAGTTGTTCACACTTGATTTTAAATTTAAAAATGCGTATAGGTATACCTATATATTGTACGAAAATCTAGAAAAACGAGTAAACAATTATTATTGGAGATAAAAAGTTTTTTTTTTATAGAAATAAAATACTTTTATAACATATTCTAAATAATTATTCAGAATACTTTTAGGAAAAGTATTCGGAATACTAGGTACCTAGCTAAGACTGGTCTTAAAATATGAGATATTCTAGGCTCTCTTATAAACCCATGTCCTACCAAGCCTCTCTTGTCCCTCATCGCGATAACAATTGTCGTTCCCACAGATTATCACATTACATTATGCATAATATTATCAATAGAATTGATCTCTACCAACTACTTGCACACACGCATGTGCTTCTAGCTGCAGGTGCATTATTGATTAATGTACTATGAAGTTGTTAAATAATAATATAATAATATAATTGTATTACAATCATTTGTCAGTGTCAACGTTGATTGTGTACATTTTTATATTCTTTGTGTGGTTATACTAACCCCTTTTTATTCGAATGTTTCCTTCGAATCTTATAATCTATCTAGTGATCTTAAAAATGAGTAGTTATAGAGAGATTTCCAATGATCTCTCCAAGGTTGACTACTATTACGACCTGCGAGTTATACATCATCTCTTTGTGTATTTGTTTACATCAGAAGTATTTGAATTGTTATAATTGTTATGTCTTTCCATTCACGGCCTATAATTATTATACAATATGATAATATCTGAGTATCTCGTATATGACAATATAATTATGTAGGTATATAGAGAGTCAACATTAGGCACGTAACAGTATTATATTAAGGCAATCGGTACCAATGTCATATTGTCCACAATAATACACTCCACGAAAATAATGATCAATGATCATGTCCTGTAGAATCAAAAAAATTGTGTATGCATTTTTTTAACTGAAGAAGATAATATTCTACAGGCTGCATTAAACTCCGTTTTCAGTATTTTAATTTCAAACTTTTAAATACCTAGGTAGTATTTAGTAATAGTATTTAAAAATAAGACAATTTTACGTTTTTTCAAAAATTATTTTATAGCAAATTAAAATAAAAATAAAGTTCAATATAGCTTGTAGAAAGTTTTCTTTTTTGCAGATAAAAATATTTTAGCTATTAAAATCCGACAATCCTATAAAGCTTGAGAATTTAAAATACATCGTAACTAATTTCCTTAAATAGGTATCCAGCAGTAGATTTGAGGAAAATAATTATAATTATGTTGGCAATTAAAATATAAAATATGATTATCAAACTGTATAGAATAAAATTGCGGAAATGTATAAACCCGCATTGGGCCCCATCACTGTATAAAAATGGGATGGAATATGAGTTAGATATTTTAATAAACTTTTAATAATATTTACAAGTGTGTTATATGTCAAACTCAAGACGCTAATCGCTAATTTATTTTATAATTATATTATAGTTAGGTTATACTATTTTGCAATAAGAATCAATTTTATTCGAGTAGGTTGTCAATTTTCATTAATAATTTATACTTTATACCAGTCTTAAACTCTGGAATATACCTACTATTATAAAATACCTACTAATGAACAATAATAATACAAATTAATACAAATATCAAGTGTGTAATATTTTATGTTTATAAAAATTATGAACGGATTTTTTTTTCTGTAATAGGTATTATAGAATAAAATAATATGGAACTTTAAGATATTTTAATTTAAAAATATCCCAATGGCCCATGTTGCCGAGGGTATCATTAATAAAAAAAAAAATAAATAAATTTAAGTGGATTCCTCTTTAAATCAAAAATAGAACAACTTAGCTGACTAATGGTAATTTGTAATGTATATAATAATATAATTATATTTACCTGTAATCATATTTATTACAAAAATCCCAAGCAGATGCTTTGCACGACACTGGTCTGTTTGTTGGCTTTTCCAAAATTGAATTATGCCAAAACTCCACTGGCATCGCTTTTAATCCAAGTGATGTGAAAAATTCTTCAGAAATTTGGAACATCCTAATATTATTCAGATATGTTTTAATATGTATGACTTGTCAATTCATTCAAATAAAACGTATAGGTAAATTATTGACTTTTGTTATTCTATGTGTAAAATATGTCCAGGTCAGCCTAACCCACCGTAATACCCAACGATTAACTTTATACCTATTTTTTAATATTGCAATGTGAAAATTTAAATTTAAATTATAAGTCAAGAGTTGGGCATTTCAAATCTATTTTTGAAGTAACGCAACGACTGGTTTATCCAACACATTGTGCATAGCATTTAAATATTTCAAATACTTTCATATTCTTCCGCATACACAAGTTAAGAGTGAGTTAAGTAAATGTAAGTTAAGTATTTTCTGACTTACAATTTGAGTAACTTAGCTTGGAAATTCAATAATCCAATAATACCTGGATCTGTAATATCTGTTTTTCATTATTTTACAAATTATTGAATAAATGTACCTCTATTGATATATTTGTATTCCCTTATACACGTAATTCTATTTTAATAGGACAGAAATCTTTAATAATCTGAATATAAGTAGTTTCCGATTCGTAATAATTATCAACATTAATTTATTTTCTATCTATATCAATTTAATTTAATTAAGGTACTTATATATTTTTAATCTTTGAATTATTAATGAGTATTTGCGCATTGCTTAAAGGATTATAATCTGATTTTTTTAAGGTACTTTATCAAATGGCTAAAAAAATAGTGGATATTATTGATTTATACCTACTCATAATATATTAACCAGGTTAAAACTGTATGTACATAGGATTTAAATTTATCACGTTTTAGACGGTTTACTTTGGCTCTGATTAGAGCCAAATGTTAAATGGATTTTTCAAATAAGTATCTACTCTGATTTTATTAAAAAGGTGAACAAAATAATAATACCAAAATAGGTTAATTACTAAAAAGTAATTATTCGCTTATTAATTGATATCAAAGTTTACGAGTCTTGGCTGTAAAATTATGTTATTATTATGTATACGAATATTAATGAGTTATTATTATATGGTTTCATTTATGGTTTTTATTTATTTATTAAGTTATTCTGTATTGGTAAACCTAACCTTAGCTATATTTGGTTTCGATATTTCAGATTTCGGAGATCGATCGAGTAGTTAATTAAATATCCATTTCACTGCGTTTATTTAATGTATGCGTACATGTAAATTGGTCTTAAACTCTTAATTATTATTTAATATTATTGAGGAACAATTTTAGAAAAACTTGAGAGTAAAATAAAATTTTTCTTCAAAGTTATACTTATCTGGTTAATTTTATATATTTTTGTTAATAATGTATTCGAAAAATTTAGATCCTAATTTGTTAAATTTGTATTTAATAACTGTTTTTTTTATGGGTGGAGCCGGGTTGATGTTTAAATAATGTTGATTGACATCGAAAATAAGAATGAACATTTTCTGTTTTTTATGTGCCTGTTAATCATAATTTGATAGGTACGTTAAAAATAAATAATGTATTTAGGTCATGCCACTGCTGTTATTTGTTTAGATATATTAATTTGGATGGAAATATTACTTTAAAGGCGTGTATCCTTGACGTAACATTTCACCGGAAACATCAATACGTCTTTTCTTCGGAAATGGAATCACTAAGTCTATTATGTTTTTCCAGTTCTGTGCCCACATGTTACCTTACCAAAAACATAGAACTTCATAAAATACATTGTTGATTATAATATTATAAATATTTGTTAGTTAATACAATAAAAATATTAAAACAAAATTTTCAACACTATTGACCTTGAACAAAATATGTATAGGTATCTACAATAGTAAATATCATAAATATTAAACAATGTATTTATATTTCGAACATAATTATTTAGTTTATTTTTATAAAGAATTCTATAAATAAATAAATAATATAGGTAGTTGAAAAAAAAGTATAAAGTTATTAATTTCAAAATTTTAAATTTTGTTCTTATATTCACTTTGTATGCCTATACGACGTATGGTACTTACCTAGTAAATGCGCTGGAATCGGTCCGTCGACTCGAACCCTGCGTGTACCATAGTGAGAAACTAATTTTCGCCGAACATAAGAGTGAAGATGTTTATAAATAGGCTCTATGGCTGCCCATAAATTTTCTAGTTTTGCTTTAAAATTTACATCTTCGTACATGGCAATTTGTTGTTGACCCGCATCTTCAAACCCTAGAGTTAATAATAAAAAAATGTGACCATTTATCGCACTTGCTTGTTGACCAATGTTTTAACTGTATGGTTTCATAAATGTTCAACATGTTATAATATTGAGTTAATATTGGGGAATTTTAAATGTTAACATTTAAAATGATTCCGATTTGAAAAAAAAAATGGAAGAGAAAATACACATTTATTTTATAAGATTATCAAGTTCCTAAAATTCCATGATTGGTTTTGAATCTAAAATATATTAATAATGTATTGTTGTGCGCAGTCAGCAAGTCATTTTTAACCACAATATTATGTCTCATTATTTAATGTACATTATTAACTATACCATAACTAATTGTTTTAAATTCTTAAAAATATTACAATACCTATTGCTATAGCAGCTTCGTTAACCAATTCCATATATTTTATGTATTTTGGCCGAATTTCATGTCCAATATTATCTCTCCACGAACGCCAGGTATACAATAGTTCTTCAAAATCTCTTGAGTTAGCCATTACTCTTACTAAATCTTTTTGCATTTTTTTTTCAAAATTATCATATTACTATGCATATGACTGTTTATTTATATTATAAATAATGAATTATTGATACCTGGTTCTAGACTTAGTTCACAATACGATGTCAGTCTATAACTGAATGGACATATTTTCGCTTTAGCATAAATATCTTTCATTTCATTTAAAATTGAATGCATCTACAAAACGAGAAAAGATTAATGTACCTATTTAATATACCCTAATAATATATTTATAATGTATTAAATTTTGACAAAAAAAAAATATAATTTTGTAAAAATACAAAATTATATTTTGAATACCTACCTTCTTCAAACATAATAAAGTGAACGCAGCTAATAAGACTCACGGATAGTACTTAGGTTCAATGGCTGCTTAATAAACTCAAGATCGTCTAGAATGGTCTGGACGTGTCAAAATACAGTATAAAAATTTGGTTAAGGCTCACCATTTCGTTTAAAAGACTAAATTTTATAATAAAATTTGGTAGAAAATAATAATTTTTAAATAAATTTGTTTTCATAAACAACATATTTTTGTTGATTGTTCTGGTTTCGATTCATGCGTGTATGTACTAATTTTAATCATGATTTTTTTTTTTTTATTTCTTTACTTATAAGTGTTGTGTATATTGTATACATATGTATTTAAGTAGTTTAAAATAAAAGCTAGATATTATGTAATAAAATAAAATTCATAAGTATTTTTTTTTTATACTTCGTCTATCAGATTCATTAGGTTAAGACTAGGTGCTGGTGCCAAAGTGAGTTTTATAAGCGGCGTCCAATGTACGTAGAAAAGAAAGCTATAATATAGGCATATAGCTCACGCTTATGACGTATAGTGTAATATAATATTTATTAACATATTTTGTTGTATAAACTTATGTAGTTTTGTATTGGATTGTGTTTTAGTTTGTCATAAAGAACATCTAAACAGTATTAATGGAATCGTATAACACAATTTTCGAAATCAGGATTCAAACGTTCATAAAATATACTGTATTTTATTTTTTATTTTTAATACTGATGATTAGGTATATTCTTGATATACGCACCTAATTTAAAGACCTAAGGTTATTTAATTAAAATAAAATATCTTGATAATATAAACAAAATTCAAAATGTAAACCCATATTTTTTTATTATAGATGTCTAATATATCCCTTTCCATTATTTTGTATATCAAAATTAAAGTTATTAGTGTTTTAAAACCATTATTTTGATGTTTTTAAAACTTAAATAAACTTTTTATAATTATATTAAAAAAATAAAAACGTTATTCTTACGATATAAAACGAAAACCTACGAAGTATTGTCTTCTGTATCGTATAAATGTAGTTTCTCTGCAACTGTATAGCCCGAGTTCTCTTTTAAGATTTATTAATAATAATTTATATTAATAATTTATGGGTGTCATAGAACTTAAGTTACACAAATGTTTGTATTTATACCTTTTTAATTTAAGTTTTTTAAATTATTTTTAAGAAATAATAATTTTTGTAGTAAATACCCATTTGTTTTGATTATAAATAACGAGCATTTGGTTCTTTTACTTTTATGGATTATTTTGAGCTAAGCAATATTCAACTTCGTGTAGAGCAGTGGAATTATAATTACATATTAATTTTTAGCTAATAATATAAATATGAATATATTTACCTGATTTAGTTTTGTATCTGGTACATTCGATTGGCCTTTCAGTGCCAAAATTTTGAGTTGTCTTTGTATGATAGGATCAGATATACGAGTCCACATGAAATCAGAAGCTTTCCTCCAAGATACTCTATTAAACTTTGAGTTCAATTTTTGTTCATCTATCTTTTTAGTAAAAATACGAACATATTTAACATAAAGGAGTTTAGTATTATAATGTTAATAAAAAAATAGATATTTAATAATACTATTATTATACTTATTGATTATTGAATAAAATAAAACAAATTTTTAGAGACCAAAATTTTGTGGGTTAACCACTCCACTCAGCTCTTGAAAACTAAATACTCATCCAACATTCGATTTTTATATTTCGAAGTTATCTAATAAAATATTTTTTTTTTTTGGAATAAAGAATTAAAAATGTATGTTGTTGTTAAATAAAATAAATAATAAATAATTGTTATGGTAAAAAGTATTTTTTTAATAATAATTTCGCTTGTACAACTTAAGTGGACGCTACCAATGCATTTGAGTGAACTGACCAGTTACAAAACTTTTATCTAAGAACATGACTTATTGTACTTAAGTGTTGAGTTTTATTCGACATTTTTATTTTCAAACGAAATTCGAGCATTTTCAAATTATAATATTTCACTATCTACCCATATCTTGTTTGAATATTAAAATATCGAAAAAATCGCAAATGCAAAATAACAGATAATATTCTTACCTAAAAATTTTATAGTAGATTAATTCACTCTAATATCAAAACTAACAGCACACTACTGAAATCAGGGAACGAAAATTACGACTGTAAGTCGGAGACAACAAATGCATGGTTCTTCTTAAAATTATTATTTAAAAAAATATTTTCAAAAATGTTAATAGTTATAAATATTGAAATGTTGAGTGTTTTACGTTAAAGAGATAACTTAGTATGTTGGTATCAAACCGTTTTCTGAAAATAAACAAAAAATTTATTTATTGTATAACAATATGCAGAGATGTGTTTTTCCAATGTTCTATCTATGTAGGAATTTCAAATAGTAATGATTTAAATACTCAATGGTATTTTTTCTGATGAACTACATCTTTTGAATTTTGATGTTGAAAATATTGATCTCATCAATTATTATTTAAAAATAAGCTTATACTTTGTAATTAATACTATTTGTTACCCTGTCTTTTTGGTATTTTTTTTAAATTGAGAAAATGTGAAGATTTGGGGAAATTAAACAAATTTTGAAATGTCTCTTTAAATCTTAAAAATTCTAGAAATATTTAGTATATGTTTCAGTTTTAGCACACTTATAAACCATAATACAATATTTGTTATGTTGTAAAATAACCTTATTTTGAATATATACCTTTTGGCCATTTCTCTTTTCGATACGAATATTTTACGAACTCTGGGATTTTGGTTATTATTTTTATAACTCAACATGAGTATACCCTTCCGAGGCACAAACAATTTACTGGTAATATGTAATATTTTACTATTTTAATACTATACGAGCTCAATGCCCATTTCAATGGACAGTTATTATAACTGCATTAGTGCCCAAGTCAATTTTTACTTTTGCAGTGTTGTTGACCTGGTAATCAATGTAATGGTAATTTATTATTTTCTTTTTAAATATTAGTAAATATCATTTCAATTTTCATTGAATTGAGGTTTTTAAAATACGTACTTACTAAACTACTAAATAGTATCTAATATAAATGATCAAACACACGTCTATTCACTTCTAAATTATAATTGATTTAGAGTTATATGGGCTTTAGTAGGTATAGAAAAAAGATCACTGTAGTGCCTGTAGTGGACATCGGGTCTGTACAAAATCAAAAATTATCTTGATATTGGAAATTGCACCTCAGATGGGTCAAAAGATGGTGAAAATAAATTAAAGTTATAAGTATAAGAATATAAGTGTAGTTGTGTTAGACATAAAAAATAAATCTTCTTTTCTAGTTAGATCCTGAGTAGACAAACTCTATTTTTTAAGGATATTTTAAAAATTATTTATTTTTATATTAGTAATTATATAGCTTAAACTTATATTTGTTAAAAGCATAGAATATTATAGTATTATAACTATTACAATATTTTATCATGTACCTATTGTTTATATTGTTTATAACTAATAAGCCAATACTGACGTACAGTGTAACAGCGATTCATATATATACTATAATATACGTAGCTAAGGTTGAATATTATGCACCTATTATGATATAGAAAACAATAATGGTCATTGTTCATAATAAACCATAATAGTGAAAATAAAAACTAAAGTTGTTAAACAAAAAACCGATATTTTTGTTTAAATAACCAATTTTGCTAAAATTTAAAATCTAGCTGTAAGTAAAAAAAAATGTTGGAAATTTATTTTCGATTTTTTAAATTCAGGTAGAATTACCTTTTAAAGATTCTTTTATTAAATTTTACGAATTCTTAGCTACAAAATAACTTTCATAATATAATATCATAGTATGTTTTTGTGAACATTTGTAGAAACTTAGGTATATTTCAAATGATTATAAAAAAGATTGTGGGTGTGTTATATTTTCTATACCTTTAATATGCGATATAAACTTGTGATAAACTTTGTATTACATTTATAATATTTTGGACCAAAAAAAACAATTCAATTTATCAACATCCATTGGAAAAATACCTAAAGGCAGTCAAAAATGTCACCCGATTGTAAATTGTTTGAAAAAAATTGTTTCATACCTAGAAAATACAATTAGATACCTTTATATACATTAGAATTTAATTGCAGACAAACAGAGAAAAAACACAATTAAACCACCCGGCACCCAGAATCTTAAGTAGGTACCTATAGGTAAACCAAATATTTATTTTTATTACCTATATAATATACTACATGATGACTACCTATGAATTATATATATTTTACATGCAGTCTGCATGTGCCACATACTGTTATTGTGAAGTAGGTAACCACTATATTATATAATATGTCTATATTCAATTAATGATTTATATTCATTTATCTTTGTTTTTTGTTATAAAGTGAAATTTAAAATTATCATAATTTTAATAGATTCACCATTTGCTTTTTATTATATTCTGTTATATTTGTTGCATATGTCCACTGTGCCATCGCCAATCTATTGCACGAGGCTACTGCTTCATTTTCCCATTCACGAAGGAACTGTGTAGCTTCTTCCATGTTAGTATTAAGCCCCTAAAATATTAATATATGTATTACTAGTAAGACACACATACACAAAAAATATACATATTTAAAATTTAATTATATTTACATTTAAGTAACCAAATATATACAGTGTTGATTTCTGATTACAAAAAAAAATAATAATAATAATATGAATATGAATATAGATAAAAATACCTAAATATAATAACTGAATATTATCCAGATAATAATATAGATTAGCATTTAGCATATAGATAACATTAACTTCTTGTTTATGAATAGTATAGTCATTGATTAAATGTATAAAATGTACATTAAATAAACATAAATGTATATTTAATCAATGGTATAGTATAATAGCAGTAAAGGCGAATATTGATATTATAATATATTAAATATTTAAATATTTTAGGCTTTAGCCAGTTTCCGAAATAATTTATTGAACTAAATTCAGTTTTTTCTACTTTTAAAATGTATGATTTATTCATTAATTATATTACTGTTTATTCAAATTATTACTAATTGTATCAAAATGTCTACTAAATGTTCATAAATTAGCCGTACGCATATTATCTTATCTATTGTCAGGGTAAAAATATATTATACTAATATATAGGTAACCTACTATCCATTGCATAGGCACAATTAATAGGGAATTTAAATATGGCGGCTTCAGCCCTATACCATTTTTTTTACTAAAGATTAAGTTGAGGCTTTGTCTCCGTTTACCTTTAAATTATCTAAAATTATAATTAAATTATTATTATTACGAAAATATAATCACTAAATGTAATGTTGAAAGATACAAGCTTAATTAAATTTTAAAATTCGCAATCATATAAAATGATAAATGTGCATAATTTTTATTATAATCAATATTTATTAAATTAAATTAATTCTTCAATGAGTTTTCGCAAAATCATTTAAGACCGATTCCACATCAATATTTATGTATTTTTCTATACTAAATAAGCCCAAACTATACTAAAACGATTTTGTAACATCATACACCTAATCCAAGTTTTTAATCTTCGAATGGCAGAAAATGATCTTTCGCATGTAACAGAATTAAGAGGACGCTACACGAATATTCGGTGTCTCCATCTTACAAGTGCGTAACATAACAAATTTACGCTTAGCAGATCAAGTTTTATTCAGTTAGTTTAAAAATAGAAGTAAATTGACTTATTACACGCTGTCACTTTATAGAGTGTTACCACTGCAGGGTATCCTTCCTAATCATTCGATTCATATTATTTAACTTATTTTTTTTTTGCCTTTTATCAAACCTACTCATTATATTACAGAATATGTATAGATTGTAGATTTCGTCAATAAAAAAAAAAATTGACCTATTATGAAACTTGATGTTATGAACATTATCTGTGTTTGTTTGTGGGTTTTTTACGATAACTTAGTTTTTAAGTGAATCGTCATGAGCATTTTTAATTTACGCTTTTTTATTGGTGAAGCCCAAAAGCGCAAAAGGTCAATTTTTTTTCGATAAACCAAAAGCGCAAAACGAATTTACGATTTTGTACCTTGGTAGTGGTATAAAAGTGCAAAAATAAATTGTATTACTTGATACAATATTGTACCTATTACACTACAGGTTCATTTTAAAATTATTATAGTAGTATTATTTCAGTTTAATTTAGTATTTAGTATTAACGAATATTATCGTAACAAATGACGATGAAAAATATTTCAAGATTGGATTATTTAAAAACTGTGGGCTTCAAATTTCAAATTTAATATTAATAGGTACTTATTTATTATTTTTTTTTATTGATCTTAAACAAAACATCTATTAGTTGTTGCTATTAAATTAAATACAATTTTTATAATTATTTATGTATTTTTATATTTAAATACACATTTTATAATCACTAATAGCATAGTATATTAATAACTATATGATTTTAATTATATGTTTTTAACTATATGATTTTAATAAAATACACTTTTTTTATAAAACTAATTTTCGCTTATGGGTTGTTAAAAAGGTAATTTTTTTTACGCTTATGGGATATTTATTTTTGCGCTTTTGGGTCATATTTTGCGCTTATGGGCTACAGCCTTTTTTTATACACGCATAACTTGCTATAAAATTGAACTATCGTAAAAAACTCCATATACAAACACAGATAATGTTCTTTACATCAAGTTCCTTAATAGATCGATTACTCACTAACGGAGATAAACGTGATTTACTGAGTGTAAATTTGTTATGTTATGCACTTGTAAGACGGAAACAACAAATGGTTGACGTGTAACGTCCTTTTAATTGGTAACATTATTGTTATATTAAATAATTTAGAATGATTTGGAAAAACTTTTTGATCAATCAATGATTTTAAATGATTTGTAACTATTTTATTTTTTAAAACATTTTTACTACCACCTTTTACTTAACTATGCATAATGCATGTAGGTCATATTTCAATTTTTTTCTAAACAAAAGTTATTGGATCTACAGCACAACAGAATTTTGAAAGACTGATCGATTAATTATTAAGATGGTTTCGTCTGAAGAAGAGGGGGACGTAAAGATTTGTAAATCTCCCCAGTAATCAGTCTTTCAAATTTCAACAGGCGTCAGTAATGCGAGAATAAATTTATTACTTAAAAAAAATCTTTCACAATAATAAGAAGAAAATCGTCCAAGAAATAATCTAATTCTTTCTTCTTGAACATGCCTTCTAAAAATGTTCAAAATTCTAAACCGATGATTTTCATTATTATTCTACTTAAAAGTGGTTTAAATTTATATGACCAGTGCTGGAATTTTATAGCATTAAAAATAAATGAAATATGTGCTATAATATATGACCTTTTAAATCTTAATATAAGTGCTATAATAGTACGCTTTAAAGACATGAAAAGTAACAATTAGCAACAATGATAATTTGTTCTGTTTGCAATTTAAAAAAATAATACGCACGAATGTACGACAAAATATATATATACGAGTCTTACAACTGATAGTGAGTGATTATTGCTTACTATTTGATTGGTCAATTATCTGGAATACTTTAAAATTGATTTTATTATGAACAAAAATGTGAACAAAATTTTTGGTTTGGATTAAAAAAATTAAAACAAAGTTTTTTTATTTTTAATACCACATAATATTAACTGGATTTATGAAAATACAAAATAAAACGTTAATTTAATTATTTCATGAAAATTCAAAATATTGTTCATAATTATTTAATTATTTAATATTTATGTTTCGGATAAAATTCTATACATCGATTTATCTAGATTTAGCTTTTATTTCATCTAAGATATACATTGTAGGTAACTCATAAATATTTATCTATAAATAAGATAAAAGATAAAATATCTTATCTAGATAAGTGGATAAGTCTCAACACTACATTAATTTTCAAATATATTACTTAACATGTTTCAAAACACGAACAAATTATACATTTTTACATTAAAATTCAACTAATTAATGATAATTAATATTTTTTTTATTATGTAATTTAAAAAAAAGTACTCAGTTACCTAATGTTCATAATATGTGTATAAAAAAAAAACAATAATTAAATATAAAAATATTGGGTTCTGACGGTTGTATATTATATATCTATGATAAATAAAACAATGTGCGTCAAATATGGTAGCATATTGAGTAAAATATAAATTTAAAATAAATACCTGTATTTTTGAATAATCTAGTTCCTGAGAATATTTGATTAAGTATACTGCAAACACCAGAATAGTCTTCATTGAGAAATTAGAATTTTTCATTGTATTCTATAAATATTTTAGTGAGATTTATCTTCTAATTATATATATATACACTCTGTACTTCGCTATATTTAAAAAAAAAATAACCTTTACAAAAATGCAAAATTTGTTTAAACAAAATAAAAATTGGGTAGTTGTATATTATGTTTTTATAAAAATAAATATACACTTATAGAAATGCACAAAATAGTAAATAAATTATGTTTATAAACATTAATTAAATTACTCGGAACAACGTATGTATGTCCTATTTGGATCACAAATGGCAACTGTCAAAGAAAAATTATTTGAACGTATTTCTTTAGGTTTATATTGTAATAACTTGTATTGTGATCATCATCTGTAACGAGCAACAATTACATTACATACCTTCACCATTTTCGTTCGTTGTTTAATTTGTGTTCATATAGTTTTAAACATTTAAAAAGCTAATTTAATTTCGTCACGAATTAAAATGATTTTTTGTCAAATAAATAATTATCCGACTATACAGTTGATCTCCAAAGAAAATAAATGTTGAGAAAGTATTGAAAACATATTTTATTGATTTAAATAGTATGTGTTAGGCTGTAACAATAAAACATTGATTAACAAGTTAAGTTTTAGTCAATTTACGTAGATAAATATCTATAATATATAGACAAATAAATAACATAAATGCTTTGAACAATAATTCAAATAATACTGGTGAGATTCTTGTACTTCCAAAACATCAATGTTTTATGAAACGTAAAGCTCGGACAAGCCAGTTCCAGTTGGCCTGCATACCTTTCACCATCATAATGAAGTACCTAGGTACAACAATGGTTAATAAAATAATAACAATAACAGTAATCTTAGCACTTATTTCATTTGTTTTAAAAATAACAATTGTTACCTATTATATTTTTGATTCAATGAAGTGTGAATGACAATATTATTTACCCACCAATACAAACTTTATAGGTAGGTTTTATCATAATATAATTATTAAATCGTGTTTATTTACGAGTTGATAGTTATAGACGGCGTATCTTATTTTTATTTTTACTAATAAAAATAGCATTACACATTTTAAAGGAAATAGTTGCTTAGGTACCTTAACAAAATATTTTCAAAAATGCATTTTATAAAAACCATACCTAACTACTGTGATCTTGTTTCATTATAATTCATAATTTTTAAAGTTGTAAGGCAATCGGTCAAAATATCCAAGGACAAAATACTTAAACCAAAAATGTATTCGTTTTTAGAAAAATTAGTAGATTACGCTTTACTTCGTAATAAAATTAGCTCAAATATAAAATTATTCAATCAACTCGTAAGATTAATGAAATAAATTACGTTTGTTGTACCTAATAATAGCACAAAATATATACTGCACAACAAGCACGTATCCAGGATCAATTTTCGGGGGGGGGGGGGGGTTTAAAATATTTTTAATACATGAACTAAAAGTACATAATTATATTATAATTTTATTAATAATATTATACACTACAAAATATAAAATAAATAATAATAATTTTATTATAGTTTTTTGTTATTCATTATTTTTAAAAATTCATCCACGCGTATAACAGACAATTTATGGTATTCTGTATGAGAATGCAATTTATAAAACATTCTAAAGCATCTTTCCATTTAATAAAAGGTTTACTTACTAAAGTACCCACGTTTTGATTTGAACCTTTTCCGGTGCACTCATTAGAAAATAAAACACATACTTTACATAATGCTCTTTCTAATTGTTTTGAATAAACTAACCAAGAAAACCGTGTTAACCAAGACATTTGGAATTTTAATTTTATTTTTGACAATATTGGAAAATTATAATTTGAAGAAGGAAGCCACGGATTTTTTAATAAATCTTACTTTAATTTATCTTCAGTTATTCTAACATCTACATACCGTCCAATATCTCGAAGTTCTGGTAAATCAGTACTTTCTATTGCACCGTTCGATGCAGTAGTAGACACACACGGAACTTCTTCTGTAGTAATACTGAATCCAATTCAGTTTGATCGGTTTTCTTAAGAAAAAAATTAAATATTGACGACTGAGATGGCAAACTTCGTTTCATTTTTCGAAAAATGAATAAAATATAATGTAACAGTTAACAGATACACGGACACACAGTTATTAAGAAATATAATTAAATTAAATACACGTTATATTTTATATCATTACCTACTGAATACTTCTGAAAAACATACTGAACAATATTGGTGAACACGAAACAATTGAACATCTATAAAGCGGTTAAGTCCGTCTTCCGACAAGATTGCAATAACGTAATAATTAATAATAGTACCTATACGTTTGTCAATTTCTAAAACAGATAACGTGTAATGAGTAGAGGGAAATGTACAAATACTTAAAATAAACTGTAGTTGTACAATTGGGCGCCCGGGAATAGGGCCACAATTCACCTTTTTTCCCAAAGGTATACGGTAATTGGGCCACTAAAATTTTATATTTATTACAGGTAGGCCACTTTTTATTACTACATTTATTTTTTGACTAACTTTATGGACCTTGTATTATATTTGTAAAATGAGTATTGGCATTATTTATAAAAATTATTTCATATTTGACTAATTTTATGGACCTTTTTATATATTAAATTAGTTAAATCTGTATGGAAGTATTTAAAAAAAATAATAATTAGTTAATAAACGTTATAATTTTATTCATATTAATAGTATATTTGTGTGCTATACTTTTATGGCCCAATCTCCGGGTAAAAAATATAGATTTAATTTGTGGCCCAATCTCCGGGTAGTAAAATGTCAATAAATATTTTATACGAAACAGGTAGTTAAAATGTGGCCCAATTCCCGAGCGCCCGTACAATTATACATTTATACATAAAGACGTGTGTATAGTTACGTTTTGTTAAATTATAAATATATATCTACTTTAAAAATTTCGGGGGGGGGGAGGGGTTGAGTGGTGGGTTGAACCACCCCCCTTTGTATACGGGCCTGCTGCACAAAAATGTATAGATTAAATAAAAACTACCTACAATGTAGAATATTTTTTAATATTAGCATAGTTCACCAAGCTCGTAGATCGACGCGCTGTATACAAACACATGTACACAACTACGATAAAGGTAAAATCTAAAAATATATAATAATAATATTGTATCTTAACCTGAAAATTTCACGAGATTCCATGCCATAATATATCTGTATTCTAAACGAAATACGTATCTTTTATTCTTATCGTTTATATTATCGACGATTGTGAGTGACTAATAATTTTATCGGATTATTATTTATTATTAGATTTTGTTAAATGTACCTATAGGGCTATACGGACTATAACGTTTTGACGGTTAGGTTAGGCCTAACGCTATACTACTTATATTTAGTGTCTGGTTTTCAAACTTAAAAAGGCGGGTCGCTCTGCTGTACAGTAGGTTACAAGTGGGTTACTGTAATGGATGGAATTAAATTTGAATCCAATGATATTATATTATTGTATACGAAAAACAATTCTGAACGAAGACGGTTTATCTGTCTAGAATATATTATAGATTATTAAAAAGTTTCAAATCTTAGATTTAAAAAGAAAAGTTTTTTATGCATTTCTAGTTAAAAATAATTTGCGAATTTTCGTGATTTTCGTGATTTTTACACATGTTGTCAAAATTCAAACTTTGAATGCTTGTAAAAAAAAATTGTGCTAATATATTTCTTTTATTTTTCACCTGCTATTGTAAAAATATGTTAGGAGCCATATATTAAATTTTCAAATCTTAGATATAAAAGGAAAATTTTTTATGAATTTCTAGCTTAAAATAATTTGTGAATTTTCGTGATTTTTATATAATATGTTGTCAAAACTCAAACTTTAAATATATTTCCGGTGGACTTTTTATTCGTGATAAAGATTAACAAACTTGTAAGGAATCTTGAATTAAATGTTCAAATCTTAGATTTAAATAGAAAATTTTTTATGAATTTCTAGATTAAAATAATTTGTGAATTTTTGTGATTTTTACGTATTTTGTCGAAATTCAAACTTTGAATGCTTTAAAAAAAAATTGTGACGATGAATTTATTTTATTTTTCAACTGCTATTGTAACAATATGTTAAGAGCCTTGTATTAAATTTTCAAGCATTTCTGCCTAACAAATAAATTTTTATCGATATTAATTTTAAAAAAAACTAATAATGATCGAAAATTTCAAATACCTATGAATAGTTCAACATAAGTCGAAAATTTTTGAAAATTGCATGGTGGATAGAATATACTTATATAAACATTCGGTGAAAATTCCATGTATATATGGTCATTTGTTTTAATGTTACATTAAAAACCAAAATCGATTTTGTCGAAAACTGATTGTGCGTAAAATTTCCCGTTTTTCCCGTAATTTTTAGTTTGTTTTTCTCGATTATTTAGAAAAGTATTAGTAATTAGTATTAGTAATTTTTTACTTTTGACCCCCCCAAAGTACTACCAACTAGATTCACTTTCTGATCGAACGAGGTACTGAAGTCAAAAATCGAAGTATTTTTACTGTCCCAAAACGTGATGACAGACACACAAAAAAAAAAAAAAAAAACACACACATCATCACAGTAAAATCAATACATTCATCGCTCCGCTCAGAATCTAAAATTTATTACAGTTATAATTACCTATAAATTTATAATAAGTCATTATTGTCTTCATCGTCATCAACGTCGTTCGGTTTTCATGAAGTTTAAATTTTAAACAATTTAATAAAAATTAATAAATGGACATAAATAGGTCAAACATAGATGACTAAAAAATTAAAAGCCTTATTTAGAGGGCACATGTATACTATAAAATATAAAGGCATTAAAAGAATGTCATGGCATGGCATGAAATCAAATTCATTAAGATTTCCAGGAATATAACAATCTGAATTGGGCTGTTCTGAACGTGTGGTCATCACAACACATCTGATTAAATGTACCAAAAATACAGGGGAAATCAATGTCAAAATGTGTTACCTAATGAAATGCTTCAAGTTTCAAATGATAATCAAAGAAGCTAGGGCAAATATTTTCTGAAGTGATAACAAAACTGAATTGAAACCAAACAAAAGTTCTGATGCCAGCCGAAGAAATCGTGAAAAGAAGATTAAGGAGAAAAAAATCGAAGAACAATCTAATAAATCCTAATTTTCTTAATCAATTAGTTATTGAGAATGGTTGGTGTTTTTTGGGTGAAAATTCAACTCAATTTTTGTTGCCGATACTGAAATTAACGAAACTGAACGAATAATTATTTACACAACAGATAATGGTTTAAAATATTTAACTGAAGTTTCTACTTGGTATATAGAGGGAAATTTTTCAATGGCTCCACTAATATTGCGCCAACTGTAATCACTTACATATGATGACTTGCGTCATCCACGTCAAAGTAAATATATAGTGTTATTTAAGTGAATCACAAGCATTCAACAATTAGGTCATTGATTACTAAGATGCGGCATGAAAATGTAGTTGACGAAACTAAAGTCACACAGCGTCAACTGCGTAACCATTGGGCCACCAATAAAAAATAAGCGATTCCATTAAAATAGTATTCATTTTCTTTGTGTCGGAGGTTCCGACTTTTTAATATTTGTCATGCGCACTATTGCGCAGATATTAGGTACCTATATAGTACTTAAAAATTATAAGCCTAACGACTAAGAGTGTTCTTTGATTGCATCGTGCTCGACTTGTAATTCACATGTTAGAAAGCATTATGTATTTATGTCACATGACTGTTTCAATAGAAACAGCGAGAGCAATGTTTTGATGAGTTAGACATTCTTTTGGATTGCAGAGGGATAAATTAAAATCGTTGTTAAACTTTTACTACCTCTCTCATTAAATACGGTGTGCCTACAGATATTGTTGTCATTTCCTGATATATAAAATAAAATATATTGAACATCCGAATTTCGTTTTTAATCGAAGCTTATATTACGGTATTTGAATATTTCGTCCATTGAATATGAGAGATTGAACATTTTGTTTATTGAAGTGAAAATGTTTGGTTACCTAATCATATTATTAGCCTATATCATATATGTATGTTCCAATCTATATAATATAATGTTTAGTTTCATTAAGTCTAATTATGTTGCTATAAGAACAATTTGTAATGCCTACTATATCTATATAATAGGTACAAGTTGCAGTTAATAATATTTTAGGAGATCATTTTCATTTTGCATTTTCAGCGTTGGTATAGAAAAATACAAAACATTGGATTATATCATTTATACAAATACTTAATGAAGTGTGTTCGAGTTTTATTGATAATTTAATGGAAAATGTCAATAACTTCTCAAGATGTTAAATTGCATTCAATATTTAGACTACTTACCTGGTCAATGACTTTGCATCAACTGCATTAACCTAAATTACCTGTGAATCATTTCACGGCAAATTTATCTAATGTACCTATTACCACAGTTAGGCTAATCGTTTAAGCTTAGAATTTATCATAGTTCTAACAGCCACTTAAACAGATACCTATAATATATTTAATCTTATAAAATCATAACTATTGACTATTGAGTGATTACGTATAAATAGTAGGTATATAATCGATATTAATTTTTGTGAAAATTATAATTATACACAATATATGAGTCCAGTAACATAGCCAGGATTTCTTAAGAATAAAAATTTAAATTTAAATATTGTATTACTCTGTTACTTATAAAAAACTTTTTTGTAACATAATATCTAAAAATATCTATACGAACATGAACCGTTTATTATTGTTGTCAAAGTAATTATATCTCTTTTATTATTTTAAATTTAAACTTTTCTACAACACATCAGTTGAAACTGATAACATATTACTTTTTTAAATTTATAAACAAACCCAAAACAGGTATTACAGCCTATTTTAATTTTATTTTTTATCAATCTTTTGCAACGCCGATCTCTGTCTTAGCACTCTTAGATGAGGATACGTGTATTATCATTTATAATATTCTAAGTACTTTATTACATCAATTATCTGATTACATTTAAACGTTTCAATATATATGAACAGTATTAATGGCGAACCCCGTTACAGCTAAGGTTGCCTTCAGCTCTCTCCACCGTTAATGTTGGGTATATTATACTTATATGACTATATAGGTATGTGACCGACGACAGGACACGAGCCGTCTCGCTATTCGCTTACATACTGGCACAATATGTGCATATTATATTTTTAATGCGCCTGCGTATTATTCTTATTATAATATACATTTGAGAGCGACGAAACGATAATATTTTGTACATTAATTACCTTTGTGACAGTGAACACGAGTTGACAGTTTGTAATTTTTTTTTCAATACAATTTTTGTAAAGAAGAGCTGTGCCTTCGATATTTTAATAACAGGAAGTGTAATTTCCTGCAAATGTTTATCGGCCTGAAACGTTAAGATTATAAGATGGCTCTACTTTTTATGTTATGGTTCTTTGGCACAATGCAATACCGTTACAATTTTTGAAAACAATTACCTAGTCTACTATGGTTTACTTTTATAGAAGGTCTATAGAATGTATATATTACCTATATTTATATAGTTATCTACTTGTCTTGTGTTTCCATATTTTATCATTGCTAAAATATAATATTTTATTTTACAATTATTTATAGAATATATAGGTTAGTTATTATTAACCTTTGGTTTATATAAATTCATTAGTACCTACCTATTTTGAAAAAAATATTAGGTACTATTAACAATGATTCAAGTCAGATACCTTCTCAGATGTTATAATATCTTTAAAAAAGTGAAAAAAATACCATATTAATCAATTTTACAACGCGTACCTACTACCTAGTAAGTGTTTCACATGATTAAAAATTTTCTCAAGTTTAAAACACATAATGTTTACATGTCATATACATAAACGGAATATAATATGGCCTATGATGGATGGATCATTGTTAAATATTTTATGCAATAATATACAAAATACAATTTGGTTATTTTATTCTAGTAATTTTTTTTATTTTTATAACATGATGAGGTCGCGGCTAGCTTAATCGTAAACCGGTCTCTATTATTACAGATTCATAGTCACACAAACACTATCTATACAATAAGTCAATGGTTGACCGTTATTAAATAAAATATTTAAACTTAATGATTTTATACCTCATTAAAATATTTCTGTACAACAATATTTTAGTCCAAAATGGAAAATTTAACTTGTGTTTAAGGCTGCTGTTTAATCCAGTGAGTTTCAATAGGTAATTAATTTGCGAATAATGCAATAAATTTAACTGTAATTGGACAACTGTTTTACGCACACATAATTCCTTAAATTGTTTAGGTTATATTTACGGGTAACTGAACTCTTTTACAAACTTAACTCATGTGTTGAGTAAAATAATTTGTCATTAGGTCCGTATTTTGTTTTAACGCTTTCTGTTCTACAAAAGATAAAATTATGGGTGTCCTAATGTGACAGACTATATACTCTGTTCAAGTTAAGAAACGTAGTCGGCGGCCAATATTACATGACAGGTATACAGATATTCGATCGGGTAGAATGACAAGCGAGTTTTACCTGACTGAGGACGGACGAAAACTGGTCGCCACCGACTATGTTTCTTAAGTTGAACAGAGCATAAATATGATATACAGATATCTTACTGTACGTACTATACGTACTATGCAGGCAAGTGATAACTACAAAATTAAAATTTTATTTTTTTCTAATTTTCGAATGGAATATTCCTAATCTAATATTGATTCATACATTACAAAATTGGAAATTAGTAGGTACCTATAATATAATATGTATGAATACATTTTTAAACAATTTCTAACCCATACCTATCTTGGAAAAAGTAAAACCATAATAAATGTGAAGTTATTTCTACTTTCTACTTTACGAAATTTGCAAATCTAATCATAGTTATTAAATTTAAAATACTAAAACAGCACAGAATTATACCAAGATGAGTGAAGCGTTATGAGTGCCAGTTACTTATTCTTTAAATCTTAAGTATATACTATCGATAAATCCCTTCAGCTGTGCTGGTTTATCATCATATGCAGATAATTTATTTTATACTTAATGATTATCGTACACATAAAGATAAAGCAATTAAGTTAGATTTTAACTAAAAACAATAAAATGTTAGCTGAAAAAGCTTTTAAATTATCCAACAAGTAGGTATTTATAATTTTAGGTTAAACATTTACAAATTGGTAAAAAACTATAATTATTATTAATATATTGTTATATTGTACTTATATACTTATATTACCATGATATTTATAATGTTTTTCTTTTCACGCACATTTAATCTATTAAAAATTACTTTTGATTGATTAATGATGATGATAATACAATATTTGCTCTTTCATTTTGGATAGTATAACTATAAATGTCAGTATTTCACTCAAATTTATACGAAATATTGTGTTACCCTTAAGTTAGAATTATATGAAAAACATTAAAAAAATAAAGGGGGAAATTAAGTGACCACTATAACCATCTGCTGTACAGAAGGTGTGGACGAGTATATATATTGGTATTGAGGAAGTTAATGTAGGTAATTTAAAATTTAAAATAGGTATAGTGTAAAATTTTAAAATAAATTGAAAATATGATTGTGTAATTGTGTATACTTAAATTTGATGATATATGTTTCAAGTTCACAAATTATTTTAGAATTATAACAAAATAATTTTTTATAATAGAAAACATTTTCAACTCTCAACTTAAGCATTTATATTGGAAGAAAAGTGAATCTAGTTGGTAACTTAGGAAGAGGGTCAAAAGTAAAAGAATCCTTGTAGTTTGAAAAAGCAATGGGAAGAAAAAAATATTTAAGAAAAATGGAATTTTTACACAAAACCAAATTCTGACAAAATCAATTTTATTTTTTTTTTTGGCCAAAAAACTGGTGTAACTCAAAAACTTATAACAATGGATACTTATGTTATTTTCACAAATTTAAAAAAAAAATTTCAACCATTTTCTATGCATAATAATATTCTTTAAATATTTTGATTCTTTTTTAAACTATATTTTAGTCATGATGGGTAATTTTAGATTTTTTCAGTTTTTTTTCAATTATTGTTAATTTTTGCCCGGTCAAAAACCTTAATAATTTATTATAATGTTTCTTATAATTTTTTATTAGTTTAATAAAAAAAAAATTTAAGTGTAAATCCTCAATAATTTTACGAAGTATCAAAATCACGAAAAACTTATAATAAATTACCTTGAACTAGTAATAAAATATCAATGAATACGTGAAACCATTGTAATAAAGGAACCTACTTAACTAATAATCTAGAATTATAATATTGTAGTTTTTGATTATTAATAATTATTATATAATGACTTTTTTATTCGTGCGTAGTATTTATTAGAATTAGAGTTCTGGCTAATTATATTTAAAAAAACACACATCTATAAGACAATAATTCTTTTCGTTTTTTAGGTCTCATCATGAATTGATTTTGGTTCTTTTTACCATTTATAACCAATTCATGGAAATTAAAATAATAAATTTTTGTGCAAAGTCGACAAAATTATAAACAAGTTATGTTAACAGTTATGAACAATATAAAAGCAAGTGTCGGTTTAAATTTGTCTGTAAAATTAGTATAGGTACACCAGGTAGGTACAGGGGAAAAATCGAATTTGAATAAAATATTATTTGGTTTTTTTTTTCAATTAGAGTATTGTATGTAAACTATACGAGGGTGAAAATGAAGAAGAAAAGCGATTCCATAGTCGTTTTCATCAAATGGCTAGCCAGTAGAATACAGTTTTATTCCTCTCTCGTTGATCATTAATCACAAGTTTTTACGAGCGTTTTCCCCTGTGTCTACCACGTTTACCCGCAGTTGGACCGGCTGGAAAACAGTTTTAATTAACAGCTAAATGTCTCTAATAGCTCCCTCGACATTACTTTAATCTGGAGCTAATTAGAGCTGCGGCGAAAACTCTCCTCCCTCCCCTAAACGCCGCCTGTTCACATTGGCACGTTGGTGGACCGCTCCTTGCTTGCTCCGCCTAACATAAAACCACTTTTTAATCTCTGAAGGAAATTGTAAACTCGCCCTAGCTCATTTGTTTTCTTTAACGGGACCATCGTTCGTATGTATTTAGGATCAATGTCACACATTTAACTTATTGAATTAATGCGTTTATACTGTAATTAACGAGAACATATTTTAATCTTGTAAAATATGTTATTAATAACACAATTTTATTAATTGAATTTACTGCGTATTATAATTTTCACATTGTCGGTGCCATGTAAGCCCGTTTTATATATTATTGATGTATCAAATATCAATAGCGTTATTTTTCTTTTAACAGAAATTTGATTTTTGATTATTAAATTATACGGGGTTAATAACGACGAAACAGTTCTATATTTTTATTACAATTTAATTATAATTATAATTATTTATTAATATTGTTTTACCTGCATACTTTAACGAGTAACCTAGTGATAATTCTGTTTACCTACTTCTATATATTACATTAAAATATGATCTATTCAAATAATTCAGCGCTGGATTACTGGACTATGAAATTCTACCTAATTAAATTAATTGAACAGTGATTTCGCAATAATGGTACCATTGTACCTAGGTGTTTTGTATACTTGTATTGCATAGTGGTATGGTAATACCACTTGGTAGGTGGCTACGCATGTTAATTACTGTAGGAATTACATATGTATGGTGAAACTAGTAAATACTATACAGTATCTCCATAATTCAACAATGCGAATCCTAAAAGGACATTTTATGAAGGTTTATAGCTTGCTTATTTATTTAATTACACATAAACTAATAACCAAATAGACTTTATTGTATTATAGCGTAGGTCATATAAAATAAATGAGTATAGATGATAAATTAATATTGTAAGAGCCTCTAATACAGTGTTTGGTACCTACATCAGATTTTGATGAGAAATTTAAGCAATTTTTGTTTTATATATAATATTTTATTTTATTTTTTCTGTAATATTCACATATCATAAGTTATTTACAGTTTACATGAACAAAGCGTGCACTTAAACAATTTTCAGATTTTGATTGAGTACTATCATTTAAATCCATTAAATATACTTCATATTATCTATTATTAAAATATTTCATAATATTAAATTAGTAGGTAGTAAGTACGAATAAAAACAGTCACACAAAAACATACAATTATCTCTCTCGTAAAACTAAAATAAATATTTTACAATATTGTTAAAGAACATTAAATTTATGTAAAAGTAAATAAACTCGGTAAATAACAATATTTTACTAAAATACAAGTATGCACGATGTGTTTATCATATTATAAATCATGAATTATGATAATATACTATTTCAGACGATTATTTTAAACAAATATATTACTGAAAACTTGGATTAATATATTCATTACATAAAATTAAAATTTTTTAGTTAGGTATACATGTTTTGTTAAATATAATGATTTTCAAATAATTTCTAAAGGCTTAGAAATATGTTTAAATGAATACATTACTTTTTAATTGTCTTGTTAATAAATTATTATTTTATTTAAAAGTAAAATATTATGATAGGTATATAAAAAACAATATAATGTATATCGATTTGATCTTATTATAATTATATTATAAAATAATTAAAACCAGTTAATAATGTTTATAATACAAACTGACCAACGTTGTTATCATTTTGATCGGAACTTTATACATGAAAAAAATTTACTCGAAAATTTGTTATGATACGTACGGTCTGTATAATGACTCGCAATTACCGTCTTGCTCGTGCGATCTAATATTGTTTATGTTGTGGTAATTATGGCTTAGTTGAGCAGTAGAGTTATGATGAGATTGTGTTTGAATGGATGTGGCAGCAGAAGATGTTGGGCAGTCTATTTTTATGCGAGATTCATCAGGAGATCTAATGTTGGAGTTACTTTGTAGATCATTACTCCCAGTACCACATGTTCGAATATTTACGGTTCCTCGTTTTTCCAACGCCGTTTCATCTCTCGAAGATATTTTAGCTTCTTGTTGAGCTTTTTTACTGCGCTTCCATTTCATTCGTCGATTTTGAAACCAAATTTTTACCTAAAATATAGAATATTAGGATCAAACTATTATCTGCAATTATGTTGATAGGCAATCAAGTTATTTTCGTTAGTACAGAAATACAGTCGAATAGAATGAAAAATTAATATTTAAAATAAATAATGAGTGTAATAACAAATAACTATAATGATAGGTCTTTTCTGAAAATACATGTTTTTATAATAAATTATGTTATTCCATAATGTATGAAATAATCAAATAATGTAATAATTCTTAAATAGTATGAATAATGTATTACTTTAACAATAGTAATTTTGATTGTACTGTGGTGCTTAGAATGAAAAAAAAAATACGTAGAATTAAAAAAAAAAGAATGGTAATATTTAACATACATTTTTAAAAAACTATACTAAGCTCTTATTTTGCAAGTTTTGAATACAATTTAATAGATTAATATTACTTGAAAAGAATCAATCAATCCGAAAATTAATTTAAAATAGGGGTTTTATTGAAAAAAAGAAGTTGTATTCCACATGCACAAAATGCATGTGTTAAAAAATTATAAGTTATAAGGATTCATGAACAACATCGGTATATTTTAATGCCCCCCAAACAGAATTAAAAAATATTTGCAGGAAAATTAATGATAAAGAGTATACCCTGTTTCCGTCGACACGTGTTATTATAACTAAGTTATAATGTTTAGTAAAAATTAAAAATATTATATTCCTATTGATTAATTAATTAATAATTGTTTATAAGTTTTAAATAATAAATATACTATCTAAAGATATTGGGTCGTAAAGTTTTATTATTATTCAGAATAATACCCATTTTAAGTACGTATTATAGGTAAATACATACGATTTAATACGAAGTAACATAATTACACGTTTTTATATAAGTACCTTCAAATATATAAGTTCATCAATGAATAACAGAATAAGTAAGTACACAATATTTGCGTAAAAAATGTATGTTTTGATGTTAAAGAAAACCTAAATTGTGTAACAAAATTAAAAATATTTTATACATTTTATACTTTTTTATATAGTCTGATTTATATTAGCAAGACTTAATAAAACTCAAATCGATGTTTAGTGAATCGTTAAATTTATGAAATAAACTATGTTTAGTTTTCAATATTACAAAATATATTTTTTTCTTTATTTAATACCAATTGAAGAATAGACGTCAGAATTTATACTCGTATAAAATAATATTTCAATGAGATTTTAGAGCATAGAACCGTAATATTCTTAATATTTTTAAGGCGAAAAATTCTAGCCTCTATATACCTGTAAGTCTATCCAACAGGAGAAAAAAATAGATATTATACCTTCCCTTAAAACAGATGAAATGAGTTGAGAAGCTATGAAAGTAATTAAGTTTTGATGTAGAATTATTAATTGCTAGTGCTGTATTTACAACTTATTTTTAGGGGGAGAAGGGGTGAAAAGTTTATCAAATTATATGTATGTATAGTTAATGCATATAATAGTAAGATTATAAAATCAAATTGATTTAAATTTTTTACTTCACTTCAGAAATGTCAATAGTTAATTCTCTCAATGAATTAACAATAAGACTACATGACCTTAAAATTTTCCTCTATAACGATTTTAATATGATTGTTTATAACAAAAAAATCTTAACGGGGGGGGGGGGGGCGTTTCCATCCCATTCACCACTCCGTAAATATGCCACTGACGATTTATTGTTTGTATTGTTCATCTAACAAATTAGAACCCAAGTAAAATATTATAGGTTTATAGTTTGTCAAGATGGTATGTTTTCTCAACTATGAATCAACCTAACCTTAAGAAGGTTTAATTAGGATAAATAACGAACACTATTGTATAGTACGAAAAAATTATACATGATATACTGGTCTTAATAAATTATGTATGCTTAAAGGTCATAAACATAATAACGTATGATGTGCGGCTATTTGAGTTACTGAGATGTTATGACTTTAATCTTCTGTCGATGGTAGGTGTAGTATACAATATTTTTAAACGTACACCGTACCTACATGGATAGTCGAATAGATGGGTACTTTCTGAAGCCTCGGAGGAGCGTGATGAAAGTATCACGACCAACGTATCTTTATAGTCTCTACATCTAGCTATTGCTTCAATTAACATTCGTATAATATAAACATTTCAGGAATTTACCAGAATAAGGACCATTAAGTCTAAAAGGGGACTTGGTGGTGCGAATGTATGTGCGCACTATGCAGTGTATACTACGCATCGGAGGTATCCATAAATATTTAGATGAGTATATAATTATAAAAATACAAGTAAAAAGATGAAGAAAGTTTTACGAACTGCTGAGTTTCTGTTTTATACATAATTAAATATTACTGCGGCGTGAAATGAATAAATGATGCATTTTTCCGTTGCAATATCTATTCAAATTGAAGATAATTTAAGTATAAACTTTAAACCAAAAATGTGCAAACATCATATGATAATTATTGTGTACCATAACTTACGATGTTATTATATAACAAATTATTTGGATACATATATTATATACCTAATATGATAAAACTGCAAAATGATTAATGATAAGAAAGTATATCAGTACATCATAATTGATAATTTAATGGCACTAAAATATTAAATACAAGCTGAAAAAGTTTTATTTAAATTAAATATAAGTCACGATTCACAAGCCAACGGTTATTTAGATTTATTGTGGAGTAAGAATAAGTGACTGTATTATTAAAGTTTTTCATTAATGATTAATTTTGACGTTTGATATTTTCATATACATTTTATAAAAAAAAAAAAACTGTTTTCCTAGTAAAGTATCTCAAATACGTTCAAACTTCGAAAAAAATCTTTATTTATTAATAAACTCTGAAGTACAAATATATGTTTAAAATAATCATAATATTTATTATACTTAAATTTTCAAACAATTATGTAAAAAACCAATTTTCAGTACAGATTTCTATAATTTGATGATATAATTATCAATTAGAATCTAGATAGGTATATGGGTAATAACTAGGTAATAAAAATTAAGTAAGATTAAATTTTAATCGTTTATTGAAATTTAAAATATTAAAACCAAATTTACATGTTTGATTTAAAGAAAAATTACTATGGTCACACCTAATTGTGAAAATAATTAATTTAAAATCCATAGGTGTATAGGTTGTAGGTTGTATAGTAAAAAATAGTACAAATTTTACAGCACTTTGCTGATATCAGAAAAAACTAAAAAAGTACATTGTTTTATTCAAATATTGTATTCTTCACTGTATAACTGCAGTATAATACTCTGAGTCTAAAATCCCAGTATTCTCTGCGCAGACGAATAGGTTAATTATAATCCCCTACAACGTACATTGTGAGTGTACCTACTACTAAATTATTATTATTACTGTTATCATTTATTATTATTTAATGAACTATTATGTAATTTGTGTATTCGTGTTAGCGTATTTACCATTTATATACTTTAAATAAATAGTAAATAATAAGTAATATAACTCATTTTGTTTGTTATATTTTAGTGTTAAACTTTGGTACCTATATACATTATGCATGATACATATAATTTGTTATTTTACATAAAATATGATAAAATCTTAACGTATGTACTAAAACAAAGTGTGTGAATTCAACTGTAAACACACAACAGTGTATCGAAACGCTTGTAAAGTACACGTTTACCTTTAAATTGTGTTTGTCAACAAAAAAATTATTCTAAAACAATCTTTAAAATTTTAATGTACACATTTGTAAAAGTATATATTCTCTTAGATTATTTAAAAGCTGCTTTATTGATATTTTAAAAGCTTAAAAATGACTGATGAATGGCGAACAAAGAAGATTTACAATTTTTTCTATGATACAGTTATTTTAAATTACAAACCTATATTAGTAATAATTATTTAAATATTCTTACCTGAGTTTCGGTGAGCATTAAATTAGTCGCCACCTCGAATCTTTTTGGCCTGGATAAATATTTATTTTGTCTGAATTGTTTTTCCAACTCTAGAAGCTGCTGACTAGTGAATGCAGTTCTTGGCCGTCTTGTCTTCCCCAGTAAAGCGTGTGGGTGTGGACCTGTAAAAATGTAATCGTTTTCTTATAATTGTTAAAATAATTAAAGTAGGTGTGTACATTTTTTAATACATTGTAATCAGAATAACTAATGTTTTGTGTCCACTGATTTGTTGAAATCCATTTACCAAAAGTCATTTCAGTCAGACTATATAGTGCTTATAATTAGGCTTAGGAACTTCTAGCATTTGCATATTTTTTTAATTATTGTTAAATATAGCAGAGTGCGAAATAAATTCATTTCTTGTTGCCATGATATCAGATCTAAAATTCGAATGTGCATATTTTTGCATATTTGTTAGATTTTGTAGGAGAGTGCATATTTTAAAAATTTTTATGCTTATTTTGCATATTTTGGCAAAAATTTCAAATTTCAAACTAAAAACTATAGATACATATAATTATACATACATATTTCAACCGGTCGAAAAAAAATGTATTAATATGACTTAATACTTCTAGTAATATGCTATCTGCAAACTACCTCTCATATCTCGTTATAATTTTTGTGTAAGGATTAACTATAAAGAATACTATAAGCCCGTATCGATCGTAAAACCCGCTGGATATTATAAGTTATAATAATATTTTTTATTAATAATTTTTTTTAAATTAAATATAAAGATTGATAATAACATGTTGCAACATAATATTAGGGTATTTTATGTACATATACATATAGACTAAAAGATAAAATTATAATGTTTAAATTTCATAGTATTTCATTATAATCATATGTTGGGTTAGGAAACCTATATTATAGTAGATAATATTTGAGATGAAAATCCGGAAATCGATTGTGAAACTTTCACAAACCAGAATGCGATATTCATTAAATGTATTCTTGTTGCCTCTATACATTTCATTATTGTTTATTTAAAAAAAAAAAAAAAACCTATCACATATACAAACAGCTAGTGAGTGTTGGGAATTTATTACGCTTCGTTCGTCATTGACGCAGGATAATGTTGTATTATCATTTTTGATTTGAAAGCAATGATGAATCATCGCGTACGAAACATAAAACTGAGGGAAGATCTGGTTTATTAAAGTGTTTGTCGTTTTCCAACTTAAAGTGATCATAAACCAAATTTGCATACCAATGTATGAGGGTCTTGTTAACATTAACAACATTACATATGATTAAAGTAGTAATCGGTAATATTGAAACTAAGTTTATGTATGTTAACTGTTGACAAATTTAATATTGTCGTGATTTGAAAAATGTACCTATATAAATCAAACTTCGAATAATCAAATATTTATAACACCTATATAAGGTGTTTGAGATATTTATTGATTCATATCAAATTTTCAACCAATTATTATAATTTTATAGTTGTGATAAGTATATGTATGAATATAATTAATGACTTTGCACTAAAATGTCAATTCTATAGTGTAAACTTTAAATATTGAAGCATTATCAATTATCATACAATAATTGTGCTGCAAATTGAATTGATATAAATAAATTTAATTCTTTCTAAAATTACCTATATGTTATTTAATATTTACCTATTAAGCCAAAGTTTTAATTCTAAACTATTGGTTACCTGCCTAATTATATAGGTTGTATGTACAGAGTATAAATTAATATTCAAATATGTAAGGTAATAACAATCATAAAATATTTTAGTATTATACAATTAAAACGGTCGCAAATAAACAAATAATATTGATAACTTTTTATTATAATTAAAGTTAAAAAACCAATACGGATTCTGATAGTAAATAGTAATACATAATCATATGCATTTAATATGTATACCTACGCGATGAATATTGAAATCATTTACTCATTTGATATTTTAATGCCTCGTATTAGAATATTTATTTGGTGAGTCAATTGTGATTTTGTCCGAAACTAAATAAATATTATTTAACCCAAACACCGATTTAAATCAAAACAAGGAAAATATTTTCATAGCGCATTAAAATACCAGCTTTGAATTTATTATATTATATATTCCGAAATAAAAATATCATATTATACTTATAGAAAGTTCAAGTATATATTACTAATAAATCGATTAGACACCAACATCTTCTTTTAAATTAGGTAAGTCATAACTTTTTCAAAACTTCTGTGAAACTAATCTTTTTCTCGCTCTAAATAAATATAATAACTAATAAGTAATGTATTTTATAATAGTTCATATATTAAACTGCAAAAATTAGTAGAGTTAGGACTTTTTATTTTTTATTTTAGGTTCTGAGTTATTTGAAGTTTAAATTTCAACGAATATAGGTACTTATTATTACTTAAACGAAAAAATAACGATTTGTCATGAAACGACTATTTTTATATTTATGCAATTCAAAAATGAATGACCGTAGATGATACTTGACGTTTCTTTCAAGTGATTATTAGCATTTTTTATAAATAATAAAGTTCAAAAAATATTTAAAAAAATTGTTGTGCTAAACATTTGATATTTTCAATTTTTATTAGTCTATTTTTATAAAAAATATGTTTTTGGGATAGCCATAACTTTTTTCTGGCTGATTTAGCTGAACGCTTTGTTTATTGTCATAGAAACGCAAATTAACAATAATAATAAAAAAATTAATATTAAATATAAAGCGTCATCAGAAATATAAATCGGTTCATTCGTCAGGACACAAAACAAACTCTAATGTCAATCAATTGCTTCAATAATAACTACGAGTACAATGAATTATGTTACATATTTTTCTTATTATTGACTAGGTACTTTTAAGTACCTATAATTATGTATTGATGTAAATTGTAAAATAAAAAACATTACACATAATGAATTCAATACAAATTATATGTTTTGACTTTATTTTTAAATTAATTGTATTTTTTATAATTGGTATTTTTTTTTTTTAATAATTCATAAACAAAGTTCAGGGTCTCTCCCCTAAACCACATTTATAATCCACAAATTTTCAATGTAGAATAAAAAATAAAAAATAGAAAGATTAATTTTTTTAAATATAATATATCATGTAAAAATTCCAAGTCTCCCACCTTATAATTATTAATATTATTACAACAAAATAATTAAAATCTTTGAACCGTAATACTTTTAGTAAAATAAATTTTTATAGATGCAATATAAATATATCACAAAATATTCTTAGTGTTATACTCGTATAAGTTGACAGATCTTCGGCTCAGAACCACTTTTTGGATTGTTTTTTGAAATTGAATTTAACACTTACATTACAGTGACTTACTCAATGATGAGGTACACTCGACAGTCGACACCTACTGTAAAACATAATGGTTACCACTATCTACTCTCTTTTTTTTTTTTTGTTAGTGTTTGGGTTTCACTTTTTAAGCTTTAGTTAGTAACTATGCGGCAGATTGGATTGCAGGGATATATGCCTTTTTTTAAAACGATTTGTTTACTATTTTGCTTGAATTATTTATACGTAGTAAAGTATAGTAATACATAATTATAAAATATTGATATAAATAAGATTACACGAGGAGGTATTCGTTTTGGATAAACACATAGGTACTATTTATTAGTTTTGAATACAATTATACAAATGTAGTACCTTAGCAAACGCAAGTGCAAAATTTAATTAGTGATCACTGATCACTAAGACATTTTAACTAACGTTCTATATCTAGTTATAGTATTAACATTTTATAAAATATTTTTTTCAAAAGTAAAAGATTTCTACTACAGGTTCATATTAATAATATATACATGTTATATATTGTTCTGGATGTATTCAACTCACAATCGTTAATTTTCTTATTTTTCTATGTTCAAGCATTTTGTTTATATCTAACATAACGAGTTTAATGTGCAACCTCAAAAATGTCATTATAACTTATTTTACTAACTTTGTATGTACCTACCGTAGTACTGTAATATTATTGTGTTACATATATGGTGTTGGAGTTGGGCATAGTGAAACGACTGCGTAATTATTTTGAACAATCATAATACTTTTATAACTTGTTGTGTATAAATTATAGATGAGTTGTTTAATCTTTCTGTTTTTCATTTATACCTATATTATGTTAATAATTTAAATTAACTATTTTCAAAATTTAGTTATTTATATGTGTATATGAAAATAATATTATTATATAACTATATAGTCTATAGAGAATTTCAAATATAATTCTTAAAACAGCTATAAGACTTAAAAATCAATATTGTATACTTCAATATTTTATAAAAAGAGATCTATAGTCGTAGTGATTAAATATCTAAACTAAAGTCGAATGCTGAAATAAGAACTTAACCTTACTTCAACTTCAAACACTTACAAAAAAATAGCCTGTAAGGAAAATATAATGACATAAAATAAATATACCTAATTAACTTATATACTTTGTGTATGGTATTTTAAATTAAAATCACTACGTTTAAAAACATATGTCACATGTTAAGATAATTTATCTATATCAAATCAAAATTGTTTTTGAAAAAAAAATTTTAAAGGGTTTTAATTCGGTAAAACAACATTTTTAAAATACACTTGCATAATATTATATGCATATTGTATTCTTATAATTTTTTAAGTTCTCCAATTTTTTGAGTTTGAATATCATAATGCAATTTTTAATTTCACACTTTAAAGCAGAGAATTTTCTCAAGTATTTTGATGTATAAATATCGAATTTACTGCGAGTAGCTTATGAGTTATGTATATTTAAAGTTTTGATGAGCGGAGTAGTAGAAAAATGTTTTTCTTTCGAAGGTACCTAAAATGAAAACTGGACGTCGTTTTTCAAAAAAGTAAAAAACATAATTTTTCAAAGTACATGTTGTTTTGTAACAACTTGAAACCATGTAAAAAAAAGTCCAAAAACATTAATACTTTTTGAAAATAATGCGTTATTTATGATAAAAGAATCATAATTTATATAAACAAACTTATATCAGCGTTATTATTTTATTTTATCATCGAATTTCAAACACTGCTAAAGGTAAATACAACACCGATTGATACGAGAGCAGATCATATTATATAGGTAGTGTTAGAGATATTTGGTCATTTCGGAGACCATTTAGGTATAAAAACCAAGGCACAAGGTGGTTAAACTATTTTTGTTTGAACCTATAAAATCTTTGATTTATTTTTCCATTGTAGATCAATTTGTACGTCAGTGCAAGTAATTTTTAATCAGTATTATTAATAAATATTCTGAAATTAGTTAATCCGATCAAATAATTTATAAAGACGTTATAAAAATGTGTTTAGTGTAATAATATGATGTTTAGTTGAAAAGTATGACATCGCTTGTTAACGGTAGATAAAAATCTGGATAATAGTTGATCGCTGTAGCTAATTGATGACACTTTTCTAAATTGATAGTCACTTATATGTGTCACGTTAATATGTACAGTAGTCAGAAGGTATTTAAATATAATAAAAGTTTTATGGTCTTATAAGTTTAAACACAAAATACAGAAATATATAATTTTGATGATGGACTTTGAAACCATCTGAAGAGATCGATCTAACCTTCTAACCTGCTCTCTTCCCCGCAATACGTAACACGGTAGGTATACATAAAAAATTAGTAACAGTAATGTATGTAATAATATAATAATACTATTGTATTGTACGTCCGTTCGTTTAAAATACGATCTTAATTTTGTTAAGTCGACAAATTTGTCACTACTATAATAATACAATATGTATGGTGCACTGGTGCAGTGCGGCGGTGTGTACACAATTACATTATACGCCGAATACGATGGTATTATTATCATTGAATTATTATTTATTGTTATTATCGTTCGAAAAGAGTTTTGTCGTTGGCGTGTACACCGCGCCTGAACAATCGATAATGAGAAGTGCGCGATGGGGTCAGCCGGCGGCGGCGACGGTGGTGGCGACGGCGGGCCGACACGATAGCCGTGAACCACATGCCGCGAGTAAACATAAGATCACGCCAAATGACGTCCCATTGTGGCCCCGGTGGATATAATATTATAATATAATAATATTCGTACGTTCACGCCGTGTGTGTGTGTGTGTGTGTGGGTGATTCTGCTTATTATGGGGCGGTTGGCCTTTTCTAATCGCACCCTTTATATAATATATGATTTGTGTTTATCCGAGAATTAAATTATCATAACAATGGCAACTGTCGCGAACAATGGTTAAACGTTTAGTCAATGTTGTCGTTATCTATTAACCGCTCCCCCCCTCAACCTCGCCACTTTTAAACCGGTGACGGTTCTTGTCCGTTTTAAGCTACTCTCGTGACCCTCTCGCGATTAATTGGACGCTCCTCCTAATTGCAACGAGGGAACGCAACACGCGTGTTTATATACACACATATATATACATTATTATACGCATATACCTCCTATTTATATGTATACAGGCATCTATATTATATGAGTCAGTGTTAAAGTATATTATAATTTTGTGGTGACATGGTATATATGTGCACATACACACACACACATCATAATATAAAACGCCATCCTCGTGTAAGACCTTGGCGCGCGTACATTTGACTTTCAGTTCCATTTTAAAGTCGAGTGCTCACGATATTCATTTATATGTAATATAGTTAACTATTATAATAGCCCAGGTACCTACGTTTTGATAATTCAATTTAAATCAAACGAACATTCGCGGAGCACATCAAGCGATCAGTATAATATATGCGGTAACCTATATATATATGCACTTTTAAGAGTAGCATAATACATATTATATATCGCACACTTTTAGGTGAGGCTTTACCCTTTGTAATTGATATATATATATATATGCATATTGTACATATTATTATTTAGCATCCGGCAGGATATTGTTCTAAACTTTTAATCGCATATTTAAATAATACAATTTTCGTAGCAAAAGTTTTAAAGATAACGAAAATTGAATTTTATGAAAAACAAATAAGCAATACCTACAATGTAATAATAATAATAATAATAATAATAATAAGGAGAAATAAGAAGAGAATGTATACTACAATATTATGTAATTATGAAATAATTTTAATTTTTTTAATTATGTATTTACATTGGTTCTATCATTGATTGTCGCAATGGCGCCCACAAGTTTTCCATGAACGAATGCAGTCATAATCATAGGGCCTCTAAGTTTATTATTTATAAATTTATTTAACTTATACAGTTGTATTAGTTATCATAGTTATAGTTATTTATAGCGCTTACATCATAGTGGACCTTTGACCTTAAAACCAGTACAATATTGCAATACTTGGCACCCTAAGTGGGCGCCACTGAATTTTCGCAGGAACCAATCGCATAATATAAATTATTATTGTAATATTCAACATACCTACTTAATATAGGACAGCCAGTTCAGATATACACTATAAACTATAATTAACAGTAAGGATCTACCGACAAACTGAGACTAAAAGAGTGATTCTGTTGTCCGTTAAAATTATCAAGTGATTGCCATACGAATAAATAATAAAATCAAGTGATTGATTTTATTGTTTTTAGTGCCTTTTGTCTGAAGGTATTAATGCCGTTAATGGTTTAGTTATTTACCTTAGGTAATAATAAATAAATAAAATAAAATAAATAAAAAAATTACCTATTATTACTAAATCATTTTAAATGCCCACCTATATTAAAAAACCAAAATATTCAATTAATTCAAACTTTTATTGCTTAATATAATATTCAATTGTGCTGAAGTTTGTTTTTGTCTATAATTTAAATAATTATATAGACTATTTCATATTTGTAGTGCATATACAAACATACTGCAGCGCAATTAATATGTCTATGTCAAAATATTTCGATTTTGATTTTAGTTAATATCAATTTTACTTTAAATTAAATGGTTTTTAAATAAATTATTTAATGCCATTTAAAATTAGGGTTATATTTCAGTGAAAATTAATCAATAAAATATACAGCATTTTGTACGTATCACAAATCCAAGATACAAAATTAATTTATAACCTATAAAATAAAATAAATAAATACCGCTTTTTGTATGATGGGTACGTCTTGAATAGGAAAGTTTAAAAGTCAATAATAAGCGCACGCCATATTTAATTTTATTTGCACAAAAGTTTTATGTATTTAACCACCACATGCCATATATTGTGTACCGTTAAAGTATATAATGGTAAATGTCTTAATGGGTACACATCCCTAACTTATATATTTTTAAATTTTTTGGTTTTTTCTTTAAAATGGCTGCAGTATAACTCAAATTTTTTTGCTTATATAGATCAATCAGAAGAAGAAAATAAATATACTTTTACCAGCTTGATTTTAACTTTGAAACCTATTTGGTTTGTACACACTACATGCCTCTTTTCCAAGTATTTTCCTCGAAAATTAATTTTAATTTTTATTATTCTGTGACTCCAAAATCCCAAATCTATTTATCCGAACAAAACTATATTAAATAAATTAATGGATTCAATTTCTTTTTCAAAATCAATATCATTCGATCAAAACATTATAGGTATATTATATTATTTTCTTTTTTCGTAATGTTTACATTGACTAGCTTTGTTTATGGAATGAGTGGTTATATTATGCATGCATAAATCGATTAGAACTAATAACTACCGAGTGAAATAATAATACGTATTAATATGTAATATTTAATGATCAATTAATTTTGAAATCAAGTAAATTTATACCGTGACAAAACAAATAAGAATTAGTTGTTTTCCTCTGTCCAATCAGTACAGTTCAATTTTTGGTCAGTGATTTTTTTATTTCCAAAATGAATGAAGACTGTCATTTTGATTAAAAAAACTTGGCTAAATTAAAACGTAAAACACTCGAAGATCATTAAAAGAATATTGAGGTACGTACCTAATTTAATAATTGGTACGTTGACTAATTGATTTATTCGTAAAAATATTGATTTTATGGTTGTCTTATTGTCTGTAATTCGATTCAACTAGGTACATAATATTTTTATCTGAGCCTATCTGTACATAATTTTTAAATCATTATCTATTTATAGTTTACTATCAATTTATTATCTAAAGATATCTTACTTTTACTGTTCAATAACGAGGAACGGATGGAAACTGTTCATCACAATACTACCACACGTTCCTGCAGGAAAGAGCTGGAAAGAAACTTGAAAGCAACTACAAAGTTTAGACTAAATGAAATCCAAAAAGCTTTGAATACTATTGACATACTCGATAAATGGAACGGCTATACAAAACCTCTTGGTTACAGACTGGTACATTTTATTTAGCAGAATTGCATTATTGTTGTATTTTAATTTTTCAGTTACTTGATATAAAACCAGTATGAATTTTTTAGGTTGACATTGATTTCAATACATTGTATCCAGATAGCCCAAATTTAATGAATATACTTGAAGAAAAATCATCAAACATCTTAAAAATACTGGATGAAAAAACCAAAGATACGACAAGCCGTAAATTACTCGAAACCAAAAAGGATTATGATTCAAACATAAGTGTGTATTTTTTCTAGGTTTATTAAATACATTTTTAATTTACTTTCTATTCATATATATTTATATTTTGTTTTTGTTTTTATAGATGGAATGCATACGATTTTATTTTATTTGTTACATGCTATATTTGCACCAAACGATTTTCAAAAGATCATGCTGAAAAAAAAATGATTAGTTAGATACACTATAAAAGGTTCTCAAAATAGTTTTATAATTTTTAAAAATTCTGTGTGCGAATTAGAAGAATATATAACTGTACGGAAAAATTAGAAAAATCCAATTCGACCATTTATATCAATTGTTGGTATACCAGTGAATCCTAAGGAAATAGTAATTTTTTTTTTGATTCTATAAAATATAAAGGGTTTTCTGTTTTAAATACAATTGATGTTTGTTTCAAACTATTCCATTTATTTAATTTGGAGTATCCAACAGAATCATGTTACGTATGGCTATTCATATAAAAATTATTTTATTATATAAACACAAAATTTGATACTCCTTGTCATACTTTAGGACAAATACTATCAGATTTAAGTAAGCCATGATTCCTTTTTAAGTACTTAATTTATACTAATAAGTATAATTTAAAAATGTTTCTTTTTAATGAATATTTTGGAATAATCATTTTTTTCCCTTTTGATTCTATGGGTTTAATTTTATTCTTAAAACTACCAATTACCTCATAAAAAAAAAAAAAATCATACCATATAGATTTTCGTATTTACTTCAGCCAAATATTTAGAATATTTTTAAAATATATTGGTTATATATTCTAACGGTATACAATTATATATTAGTTATAACGAATCTGTATTGTATTTAAAATGTGATATACCCTGTCCTGTCATAATTTAGGAAAAAATCATCTTTAAGTAAGCAATGCATATTTTTCAATTTATTAATTTATATAAATTTGTAAGCTTTTAAAATTTATGTTTTCGAAAAATGTTTTGGAATAGTAATAATTTTTTTCATTTGTATTTATGGTTTCAATTGTATTTTATAAAACTACCTATTACCTTATTAAAAAAAAAATTCTTAGTGTAGTATATTTACTCTAGCCATATGTATTTATGTATATATATTACTTTTCAAATATATTATATATAAAACTATATATATAGTTATAATACATATATACATCATATATATATATACCAGTATATATAAAGTATTTAAAATGATAATATTGTATAATTATATTTATTTGAATAGGTACTTTGTCTGGAGTATTTGATATGATTGTAAGTTGTATTAAAATACAATTTAAAATTATTGTATTTTACTGCAACTCTTATTACAATAAATCTCAATCATATAGATAAAATTCCTGGTTGAATTGACAATAATCTTGTTAATATAGAGCCGACAATATATTAGTTTCATATTGATAATATTAATGGTCGTTATACAACTCTTGTAATTTCAACAATGTTTATTATCAATTTTAAAGTTAATATTGTACTATTAACAATTATAATATATGTTAATGATATAACTTATATTATGAATTTAACAACATTACAATCGTTAATAGTACAATACTGACTTTAAAATTGATAATAAACATTGTTGTAATAAATTACAAGATATGTATGATTAACATTAATATTATCAATATGATAGTAATACCTACCTATATTGTCGGCTCTATATTAACAAGATTATTGTCAATTCAACCAGGAATTTGATCTATATGATTTTTCGGTGTGTATCATTTATTCAATCTAATAATGCCTACTATAACACGTCAAGTATCGATCAATTTAATAATTTAAAAAATGTTACTTAAAGGGTTATAACGATGACAACCCTATTATTACTGGTATGTATATTGTATATTACATACTAAGTAAATAATTCATAAATTTAATGAATTTAAAATTATTATTTGACGACATTTAAATACATTAAGCTCAGATAAAAATACATTCAATCATCATTTCTTAACTCTCAGTAAAATAGTATGGAGATATGTAGCTAGAAATTATAAAAATGATTAAAATAATTTTTAATAAATGTGTAGGTACTCGCATATAAGTGACAATAATACCTATTATAATAAATTCTGCAGGTTTTAAATAATATAGATGTAATACTTATACATATGCAAATATAAAACTATTATACTTGTATAATATTATGATAGTATTATATACGTTATAATTACAATTATAATTGTATTATTTATTTATAATAAGTAATAATTAAGTTTTTATCATGTATTTTATTTTACTCACTACCTTCTACTACTTTTGCATTTATATCCTGCTTATGATTGTCAAAGACGCCTAATATCTTTATTTATTCGTAAAAATAAAATGGATTGGATACACCGTGTTTATCTCTTCTATTTTTGGATATTAAAGACTTAAGTACCTGTTTAGTATAAGATGTGATTATTATTGACTCGGTGTAATGTTTTTTTCGCACATTATTTTTAAACGACCTGCAGACAATAAACTAAATTGCAGCCTAAACGATTTGTTTTATTTTTATTTTTCATAACAATCGCACTATAATGAGTGTTGATCTGCACATTTCAATTCCTAATTTATAATTTAATTGTGGTAATTTTGATTCTTGCCTATACAGATTAAATAGAGAAGAATGATGGCATAATTGATAGACGCTTTTGGGGATGTAATTTAGGACGTTTGCCGAATGTTTACAAAGAGCAAATTGTCCGCATCTGTTGAACGTTTTTTTCTACCAGGGTTTCAAAGCAATATAAAAAGGGACGACGCCCGGGAGAGAACAAATAAAACTGGTCGCTGCATAGCATTCTGTCGAGCCAAAAGCCATTTAGAAGACGAGGAGGGGAGGAGCGAATCCGGACGGCGGGATTGCCTACTTAATTTAATCACTTAGCTTTTGCTGTGGACCATCACAACACGAATTGAAGGGAAAGAAATTCAAAAATTTCCAATACAATCCACATCAAACAATATATTAGAAATTATTATCATTATATCAACAAACATGTTGAAATAGCTAGTCCTGGAAAGATAAATAATGTTCCTTACTCAAAGTCAACTTTTTCGGCGATCTTATTTTTATGATCAGAAATAATAAATGCAAAAAATATATATTAATAGGTACATTACACAATTTTATTTTAGTATATTAATTATTAATATTAAAATGCTCTTTCATTTATCAAATCACATTAGGTAAGCCGAAAAACTTTAAAAAATGTATTTAATACGCAAACTTTGTGTTATTATTCTTTATTATTGTCATAAAACGAATTTAAAATAAAAAATATAAATATATCTCATATGTTCCAACTATTGCAATAAATGCATAAACAAATATTTTTATCTCTTTTATATGTTATTACAATCTGATAGTGAGAAAGTTATTGGTTAAAGCTTAAAGTAATATGGTTTTTTTTATATGTGAATACTTTTTATGTTATACTATACTATATATTATATATTTCAAGTTTTATGTAAAACATCCTATATATTACTCAAGTTCATAGATTGAATATTTATATAAAAAACACTTATGTTATAAAGTTTCTAATAGTGATGTTAACATACAAATAAAACTATATCACGTCATAATAGTGTAACATGTTATTGGTAGTATTTTTTTTGTACAGATTTTAATATTTTCTAAGCGTTTCAATGCGAAAAACAAAATTTTAAGTATAGCACCTTATAGGTACAAAGTCCTTACTCTTTACATTTTGAGATCAATCGTTTAAAAAAAATCACAAAACACTTATGTGGTGAAATTACTACTTAACTTCGTCCATTTGTCTTGAACTGAGTTAAAAAAAAACACGATTAACTCCATTCAGATATTTTTTATAACGTGTTGAAAGTTGGTTATAACAAAATTTATAGTTAGGTATGGTGTCCATCAAACATTTGGAATTACACGCCGCGTTTGAAGGTTTTTGGTTTTTATAAGATTAAAACGTCGCATTACTTTCTTGAGTTTATTTTATTTTATTACTTAAGTAAATTCAATTTAGAAAACATCTTATCCGTTAATGTACATTTTTATCGAACGTGATTTCAGTATTTTATTGGTTCTTATTTTATATTATAACAATTTAATAATATTTTCATACATCAGATTATCCAATTATTTGGACCGTAAATAAATATAAGCAGTGATTTTATAAAATAATTGCGTATCACTATAACCTCTCCTGCTAATAAATTGGTATATATATATATTATTATCATGTCTATGAGCCGCATGCGTTCGTACCATCTGTCACCATTATTTCCATAGATTTTTATTTCGTTGAGTACAGTGAAAAGTGAAAAATATCTATTTATAAAAAATTAATCTTTATGAATGTTAAGAATTAAGAATATGAATTTGTAAATGGTATAAATCATTTTAAGCAAACCCACAGAAAAGGTTAGACGGATATAAATTTTAGGTGAGAACATTACACCTATAAAAATGTATTTATTAATTTCTTTTAAATAGTTTTTATTGTTATTTTATGTTTGAGTGTATTATTGTTAGAAAAGAGTTTAGGTATTATAATGTAATCAATTAACTCCATTAACTGTATTTTATAATAAAATAAACGGTAAAGGGAATTTAAGAACATTTTAAACTGCTGAAAAACTGATCGTCTTTGATTGTATATGTTTTGTAGTTAAGCTTTGTTAACTGTTTATCTGTCACTGTTAGGGTTTTTGGTGTACTTAGCATAATGGCTATAAATTTTACATGAAAATCCCTCGAGATGTTTTCTCTTCAGCTCAGTCGTTTTATCGTCCCTGTTGCAACTGCCGTGGAAAAAAAATCTGCAATTCCAAATAGTCTGGCATATGAAATCTCGTACATTTTCCCCTATATTGTTCAGAATACATGTTTCGAAACTACACAAACTACTCAGTTATGCTAGCCGTAATCAGAAAAAAAAGATTAACTTTTTGTATAAACTATAAAATGTCTGTGTCTTTATAACGATTTTTTTTAATATATAGTAGACATTTAGTGTTTCGTATATTTTAATAATGATTTGAAACTCTTGATAAACAAACCTTTTAGAAAGCTTAAAGAAATTATAGTTAAGATTTTTGACACGTGAAATTGTCCAAAACAAAGAAGCATGTCGTGAAAATTTCGAAGCACTTCAAATTATCGTGATGAAAATCTACTTAGGTGGTATATACTTATCTGTTTTCCATCAGCATTTAAAAGAACAATTTAAGTATTTCAATGGAATAATAATTGGAAGTGAGTAGTTAAATTTCAAGTTGCAGTTCGTAATCAGGAAATTATCTCTTAAAAATAAAAAAATATAATAATAATCCATTTTATATATGCTGTAGGTATGCGCATGTTAAATATTTTTTTTAAATTTGATATTGTATTTTGTGATTTTCTTTACTTAATAATTGTCTTTGAAAAAAAAATTGTGTATATTTTTTACTTTGGAGAAGGTAAACCATTTGTGTAGTTAATTAGCTAGATATAAGTTGTAATTTTTAGCTATGAATCTATGATTATATATATATGATACTATTAATACTGGTGTAATGGTGTTACTTAAAATCTATAGGTACATTTTGATGATCTTACAATATTTAAAATATTTTAATACTAAATAGGTATACATAATTACATATTTTGTAAAATTGTGATGATTAATATTGAAGTATGTAAAAGTTCATAATATTTTATTTTTAGGGGACAGTAATTATATTAAATATATGTTTGAAGAAAGTGTTATCTTCATAATTTTAATGGAGGCACTTACATTAAATGTTGTATTCATCATAGAATATAAGTATTAAAATTATATACTATAAGTTGGTACAAACAAGCCACCGCGAATAGTAACGAAAATTGTATAACAATGCACTAAATTGACGATAAGAAGTTTTACTCATCATAAAAATATTAAATATAAATTCCTGTTTATGTAAGTATCTACAACAATGGAACTTTTTGAATGAGATGTATTATTTTAACTAAATAAACAGTTTTATATCATATTCTGCAAAGGGGAATATAAATATGCGTAATATATAACACATATAATAGTTTTTTTTTTTTAAATATATGACGTTTTTTAAAATTATCGTTCAATTCAAAGATTATGCCCGACAAGTTTTCAGCTCGATGATTATAACTACTACTTATTATTAATTATTATGAAGTAGTTAATAAAAAAAAAAAAAATAATAATGATTTTAAAGATTAATTATTTGTTAAGGAATAAACTTATTTTGTAATTTTTGTTTATCATCGATAGGCACATACTAAATTTTATAAGGCCATAATTTATTACTTATAATATATTATAATAGATGTACCTCATGTGCAATCTGTGTTGCGTTTTGTACTGCAAACGTTTTATTTTATTTTAATTAACACGATTAAAATTATAATACTACTCCCGGTTAAGATTACCTCAACTGTTGTATAAATAATGACGACAAGTCAGAACTGCATAATGAAACTTTTTATTTGAAGTATACACATTCATTATCATTTCTAATTAAAGACAAAGCAGCGCTGTCGTAGGTATTCGTACCCTCATCAAGAATTGAAAACTGACGTTGGTCGAATGGTTATACAGTCTAATGCTTTTCACCATCTGCATAATAAATCTAACCGTTGCCAATACACTCTATTCAGTTACCTTCAGTATTTAACTGAGTTAAATTCTATTAGCACTATGTCCTTTGATTTTTAAATGATGAAATCTTCACTTTTGTAGGTGTACTATATTATTGTTATTAAATAACAACAGGCGTATATGACTGACAATTAACTTGGTAAATAACAATACAAATTTGAAATTGCAATAAGTTACGATTTAAACCTAACACTTGTGGTTTAGACCATTGTCGAAATCGCTCTTACTTGTGTGATGTAAGAATATAATATACATAGAGCTTATAATTATTGGGTAAGTCTAAACTCATAAGTAGATTAATCTGTGAATTGTATTATTGATACACCCGTAATTTTAACATAATTTCTATAAGTGAAAAATATTTCCAAAAGTGAAATATATCTCAGGTAGGTACCCCTCATAAATTAATTATTTTAATTGTTATCTTAACAATAAAAGAATTGCTGAAATTATAACTTGAATAAGCGGAAATAATTAAATTGCAGTTTTAATAAAGTCCATTGCTGATAAATTTGATTTAACAATATAATATGATGAAGGGTTCTAACATTTATTTTTCCGTAGAAATAATAATTCAGTTAATATACTGTTAAATTTAATAAGTGTACCTACTTCATAAATAATAACATATTATTTAGTTTTATACAGAGAATTAAACAGACATCATTTTAGAAGAGAACATTTTATTATATGTAGGTTAGGTAACGGATACTGAAATTCACATTAAATTCAATTAATGAACGAAATACCCTGAGGATTTTTTTTTCATCATTGACAAAGGCACAAAGTACTTATTGATTAAACTAATTTATCTGAAGAGTTTATATTGAAACCTTTTCCTATCAGACGGAAGTAATATAACGTGCTTTGGTTAGAAATTACTCAATAGGTAATGAAATTGATTGTCTTGAAATACTTTGCGTGTTCTTTTAAACGTTTTCTCAAAATGTAATCCAATATTTTTTTTTTTATTATTGTTCATCTAAATTATTATATGGTGTAATTATCTCGATAAGTCTCATATTAATTTAATGATGAACTTGAGTGAATATGACATGTTTTCATAACAATTGTAGAAAAACTGAATAGATACCTAATTAATTGAATTCAAGATAATATTTTTAATATTTACATGTTTAATACATGTTCTATTTAAATATACGCAGATTAATATCATTGCAACAACAAAAAGTGTTACTTAAGTGTAACTATTTGAACAAACAAAAAGTATTTTTTCTTAACTCGAGAGTTATAGGTACACTTATACGTACCTACATAATTGCAGTGATATAACTAATTTCTAATATTCAAGATTATTACTTAAATTATTTTGCTTAAATTTATACCATCACTTAAATTTAATCGATAGCTATGTTTTATTCGTAAGCTTCGATTGGAACTTGTTAAAATTGTATTTATTGTTATATATCATGTTTAGCCATGAATTATTATCCATTAAAAGCATTTATCGAGTACAAATAATTCTGGATTATAGATAGGCGATGCATATTTATAACTTGACGTTAAATAATAAAATATGATATTTTAACATCTATACGACTATACGTTTTCACAAAATAACAACAATTTAACAGATTTATGCCTTCAAAATATGATTTATCTTTCATTTAGATCAGTTTTTATTTAATATGATAACACAACATAATGTACATAAAATATATTCAAAGTACTTTTTATAATCTCAACTTAATACAATTAGAAATGTTCTTATATTTTTCAAAAAATATACCTCCGTAGGTTAGTCATAAGTCATTGTATGTATGTCAATCAGCTATTACTTATTAATACATATTGATAAATAACTCTGTATAATTTGTCATAAATTTTGTTTGTTTCAAAATTAAAATGTAATTGCAATATGCAATTATAAATTAATTGTATCTATTATATATATATATATTGGTGTAATATATTTATAGCTTTATAAAAATATTGTATTTTTAAATTTCCATAATAAAAATGATTAAAGAATATAAGCTTATGTACTAATTTAATTACCATTATTTATGATAATTTCAGACGTTATTTCAATGAATGGCTTGATAGGTACACCTCTCGGTGTTATATTCCGGAATGCGAAGGGACAAATGGTCAAAGGGAGGAAAATATAATTATTACCATAGCAACCCTGCCGGTCTCGCAGTCATGGCGGCGGAACCAGACGACAAAACCAATAATATTACTTTAAAACAAACACCAAATTTGCTTTTGGATTGTTAGTATCAGATTATTAGTTTTGATAACTAACTAGATTCCATTTTCAAACTCGGTATTATGAACAATTTGGAAGGTTTACGTAAATAATTAAATAAAGGCAATTCGTAATTTGAAATATAGAGTGATAGTAACAAACTAACAAATGATTGGAATGTAGAAATAATAATAATCTGGGTTCTTATTGATATCATTAGTAATTTATAGTGTAATAGAAATCGATAATTAAACATTTTTTTGAGAAACATTCAAATATGTAAGTTTAACTTGTTTATGATGTTTAAATAAAATATTAAATAATGTTAAGGTTAATTTACTTTGTCGGACAATAGTATCTTTATTTTCCAGACAAAGTAATTATTCACTTTTTAGAAATATTTTCTAAAAGAGAGTATTAAGGATTCAATGGTTAACTTTTTGACACTTCATATTAGAATACAGAACATTATTAAGTAAAGAAAATAAATAAAACAAATAATGTAAGTTAACATATGTATAAATTTATTTTATTTTATACAATAAATGTAATGAGGAAGGTATTGGAGTGTATGTATTGCTGTTATACAACCTTTTTATGCTGGTTTTGTGTATGAAAATTTCATAAAGTTGAGCTTTAGAATTGTCAAATTTACAATACTATATCTACTATACTATATACTATACTAATAATATCTCTATACTTATATATTTCCACGGAATAGTGGAAATTGTGTTAATAAAATATAAAAATAACAATGATATCATATACTAAAATCTTAGTCCGTGGACGGTATTTATCGTGCAAAACTGAGATAAGTGATTTTAATAGGTATTTTAAATTTTGTTTTATTTTGTAAATTTTTTTTTTATGATCGCTTTATATAGAACAATTAAAGTATTTTGAGTTGTATTTGGCATATTAGTAATCAAAATTTGCACATGAAGTCAACATCGTGATGGCGTGATTAAATAATTCAAACTAAGAAAATTAAAGAAAATCTCATTTAGCTGATCTGAATTAATCATATAATATTTCTTCTCCTGTAAAATTTACTATTTTGGACTATACGCCTTTAACGATTTAAACTAACGATATCATTGCTCCGTTAAGAATCTAAAAGTTAAGAAGATGTTCGGAATCATATTGGAAAATGTAGTTTTGAATATATACATAAGTAGGTATAAAAATATCTAATAACTAGTACAATAAATTAATAGTAATAAGTACCATATACTATACTAGTTGATAACATCTATAGGGCTGTATATTTGTAGAAAAATGGATTTTTTTTAGTTATAATCGTAAAATACAGATTTCTTAACACAAATTTTAAATTGGCATTTTTGATTTCTTAAATATTTTTGGTTATTTTTCAATTTGTTATTATTTGTTTTTCATATTTTTAAGTAGATTTCAGTATATTTCAGTAGATTGAAACTTCTTACACGCATTTTATAAATTGTTTTTTTATTATATAAATATTTTAGACATTCAGCGCGTATTTAAATATTGTTACTTAAGTAACAATATTTGATAGAGTGTAAGATTTGGAATTTAATTTGTGATTTTGGTGTACCTTAATGAATTACTGAATTTTCAAGATATTAACGACATTTTTAAGATTTGTATTAATGCTTTATTAAATTGGAGACCTGAATAATACTTAGCTCTATCATCTTCATCAAATGTGACCATCTAAATCAGCGCCATAATCAGTTACTATGGCTGTGCCAAGTATAAAGTAATTTTAAGTAGGCTTGCCTACAATCTACAAACATTGGACTTTTAATATTTAAAAAGGCAGTGATTGAATTAGCAAAATGTTAAGTTATTAAGAGATATAAAAACTCACCAAAATTTTAATTTCCTAATACTTACAATCTGTTGTAAGACATTAAAAAATACAATTAGTAAAATGTTCGCCAAAATATTATTGAAAACCCCGTATTCTGTGATAACCAATACCCATAATACCTAACCTAATCTAACTCATACTATGAGCAAGTAGTAAGTATTTGAAATTTTTTTTATTTAATAATATATTTGAAATATTTAACTTAATAAATTCTAATTTTATGGATTGTAAAAATCTTGTAACCAAATAAAATATAGCGGGTTAACTCAATAATATTTTTAGTAATTTATCGAAAATAAATAGACAATTATTATATATTTTACATTTAATTTTTTTTTTTACTATCTAAACAAAATGTTATGCCTGTTTTGTATGTATATTTTTAGATACAGTGTTCATACAAAAGCTCACTGTTTTATGCTTTGAAGCATATTAACAACGATAGTTTTATTGAAGCAAATCATGATACATTGATACAAAATCAATAAATAAACGCACAGCACATTAAAACCTATTCTTTGTATTTTTATCATTCCATAACTTAATAATGTTTTATTTATGCAATTACGTATGCTCTTTCGTTAACTCTAAATCGTATACAATAAACTGACAAAAAAAACAACAATAATTTTGGTATTAAATAGCGCCGACGGCACACGTGCGACAATGCGTTTGTTGAAAAAAGTTTGTCGATTGCAGATATTATGCCGAATCAACACCTATAGGCTACTGAATATGAGCTTTGCTAATTACAAACCAATCAAACTTTCGATCAATCTAGAAAGGTGCATTTATACTGCACCGAACCACAGTGCCTACAAACAAATTCAACTATACCTACACATGACCTATCTATACAGTCAAATCAAAGTGGTCGTTGCGTGTTGAGGACAGAAATTAGTTCAAAACTCAGAATATACTTACGGCTGAAAGCAAAAATGTTAAATAAATTCCTTTTTATACCAATAACTGTCCGATCTCTGGTCTATACCTATTGCACACGTCATGTATACTTGCAATTGATTGAGAAAATTCTAAAAAAAAAACTAATACACTCATTACATAACTATACTCGTGATGTATATAACACCTATAATAACTCTATTAAGTTCAAATCTGAAATCGAGTAAAGGCGGATTCGTAGTCTGCAGACCGGTTAGGTTAGATTGACCCGTTGACCGTTCTTCAACTACAATAGGTACCTATACAAGAATATGACGTCGGAATCAATACAAGCGCCATTTTGCAAGATATCACTATCAGGTTCGTATTTCGCCGTATAGTTTACACTGAAAAGAACTTCATGAAAAAAAAAACTGAGGTATGCGTTTGTTTACACGTTTGCTTGGCGTTGACTGAAATAATACATAAATAAATAAAAGCGGAGCACGAATAAGATGTTTGAACAAGGGATTTGAAAGAATCATTCCTCAGGAATGAAATAGCTGAAGCATACTTGTATATTCAGAGTTCACACACTCCCGAATTGATGTGGATTCTAAGTTGATGCCTATATACGTTTGGCGGTTACTTATACCTAATACCTATGATACATTTTTGATCTATTTGATTACAAACACGTATAACATCATATTATAATATTATGTATTTGTTAAATATAATGTTCGTTTTTAAGATCATGATAGATTTATATGGTCATTTGATCACCTGTTTTGACTCATCGTGAGTTGACATTCTTGTATCTGAATTTTAAGAACTCAATTAAAATTATATAGGTAGTTATTCTTTTGAATAAAGAATTCATTATGTTATAGATCAATTCAGACATCAAAGATTATATTTTTTATTAATCTGCTATTGTATTTAATTTTCGGTTTATTAATTATAGAAAATTCGATTATAATCATCATCCATCAATAGCTGAATATAGTAAATATAATACTTTATTGAAATTTGATAAAATATGTATTTAGAATTATCCGATTTAATTCAATATCATGCAAACAAGAAAACCCATCAATACAGATAACGATGCATTGACCTAATAGTAGGATCATACTTGAGAATAATTATGTGAACTTACGATTTCTGATTTAAAACAAAAACTATTAACTTTATGAACAACTTAAATATTATTACCAGCAAATAGCGATAATTTCATAGTACCTACCAATAACTATCCAACTTTGATGTATTTTAGTGTTTGTATATTCAGCTTTATATAGGTAAGATTAGCATATATTTTTATAATTCCAATAAAAGTTCAGTCTTTCATATCTACCAATTATTTATTTTGTTTGCATGTAAACCAAAAATTGCTATAACATATATTATCATCTATATATTATTCATAAAAATAAACGTATGATTGAAATACTTGTTTTAAACTATTCGATATTGTAAATCAATAAATAAACAATTTTCCTATTTCTATGAAAAATTATAATTTAATTCATCTCATTTAATTTGGATCATCACATTAAGATATAAAGTTTTGTTCAATTTATCAAGTAGATATCTACAACTTACATGACATGAAATGTGAATACAGTTTAGATTTTAAAACCGATAAGTAAATACCTTTCACTATTTGGAGAACATTTAGTATTATAAACAGATTTAATTCGATGACAATCTATTATTAGGTATAGTTAGAACATAAAAGTATTGTATTGATATTTAAAAAAGTTAAATACTACAAGTAAAACATTATAAAGTGAGTGTGTGAAATAAAATAATAAGTTAGTTTAGATTATATTTTTCAATAATACTTTTTTTTTTATAAGTTCTATAATTTTATGAGCTAGTTAAGTACTTCAAAATTAGAAGTAAAACTTATTATTTTGTTTATAGGGGAGGTCTTAACACTCAAACATTTTTAAAAATATTAATGATAAAATTGTAAGTAATAGTAAGACTATCAACATTGATTTAGAAATATTATATTATACTTATTATTTTTTATTTCAACTAAAAAAATTAATTTAATAAAATAATGATGATTTTGGTTTTATTCTATTAGTTGATGATAAACTAAACTTTCAGGTAGTTGGAAAAAGTATAAATATACCTACTAATGTTATAATGTTAAATATAACTTAACTAATTAAGCGTAGTATATTACAAAGTAAATTATTGTAATAATCACATTTTTATATGAAATCCTTACAGAACGTAGACTCAATAACGATTACAAAGAAATCAATATTAAATAATAGAGGTTAGAAGTATTTAGAATTTTTTCCGGTTTGTGTAACGCTATTATAAAGACATTTTTTTTTAAAACATTTAAAATAATGAATTCTCTAATTTTTATATAATATAATACACCTATAGTGATCTTAATATTATAATTATATTTATTAAACTCAATCAATCTTTATACTTTATGAAAATAATAATATATGTTAATCAGATAAATAGTTTTTTAGTCTCTAAACTTATTAAATATCATAAAAATTATATTGTTTATTATAACGAAAAATATATTTTACCTGCTAAATCATGCAATCTAGGTCCAGCGTAAAACATTCCTGCTCTAGCAAACCACTCAAGTTGCATCTGTTGTAATTGGCCAGCAGATACATTTGAGCGATTGGGATTTGCAGTTGTGGCTGAAACTGTTGCGATTGTTGAGCTTGAAGAATTATTATTGGTGTTCGTGTCTATACGAGGTAATGGTTGAAATGCTGAAGATCCGTGAATAAACCCAAACCCGCCATTCCGTCTATGGTCGCGGGTTAAAAGTTCGGAAGCTGATGAAGTGATTGGGAAGTCAGACTTCAAGTAGTTGGAACTGTAAGTCAATGATCGCATTGCCGTGGTCGAAATCGCATCGTTTTCGTCGCTGTGTTTACCTTCGTATCCGTATTGTTGTTCCGGCCCAGGAGATATTGAAGCACTGCGGCTTGAACAAGGGGTAGACGAACAGTCTGATGACGCGGTCAATGATGTCTTGCGGGAAACTTCACGGTGGCCTAGCAACGCTTCAATACAAAACGAAGTTTTCTTCGATTTTGACGGAGAATCACTTATTGGTTTTTGTTTTAAATCTAATGGGCTCGCCGAGTACCGTACTCTGGAACACGAGTCTTCTTCGATATCAGACCGCGACATAATTAAATGATTCGCGTTTTCAGCAGCTATTTTATAAATGGGTAATTAATATGATCAATTAATTTGATTGGTTTATTTATGCGAAATAATACTGCAGCATCAATCGATGTGTTTCTACAGCGCACATGTGGTCGACTGTTACGAAATGGAGTTGATCATACAGAGAACGATTGTAAAAACCATTCGGCTACTTAACAAGGGGGCGAGGGTTGGCGAAACAACTACCAGTACATGGGGTGAGAAAAGGGAAGTGAACGGAACGACCTTATTGGTTGCCGTTTTGTATAGAGGGCCACGCCTCTATCTCTTATTCTTTAGTAGTTGGTATACATATATGCGGGGTTACGGGCTTTTAACAACTTGTTAGTATCTTTACCAAACGCACTGATCGTATTATTTGGCTTATTCATTTCTGTTCACGAGAACGATGTGATTTTATATCGCATTATTTATGTTTTTTTTTTTTTTTTTGTCACGCTTATAAATCTAACAAACATTATTCGAGTAGCCAAAAATATGAGTAACCAAATTATGAACAACACGCTGCTCTCGCGCTTAGTATTTTTTTTATACAAGCTTTAAGAAATTATCATAATTTATATAACTATAATACACCATAATATGTTGGTACCTATTTTACCTACACTTATACAATATACTTTTTTATATTTGCATAATATTGTTATTGATTAATTGACATGCAATACATTAAACCAAGCTATCACATAATAAATTACAATCGTTTCTCTATTATAATATTAAAATGTACATTTATCTTTTTAATTCACACATTTTTTTTTTTGATTTCCAGTTGTGTTGCTACTTTTTTCCGTATTTGAATTTGAATGCATTTATTATCCTTCATATTACTGTTTTATATAATGATTACAAATATTATTATTGCGTATATATCTATGTAATAATATAAATATAATCTTATTGATCCACGCAAACGTAGCTATACGGACCAAATAAAAGCTGTGACGATTTTTTTTTATCTTTTTATCCTCAGTTGTTGTATGGTATTCTGCTAAATTCATAAAAAATAAAAAATAAAATTTATTGGTAGGTATTATAGTATTATATTAGTATCTATACTTGTAGAAAATAGGTTCTTATTATAGATAGGTATACTGCCAAATGTCTATAGGCATTAATATTTTAATATACAATCTATTTTGTTCTGTTGTAATTTAATTTAATTTTTATTACACCATAATATTATAGTCAGCTGGCGTATATATATATTTTAAAAGACCAATGTTGTTCCGTTGTTGGATACCTACCCACTTCGAGGCTTACGTTCTATTTTTTTACTTTACCAAACTATATGCTGAGTAAATAAGTGTACTTGTGTCTTGTTGGCGAACATCAAGCTCTAATATACCCTGCAGGGACTACGGGTAATAAGCGGCGGATCTGATCTAATCAGAGTCCGCACGGTCTGCCGAAAACAAACATAGTTTTCGTAATTCCAGTCACGTACGAATGGGAAGGCTGGCGTGCGAGTATTAAGCTATTTATCGTTTTCCGCGACGACTTATAGTTAAGTTTTGCGTCGTTTGCGCATGATAATGTATACGAATTCTCCATTGTGATCGTTCGAATGAAATATTACAACTGTTTGAGCTGAATAAGTTGTTCAGTTCGAGACTAATATAAACGGCTGTTTTTGAAATCGACAATAATTTTCTCAACAGCGTGTAATTGAATTGTTGCGTTATGATTAGCGTTAATATATACAGATATAGGTACACGTTTTGACGAGTATTTTGACTGCTGGTGTAGTTTAAAATTGTAGTTTAATTGTTAATATGTTTAAATAACCTAAAATGTTACTTACAAAAATACTTTAAAAATAATAGATCATGAGAAAAAAAGCTATGTTCATTTAAACGAAAATGTATAGTATATTGTAATATTGTATTATAGGCGTACATTAAAATATTATGGTGCCGGTAAATCATTGTTGTGCATAAGTCATTATTGTGACTAAGAATAACTAGGTACGCATACCTACCCTTTATTGAGATTACAATTCACAACACTTTGTAAGACAAAACAAATCTTCAAAAAAAAAAATAATCAATTTAAACGAGGCGTTAACACTGATATTCTTATTCGTTCCTATACTGAACATTTGTGTCGTAAGCTTAATTTTAAATTATAAGTAATGACGAACCAATATTAAATTCAAAGAAGATCATCTAAAAAAACTATGATGTTAGTATGTTATAATTTTTGTAATATATGAAAATATACAATTAACTATTATTTTATAAAAAATTACCTCCCTAAATGTTTATTTATTCTAAAAATAATTTAGGTTTAGTGAAGTTATCTATCATTATTATTGTTAAATCAATAAGTTCATTGTAATTTCCATACATATAGTAAACATTAATTTAAAAAAATGTAATAATTTATTTTGTATCTAAATATTCTAAGATATTATAGAGTACGATTTATCTCTTTCTTTAAAATGTTAACTCTTTTTATATCTAATTTTTAATTAGGTATATATAAAGTAGATACTTGAAACTACAAATTCTATTAAAATCTAAATTATGATTTACTATAAGTACCTACTATAGGTGTGTATTAATAATGTACCTATCATATAAAATATAAGTATATATTGTTAAGTATTATTAATTCTCATTGTAAACGTTCATAATAAAAACATATTATATAAAAGATTTCTCAAACTAAGTATTGAATTAAACAGAATAATATTATAAACAATAATTTGTATAAACAATACACATAATATGTAAGAAATATTAACAACACTACATGATTGATTTTAAAATCCATGCCATTATACAGGTACAGACATTTATAGTAAGTACTTAAATACCATCAGATCCCAATTATCTACTCATTTAGTTGCAAAATATTGTAGGTACTACACCATTAAACAAGGGCAAAGAATAAAGTTAAGAATTTCAAAATAAAATCTTCTAAGCGTTAGCAGTGAGTTCATTCAAATAAGTTAAGTAAATGTGTACATTTTATTTATAGGTTAGTCTACTGAATAATGACGTTGTTAATTTAATTTAATTTTGAGGTGTATGAACTTAGAATTTAGCCCCACCTAAAGCAATCAGATCTATATAATGGTACTTATAGGTTGTACTAATGATGAAGTGGTAAAAATAATAAATAAATGTAAAACTGATATTGTTTTGTCGTTCCCCTTGAAATGTTCATAGAGGCTTACATTATTGTACGCAAAATATTGATAATCACGTGATTAGCACAGGATAGTCGAAGTATTATATATACCTATATATAGCTATGGAGTATGTACCTACTTATATTAAAATTTAAAAATTTAAAAACCATACCTAATTATATGACACTCTAAAACCTACAATCTAATAAATTAGTTTTATCTGTATTTTTGAGATATCAAAAGACAATTTAATGACTAAATATGGTTAGATAAACATTTTGTCATAGGCGCCCGCAGGGGGGCAAGCTGGGGCACTTCCCCCCTGGCTTTTTCAAAATATTTTTTTTTAATTGAATGTTTTAAGATAAATTACTATATACTATATAACAAGTTGAAAGTGGTTATAAAAATAGTAATATACTATTAGAAACATTAAAAACATTAGATTAGATTTAATTGATCTAATTAATAATAACAAATATTATGAAGAAATTGTTGATCGTTTCGGAAGAGATGTGAGACGATTACAATTTCTTTTTGAGAATTAGTTACCTTTACCTTTTACTTATACCTATGTATCTAATACCTATATTAATTATAAAATAATTTGTAATATAATAAAATAAAATATATTCAAAACGAGTATAATAAAAAAGGTTATTATTTTAAAACACCCAGTAAAATTATAATATTTATCCTCAAATCCTAACATTGCCCCCCCCCCCCTTAGAAGAATGTCTGCGGGCGCCTATGCATCTTGTTATTTCATTATTAAATAAAAAATAATATAACAAAATATATAGGTACAATTCATATTCATGTTAGTTTATTTTTCGTTTTTAGATAATTTATTAAATAATTGTAGTGTGAAATAAAAATCTATTAACATTTTATTTTATATATTTTATGGTTTTTACTCATCGCAGTATTATCTAGCTTTTTAGTGATTTTTCTTTAGTTTATACCTACCTATTACGGAAAAAAAATCGTTCGTAAAAATATAATTTAAAAATTAAAGCCAATATACGATTATAATAAGGGTGCCTATGTGAACATATTGAATACTTTTCAAGCTTCATTGCACACTCACCGATGATATAATACTATAATTAATAAACTTGTTTTTATTAGATGACTGGTTGATATTGATATATGTAGAAATACATATTTGGTTCATGTCTGTATATTTATAATTGTGCGTCTTATAATAAATATAAGTCCCAAGCCTTTTGATCATATATATGTTATAACTATATTTGAGTTAATACAAAAATATTAAATATGATTTACAATTATAATATCAATTTATGATACATGTAATGGCTTTAAATTATCCTCCTCAAAATTGTTTTAGAATAGTATAGCAATAATATACGAATGTTTACAATGTACCTACATTATTATATTATTTTATACCTATATAATATAGAAAATAATATAATAAAATGACATTATTTTTTTCATTTATTTATGATATTAAGGGCTTAAGAAACTTATTTTTAAACACTTATATACATAAATATTATACGTATACCTAAAATAAATTTTATTCTAAGTACCTTCTATATAGATTTAAGAATAATATCGAAAACATAATACTAATCTTCTATTTCATTACCTATCTATTAGACCAATAAACATGCTTAAAGTTTCAATAACTTTATTACTACAAATTTTTTTTTTTATATATCATAAAAAAATCAAAACTGTTTTACGATCTATGAGAATTCAATAAAAATTATTAGCTCTAAAACACGTTATTTATAAATGAAAGCGTAATAATATAATATTCGCTAGATGTACATAAAACAATTCAATATAAAAACGATTCATGATCGGCAGAAAAAAGAAGTCTCATTACGAAGCCGCCATTTTGGAATGATGATACGCAACTTGGCACTGAGCTCAAGAAACAAAATAAAATCTAACGAAGCGTTACATAATTTGATTTTAACCTACGCCTCCCTAGCTTTGTGTAACCAGAGGGAAAAACAATTTTCCCACCACACTATATATATACGTGCTTACGTATAAGCTTACTACTCATATTTTCATTTACGCTACAGTTATTTTCAGTAGTGTGGTCGCGTAGGTATCCAGAATTTTTTTTTGTGGGTTCAAATATTCCTATTCACCCTCTAATAAATACTGATATTCACATACATAAACATTTATTTTGTTTTGAGTTAATTATATAACCGTATATAGTTATAACTTATATAATCTTTTAACCCAAGTTTGGAAGGTATGGGAGGCTGAAATCAAACGGTTAGGTGTATCGTGTATTTATTATTGATAAATTATTTATGTTATATATAAGAGGCTATTATAGTTATTAGACAACAAATATGAATACAAGAATAATTATAATTATTATAGGATAAGTTATTATTCTTGATTAAAAAAAAAACTTGATAATAATAAACTCCTTTTAATAAGTATTATAATAAGGGACAGTTGTAGGTGTCAAGTGTAGGTACCTCATAATTGAGATGGAAGTCCTAGTAACTAGTAAGACACTATAATGTTTATTATGTTAAATTTTAATTCAATTAAAATCAATCGTTGCAAACAAAAAATGATTGTGAACAATGACGGTATGTTATCTAGGATAACTTATTCTACATTAAAAAGTATGATTCGTGATATTTTTTGGAGACCGAGCTGCTCCGATGAATTTATTGATTTTACTATAATGTGATGGGTGTTTTTATGTTTTTTAATCTTCATTCTTCACTTTTTGGGAAAGTAAAAATTACTTTGATTTTCTTTAATCACATCATTTCTATAGTAGGAAAGTGAATCTAGTTGGTACTTGTAGCCTATTGGGTCAAAGGTAGAAATTCCAAATAGTTTTCAAAAGGGTTAAGAAAACAAACAAAAAATGAATGAAAAACTGAATTTATACAAAACCAGTTTTGAAAAAACTATTTTATGTTTTGAAGTAACTAAAAAAAATAATTGTATTTATGCAATTTTTACCGAATGTTTAAATTACCGACTTCTATGCACTGTAACAATTTACAAAAAATTGCAATTTGTGTTAAGATTTTTATATTTATAACTTTATAAGCATTGTGGCAATTTTGAAATATATTAATTTCTTTTAATTACAATAAAAAATGTTGCTCTATCAAAATAGTTGAAAAAATATAGTACAGTGTTCGTGTTCCCCAAAGCATGTTATTGTTAGTTGAATTAAAAAAAAGTTGAATGTAGATCTAAATTTTTTTATGTGCATCTGAAGTAAAAATGTTTACGAAATTAATAAAAACCACGAAAATTAACAAATTATTTCGAGATAGAAATTCATAAAAATTGTTTTATGTATATCTAAAATTTGAAATTTATTTACCAGAATCTTTTAAGTTTTCTTACATTCAAGAAATAAGGTTAACTGGAAAGTCAAATTAGTTTGATACGAACGCTTGAACTTAGGATATTAAATTGGATATTTGCTCGTAAATTAAAAGTCATACGGCGATTATCTTATTTTGTTGTTATTCAAAAACTATTAACCGTAGTTACTTGAAATTTTCATCAAATCATTATTTTATCAATTTTCATACATGGTAAAATTGTCAAAATAATTTGACTTGTTTTGAATTACCTATTTACAGTCTAGACCAACTAGATTCACTTTCACGCTAGAAAAGATACAGTAGTTATAAAACAAAAGTGTAATATACTATTTTTAAAAACTGATTTGAGTACCTTTTCACAAACACCAACCAATTGTTTTAATACCCATTTGAAGTTTTAATTTTGGAAAATTCATTAAAATAGCGAACATTCAATCAAGAACTAGCTTTTTTTTAGTAAAAAGCTTATAAGATCTTCAATTTTTATAGCTAAGGTTTGAAAATGTAAAAGAATATCTTTAAATCTTTTACTAGACCCAAAAATTCCAAAGATATTAAAACTACATTATTTTTTATAAACATATCAGCCTAGCTAAATTAATCAAACACTTTTAAACAGTTTTGTACGAATTCAAATAAATTATTCTTATGGACTTAAAATGTTAACATGTATTCAATCAAAATATTTGGATTTATTTTAAACTATTTTTCCATTTGTAAATGGATTAGTATTGGATTGTTTATTCACCTATTTATAGTTTATACCATAAACCTATTCATATTGCTCTACGGTGGGTAAGGAGATATTTCTGGTATTAACTCAAAATTTAGTTATAATATAATAATACGACGATAGAAATATACACTATCGTAATAATTAAAAATTAATATTATGAATTCAATTTTTTGCAATACAATAATTCAATGTACGTTTAATATTATTATATTTAATAAGATGAGTTACTATTTAATATTAATATCAAAAAATATATCATGAAATATACTTAATATAGGCTGTCTTCACTTAGAATCGTTTTTACTTTTTCGTATAACGAGACATTATACATCACTGACTTTAAATTTAACACATCTATTACGACGACTCTGGACTTATTGTATAGCACCGGCCATTATTACTTGCCCATCTTCTTTATTTATTTTATTAATTTATTATATTATTATATTAATGGTATTTTTTATATATTTTAAATTGTTGTCTAGTTTCTGTAATGATTAGAAACATACTGTCTAATTTTAGTGGGTAATATCGTATAAAATAAACCTTGTATCATAAAATATAATAGTTACAGTCGCAACGTATTATTGTGTTTCAATAAGCGACGAGTCTCTGAATTTTCAATATGTGCATGCGTGATGCAACTTCTCGCATAATTATTCATAGGTTATTACATTACAGAATCATTCTAATATTATAAGGTACCATATTAATTTGTGGATATTACATAAATTACTAGAATACATAGATGTTATACTATTTTTTCAATACAATAATTTAATGTTCAAAACACAATATTATAATGATTTGATAACAAATCATCTTAATCATCTATTGTCATATATGCGAGAAGTTGCATGGTGGACATATCGAACACCCTAATTCGATGACTCGTCGCTTGTATAGGCAACACGATTTAAGAAATAAACTCAGCAAATAAATTAAGTCAAGTATATAATTCAATTGTATTGGGCATTCGCCATTAATCGAATAATGAAAGTAACGAAAATTAGGAATATATAAGAGTTAAAATGTGAACTTTAAAAATTTGAATATGTAATACAGTTACCTATATTGCTGGCAACGTTACTACAGAATTTCGTGCTCAAAAGTTTAATATACTGGTTTTTACTTTTTATTATGTCGGTAGTTATTTCATTTTTTCAACTTGAATGTAGGTACTTAAATAAACATTTTTTTCCTAACTAAATAGGTTGATTGCGTCAAGAAAAGGTTTAAATTAAATTACATGCAAATTATGATATTAATTATTACTTACTAGGTAATTTAAAAAAAAAATATCTGGAGCTTAGTCTTACAGATATTTGGTCCCTTCTTTAATTTTCGTTCTTATCAAATATTTATAATGAACAAATTCAATTCTATGATGATTTTGTTGTTTAATATTGAATATGTATTTTATGTTAGGTATAAAAATGTTGTTCTTAATTTCAACTTTTTTTTTTTCTAAACTATCTGTAAATATCTTAATGATAAATAACTATGATAATTTTAGTATTAAAGACTAATTAATACATAATGTGAACCTTTTCGCCCAAGAATTAATGTAATAAATAAATAAATATTAATTAATTAATAGTTAGGACCATTTCACTAGCCTTCTTTCAAACGTAATTCCGAAATTTTGTATTCAAACATGACATTACGTCATTACGTTTATAAGTCGTATGTTAAAGTTTGGAAAAACAAAACTTTCGTTACCTACTAAAAAAATTACTAAAAAAATATTAAGTTATTAAAATATCAAAATAGGTAGCTGGAGATTTGGGGCTAATTTGAAAAAAAAACTTTTATGAATTATTTACTGAAAAAAATTTACAAAGTTAGAAAATTCTTGTGGCTCAAAAAAAATCAAAATAGCTTGAAAATTTTTATCATAAATGGTAATTTTAACACTTAGCGAACATTTCGAGTATTTAACAAAATATCAAAAATGGATGGATGGTAATAAATTAACTTGCCTATGAGGCTGTGAACATTTTAAATTCAAACGTTCTTAAAAAATTGAAGTTACTTTACATTTTTGTTTTGTTTAAGATAAAAAAATTTGTGATAAATCTTCTATTAAAATTTCTAACGTTAGATATGAATTTTTCAACTTTTCAACTTTAAATGCATATAAAAAATAATCAGGCCTTTGCTCTTCTAATATTTTTGAACTTTCGTAAAATAAATCTATAAGTATATTTTCAACCTTTTTTTCAAGTTTTTATCGAATATAATTTTTAAAAAAATTACAAAATTCAAAACTTTTCTGGGTATTAGAAGTCTATAATTCTGATGATAGAAAAAAAAAGCGGGTAAGTCGTGGATGTCGCTCTGTTGTACAGTAGGTTACTGTAATGGATGGAATTAAATTTGAATGCAATGATAGGTATCATTGTATACGAAAAACGATTCTGAATGGAGATAATTTGTCAGTCTAGGATATATTATATTTAAATATTGTCATATATTCTATTTTGAAACAAATATTTTATTTTTCAATTAAGACGCATTTTGCATATGGCATGGTTAATCAATTAGTGTAGTTATCATGTAGTTATCATAATTCATAATACCTTATATTATCATAGATATACGAATACCTGGTTTGAGGATAAATCGTTATCATTACGTGATTTCATAAAAATTTAAAATTCAAATGCTCAAAACATTTTTTCTATAATGACGCTTCAAATTTTCTCTATATTTATTTGAAGCAAAACTTATTGGAAAACTTGGTGTTAAATTTTATAACCTTAGATATAAATACAAACAATATTATGAATTTTGCACTACAAAATAATTTGCAAATATTCATGGTTTTGACGAATTTTTGTCAATATTTGAAATTCAAATGCTAATAAAAATGTAATTTGAATTTCTGGTGGACATTTTTTTTTGAGATAAAGATTGACAAATTTGTAAGGAATCTTTTATTAAATTTTCAAAGCTTAGATTTAAAAAGAAATTTTTTTATGAATTTCAAACTTATAATAATTTGCGAATTTTCGTAATTTTTACGTATTTAGACAAAATTTGAACTTTAAATGCTTATAAAAAAAAAATGTGGCTATATATTTCTTTTATTTTTCAACTGCTATTGCAAAACTATATTATGAGCCTTGTATTAAATTCTCAAATCTTAGAATTAAAAAGAAAAACTTTTATGAATTTTGATCTAAGATAATTTGAACATTGCCGTAATTTTTATGTATTTAGTCAAAATTTGAACTGTAAATGCTTATAAAAAAAATATGTGACTATATATTTATTTTATTTTTCCAAAGCTATTGTAAAAATATTTTAGGAGCCTTGTATAAAATTTTCAAATCTTAGGTATAAAAGCAAAAGTTTTTATGAATTTCTAGGATAAAATAATTTAAGGAAATTTTCGTGATTTTTAGGTATGTTGTCAAAATTAAAATTTGAATACATGTAAAAAAAAAATTGTGGCTATACATTTATTTTATTTTTCAACTGCTATTGTAAAAATATATTATGAGCCTTGTATTAAATTCTCAAATCTTAGAATTAAAAAGAAAAACTTTTATGAATTTCGATCTAAGATAATTTGAAAATTGCCGTAATTTTTACGTATTAAGTCAATATTTGAACTTCAAATCCTAATAAAAAAAATCGTGCCTATGTATTTTTATAATTTTTTAATCACTATAAGAATAACTTATGAGGATCTTTGCATTAAGTTTTCAAGTATTTTGATAGGGCCATAAAAATTTTATCGACACTTCAAAATAAAATTTTCAGAAAAATTGAAAATTTCAGTTGTTTATAAATACCTCAAAAAAGTCAAAATATTTTGAAAATTAAATCATGTAAAGAAAATGCTAATCTAAATAACTGGTAAAATTTTTCAAGTATCTATGACTTATACTTTTTGAATAATAATAAATGTTTAAAATCGTTTGAGGATAAATCGTTATCGTAATGCTATTTCGTAAAAATTTAAAATTCAAACGCACATAAAGTTTTTCCTATAATGATGCTTCGAGTTTTCTCTATAGCTACTTGAAGGAAAACTTAGTTTTGTATTTTTAATCCTTAGTTATAAACGAAAAAAATTTTATGATTTTTCAACTTCAAAATTACTTGCAAATTTTTGCGTTTTCGACAGATTTCGTAAAATTTTGAACTGTAAAACGCTTATTAAAAAAAATTGTGACTTACGATATTTAATTTTTTTTAGCTACAATAAGAACAACTCATAAGGAACCGTGTATTAAATTTTCAAGTTTTTTTGGTCGTCCAACATTTTTTTACTGACACTTACTTGCTTACTGACTGGTCTATAAATAACTCAAAAAAAGTCAAAATTTTTTGAAAATTAAACTGTATATAAATATCACTAACATTAACATTTGGTGAAAATTTCAAGTATTTACAGTGATTAGTTTTTGAATTATAACCATATAAAAATATCGATTTGGTCGAAAACTGGTTTTGCGTAAAAATTCCCGTTTTTCTGTCATTTTTTTTTTTGTTTTTCTCGATTTTTTTGAAATTTGTTAGAAAATGTTTACTTTTGACTTCTATAATGCACCAAGGATCTTCACTTTTACATCGGAAACCACCCCCAAAGTTTGAACTTGAAGCATTATTTCGACTAGTTATGCTGTACACAGATACAAAAAAAAAAAAAAAACACACATCATTGTAAAATCAATACATTCATCACTTCGTTCAGAATCTAAAAACACATAACCGAACATCTTGCCCGACTTCGTTATATTTGCGTATCACTTTATTTCATTTATAACAATACATAGATATAAGATATAATAAGTAAATGAATATCAAAAGCTAATGGGATAATTAAACTTCAACCGCTGAAGGATGGTACCTAAATGATATCTAAGTAAAGAAAAAGTATGAGTAAAATAAGCACTAACAATAATTTAAAAATTACAATTATTCTGATTAGATACTCACTAGATACCTATAATACGATGATTAATTTCTTAAATACCTACATATGTAACTATAGTTATACATATGAATATTATAATTATTTATAACTCGTAATATAATATATATTTTAAGTAATAAGTTAAATTAACTAATATTGTGTAGGACAGGCAGGTATCTAATAATGATAGTTATTCGATTAGTACTTTTTTTCTGGCATGTGAACATAATAATGAAATTGTATATGTATTCAATGATTTTTTTTATGGTGAGTATATTAAATAATAATACAACATATGATGTTTTCAAACAAAATTTAATCTCGTTAGGAGTTGTGTGCGAACAGACTGAGTGATAGTTTTATTGTGCGTGGCGAGAATGTGAGGAGCCAAACTGCTGTTACCAATCACCGTAATCTAATCACGTGCGAATACAAAAGTCACATATCGGAAATTGTTGTTTGGCAAACCTTATACTGTTAGTGTTAGATAAAATGATACAATTTGTGAATGTCTGTATATATGTACATATATATTTATTATTTCTTGTTAACATTATATGTACTGTACGTTATACCTACCTACCTAGATCTGTATTTATTTCAATCAGATTTTGGTGTTTGAAGAATTTATGGCATTATTTTATTTTACACTTTTTGCACGATACGTTAAGCTATTGACTGATCATATTTTAAAGTATAAATTACCTACGTGGACGGCCACACAATTTTATTCTGATATTTTAAAAATCCTCGAACTTTTTTGTCTTAAGGATTCGAAGCGATTTGTGGTGCTATAATAGATACTATAAGAAATAATAAAGCAGTAAGCACCACAGTTAGAAATATGTAAATGAAAATTGTTTTGGGTTATTTAAAAACAACTAAACTTGTCAAAATTTGTATAACCGACGAATTTAAAAATTGATTTTAACGTAGATATAGAAAATAGTGTATACTTACCTATAATATATAAGTACTTTTATAATACTACTTATTTTTAAAAGTGAACAAAGAACGAACGTATGCCATAATTAATGATTCATAAAATGTTTTATGGTATCTGTAGTTAGCAAGATAAAAGTTTTCAACTGTGTCGTAGTGGTACCTCGGGCAACTCGAATTGAATAGATCGCTTTTCCAGAACACAATATAGGAAATCAAGTTAAAATTATTAACTATAATATTTCCATAGTTCAAAATAAATAAAACCTGTTTAATTATTTATAATGATTATTCGAAAATTAAGGTTAACATTAAACATTATAGAAATAATTCGATTTCCAGAATATGCGATGTAAATTATAGGTACCTAAGCGATAACTAAAAGATTGGGTCTGAACCGTTCTTAAATTCAATATTTAATACCTACTAAATATTGTCATAATTCATGCAATGTGCGCATAATTTTTTGTTGTTGGCGAAATAAATAAATAAATTCATATATATTAATAATTGAGGACATATAACTATCCTATGTTGATCGCCAAAATAAACGAAGCGAGACTTCTACTGGGATAGATGAATAAAAAGTATTCCATATTTTTGAATGAATAAGCGAATAATTCAATACTATTAGGTAGGTACCAGTCCGTATAAAAATCAGTGACCCGTCCACTCTTTTTAATAGTACTTAATTAATAATAAATTAATAATGATAACTGTTATTTTAATAATATCATTTTTATACCAACTTATCTATATAATTACAAAGACATTTTCACAGGGACCAAGGACGGGATGTTTTATTCCAGACCAAAAGTGAAGGAGAAGAATTGACATTAAAAAAAGTAACACATTTTATTTTATAAGTGCTTATGCGTAGTAGGTAGGTATACTTATAATACTGCTGTACGATAGGTGTTGACTGCAGAATTTCGTCATTGATTAGGTCATTACCAGGGCTCATAATTTTATGCATTAACATATCAATCTTAATCAAGTCGTATTAAATGCTAGGTAACTTAGAAATTTATGTGAACTATGAGAAGTACTATTTTGCAAATTTAGAATATTTTTATTGGCCAAAATTTGATGAAAATTGCAATAATATCCACTGTAAAACATGCATGGGAATTGTTGCATCGTAAAATTATTAAAAATAAAATGATTAAACAACCAGTGAAACCATAAAACATATACATACTTCTGATTTATTTTATTTTAATCCATATATTTTGAGTGCATGCAAATGCATAAGCCATATTGCCATAATGTACTATACATTGACGATTCCGAGCGGAGACCGTCGATCAGCATATAATATTACTGAATTTATTGTACATTTATATTGATATTTTAGATAGTAGGCAATTTATTATCTTATTCATAATACAGCTGTTTGAATTAATTTTTACCTCAAACATTTTATTTATTATATTACTAAATCTTATATTAGTTTAACTATAATATGTATATTACACTTTTTTAAGAAATGGTGTGAAGTGTAACATGTTTAAAGGAGTAATATTTAGGCAATTCATATGACATATGTAGTATGTACCTTTTTTGGCTGTCATAATGCGTGAGTAGTAAATCTAAAATAAACATAAAACATTAATGTGTAATCCGTATCGCTTGTAATTTTCGCACACGTACGCAATTGTCGCTATCTCACGGAAAAAACAGGAAAATGAAATATATTTTTGTTTGCATATCTATAAAACTACTAACAGCTGTAGTGAATTAAACATACTTCCTAAATTTCTATTGTAATTTCGAAAAATGTGCTGAATTCATAAGTTTTTTTTTGACTTTTTATTCTATTCAATGTCTCATGTGCCCAATATTAATCAAATGCAATGCAATCAATTACAGAATTTTAAATAAATTATCTAAATTAAAAATAGCTTTGCACAAAACATAAATCAGGCGTGCCCGGCCCGCGGGTCACCGAAGTATTCCAACCGGCCAGACCATTGTATAAAAATTAAAAATTTGTATAGAACATAGGTGTAAAAAAAATAAAAATAATAATTTATAATTTTAATATAAAAAAAATGTATTGAATTTTATAATACTAATAGAAATATATTAGTGTGAAATTTGGGATCGTTTTTCTTTAACTAATTTTTCAATATTTGAAATGAAATGTGAAACTCCAATTCTTAATAAGAAGTGTAAGTGTTTATCAGTAAAACATTTTGCGAAATTCACGCGTGCAAACATTTGTTCAAAAATATAAGTAGAACCAAATAATGTATTGATAATTCTTTTATTTTTGGAAAATAGTCAGAAAGGGTCTTATAAAAATGAATTAAATCTGTGATATCTTTATTAAATCTTTCAAATGATTATTTGTTTCTAAATCAATAAGTTCAAGTTGAACAGTTTCTTGGACTTCGTTTCCATCAGACAGGAATGGATTTTCAATTATCTGAAATAAAATCATATGTAATTTGAAATCTTGAAAACGGTTTTCAAATTCTATTGATAATTATTCCAACATACTCACAAAATGATTTGTCAGAACATTAATAAAAGAGTTTTGTTTAATTTATTGTCACGTTTTAAAATGTAGAAAATTTTGCTTTAATATTTGGTTTTTAAAAAGCTATTATTTCATTTCAAAAGATTTTACATCATTTATAAGCTAGAAAATAGTTTTTGGCTGTTTTTGATGTTTAATATTTAATTCATTTAAATAAGCTGAAATATTATTAATATTTTTTTTATTATTGATGTATTTTGGTACCAGCAATTAACTGTTCCTGTTTATTGTTTAATGTCCTCTAAATGTTGCTGATCTTTCAACACATCGATAATAAATGTCCATACAGTTGGTCCAGTTGGACGATGAATAGTTAATATTACATTTTAAATTGTATTGAATTTAAATATAAATTTAATAAAATATTTTTAACAATATATTTTTAAAAAAAGCGGGTAAGTCGTGTATGTCGCTCTGCTGTACAGTAGGTTAGAAGTGGGTTACTGTAATGGATGGAATTAAATTTGAATCCAATCATATTATATAATTGTATAAAAAAAACGATTCTAAGCGAAGACGGTTTATCTGTCTAGGATATATTATAGATTATTAAAAATTTTCAAATCTTAGATATAAAAAGAAAATTTTTTATGAATTTCTAGCATAAAATAATTTCTGTATTTTCGTGATTTTTACATAATATGTTGTCAAAACTCAAACTTTGAATGCTTAAAAAAAAATGTGACTATGTATTCCTTTTATTTTGCAACTGCTATTGTAAAAATATGTTAGGAGCCTTGTATTAAATTTTCAAATCTTAGAATTAAAAAGGAAAACTTTTATGAATTTCTATCTAAGATAATTTGAACATTGCCGTAATTTTTACGTATTTAGTCAAAACTTGAACTTTAAATGCTTATAAAAAAAAATCGTGTCTACGAATTTTTAATATTTTTTAACTTCTATTGTTACAATGTGTTAGAAGCCTTGTATTAAATTTTCAAGCTTTTCTACCGAACAAATAAATTTTTATCGATATTTATAGAAAAAAAAACTAAAAAAGTTGAAACATTAAAATGTCAGTAAACAGCTCAAAACAAATCTAAATATTTTGAAAATTTTATCAAATATATAAAACGCCTATATAAACATTCAGTCAAAATTTCAAGTATCTGCGGTAATTTGTTTTAGAGTTACACCAAAATAAAGAAATCGCTAAAAGTGAAAATCCAATGTTGTAAAAATTTAAATTTCAAATTCTCATAAAAATTTAATTTGAATTTCCGGTGGAATTTTTATTTGTGATAAAGATTGAAAAACTTGTAAGGAATCTTGTATTAAATTTTTAAATCTTAGATTTAAAAAGAAAATTTTTTATGAATTTCTAGCTTAAAATAATTTGTGAATTTTCGTGATTTTTACGTATTTTGTCAAAATTCAAACTTTGAATTTTTCAACTGCTATTGTAACCTAACCATGTTAAGAGCCTTGTATTAAATTTTCAAGCTTTTCTGCCTAACAAATAAATTTTTATCGATATTAATTTAAAAAAAACTAATAATGATCGAAAATTTGAAATGCCTATGAATAGTTCAACTTAAGTCGAAATTTTTTGAAAATTGCATGGTGGATAGAATATACTTATATAAACATTAGGTGACAATTTCATGTATCTATGGTCATTTGTTTTAAAGTTACATCAAAAACCAAAATCGATTTTGTCGAGAAATGAGTGTGCGTAAAATTTCTCGTTTTTCCCTTAATTTTTAGTTTGTTTTTCTCAATTATTTAGAAAAGTATTAAGAATTTTTTACTTTTGCCCCCCCCCCCCCCAAAATACCAACTAGATTCACTTTCTGATCGAACGAGGTACTGAAGTCAAAAATCGAAGCATTTTTACTGCCCCAAAACGTGATGACAGACAGAAAATAAAAAAAAACACTTCATGGTAAAATCAATACATTCATTCGCTCCGCTCAGAATCTAAAAAACTAACCAAGTAATTAACTGAAACCTCTATGCCAACTCTCTACTGTATTGCTAGTAAGGCAATAAAGTACTTGCCGATTCTTAACAATTCCATAAACTAATTGAATACTTTGGTAATCTACGACACTTTCTTTGATCCATTGGGCGGCCTATCCAGGTATCTTCAAATTTGTCAACAAGTGGTTGTAAAATGTTTTCGTTATCTGTGTAATATTGTGAATCTATTAATTCTTCAAACGCATCTATCACATAATTTTCTGGTACATATGCTAATGCTAATAAGAGCCGTATTTGTAATGAAAATGTCGAATCTAACCTAACCAATAGTTAATTTTTTCCATTAATTCTAGATTTTCTTTAGTAAAAAATATTTAAATACGTTCATCTGATGGGCCGCTATCGAACTGCATAAATTGCCTTCCATCCTTAGTTAAAGTATACCTTTCAGGTATTTAAAGGTTAAAAAGTGACTTAGGATTCGGTGGTGCGCAACCATTACGTTGGCGTACTCTTCTTAACGTGTGTTTTAAATTAGATATTTCGGGTAATGCACTTGATATCACTGAATTTAATTATGATGAAGCGATTATTTGTTGAAGGTTATCTTGTGACGATAGCGCTTGGGATTTCATCTCTCAACTTCTTTTTTTACTTCTAATTTGCAGATATCTGGAACGTGGTTATGCTCTGAAGGCTCTTTTTTAATTTTATTATCACTAGCAGTTGTAAATCGACCTTTACATTGCATATCTATACATTTCCAATACTTCGATTCCTTGTACATTTTTTCCTTTCTATAAGTATAACTATTATACACGCGTAAAAGTTTATTTTTATTAGATTTTATAAATTCCATACCTAGCTAAAAAATCGAATTTAAAAAAGCTACCCACTTTTCGTGGATGTCACTCTACTGTACAGTACAGAACAAAGCTAACAAATTTAAATATTTGATATTAAATTTGTAGTATTAAAAAAGCGGGTAAGTCGTGGATGTCGCTCTGCTGTAAAGTAGGTTGCAAGTGGGTTACTGTAATGGATGGAATTTAATTTGAATCCAATGACACAATATCATTGTAGATATACGAAAAACGAATCTGAGCGGAAGCGATTTATCTGTCTAGGATATATTATAGATTATTATGAATTTTCTAGTTAAAAATAATTTGCGAATTTTCGTGATTTTTATGTATGTTGTCAAAATTAAAATTTGAATACTTGTAAAAAAAAATTATGCGTATGCAATATATACATCCCTGACAGTACCAACTTCAGCCTCCATGACCTTATCCACATTATCTCCCAACTACCAAAACCCTTCGTATTAATTGGTGACTTTAACAGTCGGAATACACTATAGGGCTCCTCCTATACGGACAGTAGAGGAAAAACAATAGAGAAACTGCTTGAAGAACCGAACATAATACTCTTAAACAATGGTAGCCCTACCAGACATAACGCAGCTAACGGAAAACTATCAGCAATCGACCTATATTGAGCAAGCTCAAACATTGCCCCAAGTATCGAATGGAAGACCCTACCAACCTATAATGGAAGCGACCACTGGCCAATACAGTTACAACTTTTTCACCAATCTTCTAAAACAGATTCTATAAATAAATGGAAACTCAAATCACCAAACTGGGAACTATTCTCCTGCCTTGTTGACCAGTACATCACAGAAAACCAGTTAGAAGTTCCCATTGAACATATGCTACCCATAAACCAAATCCACATTGATGAACTGATTAACAAATTATCAACGCTAATAATAAAGGCAGCTAATATAGCGATTGGAAAATCTAGTCGCCCTCTTAACAAAAGAACAGTACCATGGTGGAAAGAAGATTGTAAAAACGCAATCACAAAATATAAAAAAGCTCTCAACCGCTTAAAAAAAACCCACTTACAAACAGACCATATACTAGTTAAAAAATACAAAGCTGAATCCAGATACATCACAAAAAAAAGTAAACTAGAATGCTGACAGAAATATATATCTATAATCAATATCAGAACCCACCCATCAGCAATCTGGAACAAAATTCGTGCACTCAAAGGATGTAAACACCAACCTCTTCCTAACCATATGCACCACAACCAAACTGAACTATATTCAACCTCCGAAATTGCCCATGCCTTTGCTGAGGTATTTCAATCAAACAACAGCAATGCAAATTATGAGGAGAATTTCTTAATTTTCAAGAATGAAACTGAAAATAACATCACAATTAACCCCTATCTTCAACCCGACAACGCGGAATATAATCACCCATTCAATATAAAAGAACTCTACCTCGCACTTCACAACTGTAATAGCAAAAGTCCCGGAACCGACAATATTCCTTTCATCTTCTTGAAAAACTTATCGGATAATGCTATCAACACTCTCCTCGCAATTTACAATTTAATCTGGAACAATGGAATTTTCCCTAATCAATGGAGACAGGCACTCGTAATCCCATACTAAAACCAGACAATGATAAATTTAATATTCTTAGCTACCGTCCAATTTCGCTTATCAGTACCCTAAGCAAATTACTTGAAAAAATGATAAGCAAAAGCTTAGTGTGATTTCTCGAAACGAACAAAAAATTCACATAACAACAATGCGGCTTCCGCAAAAATTATTCAACCCATGATGTCTTAGCTACACTCCACACAGGTATAACTGAATCAATAATTAAAACCTAACCTAACCAATATTTCGCTTACTCTACAAGCCACTCCTCAAAACGTTTTAGGCTGGGGCCACACGGACGCACTACGTACGCGCGTTGCGACGGACGTACTATTTAACGCGCGCACTAGAGCGGGCACACGAGCGTCAATATGACGTCCGTTAAAAATGTGTTATCATTGATTTTGTATCTTATCTAGTATTTACTTGTTTGTAAAGTTGTAAAGACGTATTGCGTACTGTTTTCACAAAGTTTTTTTTTAAATATGGACTCAGACGAAGTTTTTTCCTTTAGTTCTTTAACCTAATTATACCTAAAACAAAAACGGACTAAAAAGGAACATTGGGTTCATCCAATAAATTGTGAACGATATACAAATGGGCATTACGTGAAGTTGTACTATAAACTTCGAGAAGATTCGTCAAAATTTTTTAACTACTTCCGAATGTCTGTAAGATCATTCGATGAACTTTTACTGTGCATAAAAAATGATATTCAGCTACAAAATACCAATATGCGATTAGCTATACAGCCCGAAGAAATGTTGGTGATAACTTTGAGGTATGTAGGTATTTTTGTAATAAAATTTACTCTTAAAAAAATAAGTTATTATTCCAGTATTTTATTTATTTTTATTAAATTACTTTATTAGTCAATGTATATTGTTAGGAAGTATTTTAAAAATAGATAATACAATTAATTATTTGCTAATGACTGACAATAAAAGTAAACTTGATATATGTATTTATAATAAATAGGTATATTATAATATATTACTTTTTTAATAATATTGCATAAAAAAATATATTTATGAACTGGGATTTAAATAACTAACATTTTCCATAGTATATTCGTTTGACAACTCATCACTGGAGAATTGAGTGTAATAAGACAAAGCAGATTAAGATGATGGTGGACGGAAATTTGTGGGTGTTCTATTGAAAGTTGCAGATGAAGTATTATAAAATTGACTATGTTCTGAAGTTCTTAAGTTTTGTTTGAAATTGAAGCATTATTTCAACTAGTTATGCTGTACACAGACACACAAAAAAAAAAACACACATTGTAAAATCAATACATTCATCACTCCGAACTTCTGAATCATACGTTCAGAATCTAAAATTAGAAAACACCTATACTTAATAATATCCAATAAACATAGATATAGGTACAAATTAAAACTCCAGTTTTATTTTGTTATATTATATAGGTATAGGTAGGTATCTTAAATAAACTATGATCGCTTACAATAGGTAATCCTGATAATTATTCATTCAAATTTGTATACGACTATTTGGTCTTGTTTGTTATAATTATAATTCCAGTGATATGTGGGTTATTTTGAAGAAGAAAACACCTATTCTGTCATTCCTAATAATTGGATTAGTCGTCAAGACAAAAAAGTATATTGTAAATGGCCTAGGAAGCAAAAAGTTACACCAGCCTTGCTAAATAATGCCATAGAACCCTCAAGTAACTGGTCTTTGTATCCAGTACATTTAGTTGACAGCTTATGTTTTGGTATGTATGTATACATAATGAAGTTTAAATAAAATGAAAACAATAATTTAAGTCCTATATTGGAGTAAATTAGTATTTGGTAGAATATTTTTTTGTGATAAAATACCCTAGAGCAGCTATTTGTTTTTAATGAATATGATATTAAACTTATTTAACAATTGACATTTTACATTGTTTCTATTTTTCTATTACAATACATATTAATATGTCGTATATTAGTTGAATTGTTCTTCTTTTAATAATACAGAAATCTCATATTATATTCTACTTCATAAAATGACAAAATGTATTCATATCATAAAAATTATGTTAGGTAGGTACATTTTTCTGTACTTATACAAATTATTTTTTTTTTCAAAAATTTCACAGTTTTTTGTCAAGTGAATGGCTCTTTTTATATACTTATTATGCAATTATTTTAAGTATTTTATCCATATAGTTATTATAGTATCATATTATTATATTTATTATATTTATTATATTTATTATTATATTTAATATTTATATTTTAAAACCCCTATGGTTAAAAGATAAGATGTTTGTTTAAAAAAATGTATGTAGTTTTTGTTGCTACCATAGATCAGAATACCTAATGGCTATTATAATTGGTAATAGTATAATACAACATACATATAAGCACAATTAATAAAACATTCGATTATATGTAGATAACTATGATAAAGCTGCTAAAAGAGAAAGAGAGATATTCCTGTCAGCTTCTGAATCAGATCGAAATTGTAAAAAAAGCTAAGCCTAATGATTTTACTTCTAGAAAAAAACTTTTTGGAAATTTTGATAATACCAATCATAGTGGTAAGTATTATTTATTAATACACATTAAATTCAAATAGTATTTATAAGTTATAAGTTAAAATTCTTAAAATAAAATATGAATTATTATCCTAAATTATAGTAAATAATAAATATATATTTTGTTATTTATATAACTTTTAATAAATAAATATAGAGTAACACGCTAACACAATACACAATTAATAGAGTAGATAATATAAAATTATAATCGACACATTTAAAATGAAACAAAGAATAAAATATATACATATTTTATACACATTTTTATTTGTTTGTTTCATTTTAAATGTGTCGATTATAATTTCATATTGTCTACTCTATTAATTGTGTATTGTGTTAGCGTGTTACTCTATATTATATTATATTATTATTGTATATATATATATTCAATAATTGTTGTTAATTACATTAAAAACAATCATATTTTTAAATAATTAGGTAATAGGTAATAATCTTATGTTTATGTTCAATACATATTTATAAGTTTTAATACTTAACTGTTTTCCATCCAAAGTTGGATTATTGCAATAAATATATAAGTTTAATAATATGTAGTTATTGAGGGTTAAAAGTTTGAATTTTTAGCAGCAACATTACTAATATTTCTTATAGTTTATTTACAATTCAACAAACATAATATTTCATATTAATTGTAGACAGCAGTGATGATGATCAACCTCTAGTGGTAATCAAAAAAAAATAATGATAAAACAAAAAGTCTAGTGTTAAATGCTATGACTTGTATTCAAGGAGAGTCTTGTTCTTATAGAGTTGAACCAAATTCATTGGATTCCATGTCTTCTAGTAATTATATATTTATTCTTAAATACCTATTCATATAATACCTAGTTTAGGGATAAACTATAAATTCTAATAATAAATATTAAATATCCAAAATTTCTATGCATTTTTAAATAAAATTATTTTTTATACTTACAGTTATCACTCTGTTTTTTTACCTATACTGTACTAGACTTTAGCATAGTGCATTATAGTTTATAGAAAATATTTGATATTGTTGGGTATACTTTAGCAGTGTGTGATATTATTTTTACCTTAACCAATTTTATTTTTATTTGTAGTCACAAATCATGATAAATATTCTAAAACAATATTGGAAAAGTCATGTGAAGAAAAAACTTTAGCTTCTACCTCAACATGCAGCAATCAAGAAAATATATTGTACAATATTGATCAAAGTTCAAACACATCACCGGAACCTCCTGGACAAATGTCTAGCAACACTTATATGTTATGTAAGTAATATCATTAAACAATTCTTTATACCACCATGTAACAATTAAAATTTAATAGATTAATTAATCCATTTTATAACTATAAAATGTATATTTAATGTGCCTATTTAAAATTTGTTTAGCTGCAATGAACACATTACTAAACATACCAAATGATCAACATTTAAACGATTATGAGTCTGTATCTCCTATGTGTTCTGAAAACACAAACATAATACAGAGTTCACAGTTTTCAACACCGCGTCCAATATTATCTGCCTCAGCTATTCTCAATAATAATTCTAACAATTTTGCTATAAATTGTGGTTAGTATTGTAGGTAGTTATGTTTTAACTTTAAGATTTTTTTGTAAATAATAAGTCACATTTAAAAGGTGACAGTTTAAAACCACTTAACTACTGCAAATAACATTGATGCATTTATGTATTTTATTTATAAATTATGCTTTGCTAAAACTAAAAACTGTTAATTTAAATTAAAAAGTATATATATTGAATATATTACTTTTATTATTGTATTTAGTATAATATAATATAATGTAATATAATAACTTTTTAAATACTAATATTTTATCTACTTAAGATGCTATTCAGTCAAATATATTGAATCTTATATACGAATAAGGTATTGAAACTAATGCATATTTAAAACGGATTGATGGAAGAATTGATAGCCTAGAACAAATCATAAAAAATATGTCTGGTACCCCAAATATTAATAACCCTATTGATAGTACATTTTTAGCCATGTTTCCATTAAAAAATATTGATTCACTTAAAGATTTTGACACTCGTATTAAAAATGATCAAGATTTTAAACTCAACGTGTTAAGAATATTTAATTTTTAAATTTTTTTTTTTTTGACCAATTTGTTTCAAATGATGTATGTTATCCTTTATGTTTGTTTCTGTTACATTACAAATCGCTAGGACCCGGAGTTGTATGCATTTGCATACTTTTATTTATTAAATTAAAAATTAGCTAGATAAAAGTGATAATAAGACTCACATTTGAATCTTAACCTAATATGATGCTATTTTTGCAGATTTGGAACATTTTTAATTTTTATGCATATTTTACCATTTTTCTTAAATATAATGCATATTTATGAAAAAATAATATTAAGTTATTAAGTTATACTAAGATTTAACGCTATGTCCTATGTAAAACCTGTGAATGTGAAAAGAAAAAGCTTTGCTAAAAATCGACATGCATTTTTATTTGAAAATGTATCCAAATCATTAGCAGTTTAAAGTTAACTATAACTCTCCAGGTAACATAGAAATATTGTATTACAAAAATATACCTTCTAAATTTGTTTTTATTGATTTTTGTTTACGAGTTTTCATTTAGATGAGTGGATGTTCAAAATGCAACATACTCAATTGAATACATCATACAAAATACAATTAAAAATTATATCAACTAGGCATTTAACACATTTTTTTGTTCCATATTGATTACCTATTAAATGACTTATATACATTTTTAAACTAAATAAATTTAATTAAAATACATTTTTGTTTAGATATTTATGCATATTTTAAGTGCATATTTGAATAAAAATCATTTATGCATGCATATTTTGTACATTTTTAGTGCATATAATTCCGGGCCCTACAAATCACTAATGCATAATTATATTTCGAATATAGTCCTATAATATAAGACATACTATAATTTTCCAGACAAATTTTATTACTAGAATAGGAGGTACTGACATCAAGAATTTTATTAAACGTGTGTTTCAAAGAATTTTCAGTAATGAGCTATCATCCAAATGTTCATGGACAGGTTTTCGAAATAATTATAGACTCGAAAATATTTGGTTTATGAGCATCATGAAGGGTAATTTAAATATTGTGTTAAAAATGTAGGTACAGCAAGAATTGTTATTTTTGTTTGTTTATTTGTTCTATAGACTTAGCTAGGGAAAAATTCAACTCATGTGACCTTGATTTTGAGTTGCACGTAAAAGACTTGGGCCCTATTCTCGAAACCGATCGACAAGAAGTCGTGTGCGACTAAACTCGATTGATTATGTCGTATTCGACTGCTAAACGCTATTCTCCAATAGCATTCGACTAAAATTAGTCGCATTCGAGATTATGTCGACTAGTAATAAGCTTGTCGCATGAACCACTGTGGTATAGCTATGGTATAGCCTAAAATGTATTTATTATCAGAAATATTTCCGCCTAAATATGATATATTGATACTAATCACATTATTATTGTAATATTGTAAAATTGTACGATAAACGAATAAACAATCTACTCGTCTAACTCGACCGTCGTCTATTCCTTATTTCCTATTTCGTCTCGTCCTTTCGACTTTCGTTTTCGTCACTCGCCTATGCTCACTCCTCCATCGTTTATTTTAACAAAAATTTATAATATTAATAAGGTAGTATACATATTTCTTTAATTAAAGGTGTTGATCTCAGTACGATACTTAACCAGTATGTCATGAGCGTTTATGTTGGTTACAAGTTAAGTATCTATATCAGTTGAAGATTAGGTATCTTCATTCTTAATAAATTTCAAAAAACTCCTTCCAGTTGTACTCTACTCGATATTTTTCATCTACAAGGAAAGTCTATGACTTATGTTCTTGTTAATTAGTAGCCATGGGAACGAACTAACTGTTGAAAATATATTAAATTATAATTTAGTTGTTACCCTATAGATCAGTGGTTCTTAACCTTTTTTAGTTCAGCGCCCCCTTTATCGTAATAACTAATTGCTAACGCCCCCCCTCGTGAAAAATCAAATTTTCTTCTTATAAATATATATATAGGTATATATATATTTGTATATTTATTTATTCATCAGTATATTATAACATTATTAATTAAACTATTAAAGTAAAAACTCTTATTTTTAGATAGTTATGGTTATATTTTACACCACTTAACAAAACAATTTAATACTTTACTATACAAAAAGATTTACTGAACTATAAAAAAAAAATTATAAAATATACAAATTATACCTATCAATGACTGCCCTGAGCCTGATGAGTAGCTGCTAATTTAACGATGTCTGGTTTGATATTGGTCAAAGCTAAACGTAGATCACCTTTGTTGCAAATGTCCAACCGATTTCTTTGTTTCGTCAAAAGCTGAACAACAACGCTGAATCCTTTTTCAACTAGATACGTTGACGGGAAAGAGAGAAGCAACAATTTAACTTGTTGCCATAGTTGTGGATAAGTGTCTTTAAGCTTGATCCAGGCAAGCTCGTAACCGATCTGCTTAAAAACAAGTTGTGCCTCACAGTCGTGTTTAAGATCGATAAATTCCATTTGTAAATGAGGTTCGAGATCTTCCACAGATTCAAAAGAAAATGGATCTAAAATCCAATTACAGATTTGTAACTCAAGTAGGTCTTGAAATCTTGATTTCATGTCTTTTTTGAGCTGCAAAATATGATCAGTGAAAATTAGAATTTTGTCTTCTGGAATTAAACCATTTGCGTCTGAACATGACTTGAGATTCGGAAACTGAATCATTTCTTGACGATTTATGTTTGTTCTGTACAGATCTAATTTAAAAATGAATGAGGAAATTATTCCTTTGGCTTTAATACAGTTCATCCTATTCCCTTGAAGCTTCAAATTGACTTCATTTATTTTTTCAAAAATATCTGTGAGGTACCCAATCTCAATTTTTCGTTGCTTCAAATTTTCTTTTAAGACAGGATCAATTTTATCGAGAAATTCAATGATAGAGTCAAATAATGCAAAAAAACGATACAAACACTTTCCTTTGGAAAGCCACCTTACTGCAGTATGCAAAAGTAATCTTTCAAAATCTTCATCATTATCATGACAAAGTTCTCGAAACATGCGGTCATTGAGTGAACTTGCTTTAATCTTGTTTTATCTTGTTTAAAGCTTTTATGACGAATTGAAGGGTTTCGTGCAGCACACCGCTTAAGTTTTTAGCAGCTAAATGTTGGCGATGTATAACACAATGAACACAAATAACACCTGGGACAGCTTTTTTTAGATGGGCTATAAACCCAACATGACGACCGGTCATCGAAGGAGCGCCATCCGTTGCGCATGCAATAATATTTGTCAAGGGGACATTTTTTCTGGTAAAATATTCCTCCACCGCTTGAAAAATCGACGACCCTTTGGTATCAGTGATCAAACTTGTAGCAAACAATAATTCCTCGACGATTTCTTTACGTTCATTAATGAACCTCACATAACCTAGTAATATAGCTTTATTATCTGTCACAGTTGATTCGTCAATCTGTAGTGCAAAATTATTTTCTCTTAAATAATTTATAAGTTTGTTTTCGATGTCATCTGAAATTTCATCAATTCTTTTGGAGACAGTGTCATTGCTCAAAGGAATTGACTTAATCATCTTATTGCTAGTACCCTCTCCTTGCATAGTATCGATTATTTCCTTGAGAGCCGGTAAAATAAGAGTTTCACCGATTGAATGAGGTTTACTGTTTTTTGCTATCAATAAAGACACCTTGTACGAAGCGACAAGTCCTTTCTCAAGATCAGATGTTTGTTTTTTAAATAAACTATTCACAGTAGACCGTTTTTCAATTTTTGCTTTAAGAGCCTGACAAAACGAAAGTGGTTTCTCCAGTTTATCGGAATGAATTTTTGATAAATGATCTTTCATTCTTGATGGCTTCATTGCCTCATTCGAAAATGTTTTTTCACATATAAGGCACAACGGTAACTGTACATTAAGTGGTGATGCAATAAAACCAAACTTTAGGTACTCTACTAAATACTGACGGCACTTCTTTTTTGCACTATGATCACTCATTATAAAAATATTTATTAGTGTTGTCAGAAAAACGCACTAGTTTATTCGAAAACGCGACGTTCATTGTAACGATATCAATCACGTACTGCAAGAGTGCAAGGTACAGTATACAATAGTCCAGTTATGGAATGTAAAAATAAATCTATTATAAACAGGACGTTCCCGATACGTAAAATGCGATTAGATAACATGCCGTATGCCGTTGCGATAGCGTACGCAATTGTCGCAATTACAACTATTCTGATTTCACTTTCAATTATTGTATTATTTTTCATCTCCGAGTTTGAAAAAGATCACCGCCCCCTCAACGCCCCCTTCAAAACTATCGCCCCCCAGAGAGACCGAAATGCCCCCAATGGGGCGGTACCGCCCCTGTTAAGAACCGTTGCTATAGATTGTATACAATAAGTAGTATTGTCATACTATATATTATTAGTATATAGTTATACATTTATAAAGAAATTTAAAATGCAGATATGACATATTTTTAATATTGTATATGTGGGTGGCAGTTAGTAATATTAGCGAGAGTATGATTATGTACACAATTCTTGTCATTAGGCAGTCGATATTTGTTCACTGTTTTAAGTATTGTTTATTAATTCAACTTTAAACTTGTCTGGATTACTTTGTTAATCTATTGCTTTCAACACTAACTGTATTAAATTTGGTCTCTCAGATGAAAAATATTTGTATCCATATTCTATACTAAAAACATACATAATAATCTAGGGTAAAGGTGGGTAAAATGGGGTAGTTGGGTAAAATGGGGTAGTCGGGTAAAACAGGGTATAGGTGTTATAGGTCACACTGGAATCGATTGATGATAACTAAATCGTAAATTATCAATACAAGGCTTATCAAAACATGTGATGTTTAAATATTTGTTCTAAATCAAATATTCTTATCACAAAAAAAATAATTAAACTTTTAGCGTGTAGTGTAGAAACTATTTCACTGTCAGTGATTCACGTTTTTATGGTCTCCTTTCGGATATTAGTAACAGTTAATTATTATTATTAATTTAGTACTTTATAAGCTTTGTTTTTAAAAACTTCCAAGTTAAATCGTCAAATCTAAATTTTCATAGAAAATATTTTGTGTGACTTGTTAGTTTTGTTTAAAATGGGGTACCCAAGAGATGGTTAAAATGGGGTACCCCATTTTTAACTACTTTATTTTAAGCTTGGTTTTCATACCTCGCTTATACTGCGTGAAACAGAAGGCTGAGAAACGGCACTAAACCTAGAATTACCTGTAGGCAACTGATAGGACCCGGTTCCAAAAAACTGCAATGCAATTAAAACCTAAGAACATAATTGTTATCACGACATTTAAAATATTATAGGCACCTAATTATTCATATTATTATTTATTACCTTGTTCTGGATGCTCAATGCTGACGTGCGTTTTGGTGATTCCATAAATGGAGTGACTAATTCGATTAAATAATTTGATAATTTGTTAATACTTTACTTAGCCGGTACGTTTTTACAAACTGATGATCATTCAGCGCTAAGAAAGGATCTACTTTAATGCCAAACGGCTGTCTGACATTTTGTGCTTCTAGCCTCCCTATATTTTCAATAGCAAACATCATGGCTCTTTCATATTCGTTCGCCATTGTAGAAAATATTTAACTCAGCTTTCAGAATAATAATTATAAGACAACAAAATTAAGAGGTACCTATTTTAAAGATTTACCTAATAACTACACACAAGCATATACGACTAATCAATAATCATAGTGTTATGCACTTGATTAGTGTGAAACTGAAATATCCCTTTCAGGCCCGAATTATGATCTGATGAAAAAAAAAAATAATTCATGTGTTCTTTACATAAAACATACTTAAATTAAGAGAAATTTCGAATTTTGAAATTTTTTGACTACCCAAACTTGAGTTTTGGTGACTTGTCATTATAATGGCATTTGAGCGTTAAATATAATTACTTACATTACCATTTTAATGGCAATTGGGCTTTAACGTATAACACACTATATCGTATGAATAATCTTTATTCGTAAAAACAAAATAAAATAACAATTTTTAAAAATTAAAAATTGAACAATTAATATAAAATTAAATAAGACAATAAAAAATAAAGTTTATAATCATTATCACAATGGTTATACTGTGGCAGTCTTTGCAGTTACATAAAACGATAAAACAAATAAAAAACATCCTTCTAAGTAGTAATAACATTAGGTAAATAAATATAAAATATAAGATCATCTGTTACATTGTTAATAATTATATATATAAATTTAAATAATTATAATATGATTTAAATATTTAATTATGATAATCATAAAAACAATTCCTTGTCTTGGTAATACATAAATGGACATTGCATTTTTTGCATGCCATACGGGTTCTTTTTTTACACCCCTCTAACTTACAGAATGTGGCATCTCTCAAGTTATCCATGTATACATAATGGCCAGTGTTATCTTTTCTCATCACATCAGTAGGGTATCTATCAATTGAACGATTTTTTTGCACGGTTTAGGTTGAACTATAGTTTTGTTAGATGACGACGGGCGCCCTCGTTTTCTGGAAGGTGTTACTACAGAATTCCCTATAGAAATTAATGTTGAAGCTAAATTTTGCTTAAAGCCTAATAAGTCCATTACTTCTTTTTTTGGTAAATTTATTGTTTCAGCATCATTTCTATATTCCAACCATGAATTGCAAGTGGCCATATCAAAGGCATGAAACAGCATACGCAGAGTCCATTTTCTAGATTTTATAAATACTCTGTAATAGCTAATGAGTTGGTCGTGCAAATCCATCCCACCCATCGAATCATTATACAGTTTCACAATTTCAGGGCGACCTACTTCAACATAACATTTATTTTTTTTATCATACCGTTTAATAATATCTGGGCTGCCTGAAGTCACAAAGTTAGAAGCGAGAGTAACAGATTTGTTATCCAACCATTTAATCAGACCAACTTTTCCATCTGTTGAGGTAACTTCATATGAAGCTCCTCTTCCTAATGTATTTAGCTCTTTATCGCTCACAACTGGAGGATTAGCAAAACGATTAAGTCTAATTGTCCCAGCAGCTTTAATTCCCAAAGACTCAAGTGATGTAAATAGATTGTAAGAGCTAAAAAAATTATCAAAATATAAATAATTTTCATTTTTATCTATGTGTTCAACTAATTGTAAAACTATGGAACCCCCAAGGCCATATTTTTTTTGTATTTCATGATTTATTTCAGTTGAACTGCCCTGGTATAAAATCATATTGTAAACCATACCATTAGCAGAGCAGAGTAAAAAATTTTTAATACCCCAAGGGCAGGGTTTGCCTTTCATGTATTGTTTGACACCTAATTTCCCTTTAAATTTGACCATTTGCTCATCTACAGCTAGATTAGTTTCTACTGGCAATTCTTTACAACGTTTTAAAAAAGAATTAAAAAGTGGTCTAACTTTTATAAATTTATCAACATTGTTTTCAGGAATGTCATCATTATTCATTACATGAAAACAAGACCTCAACTGAAAAAAACGATTTCGAGACATATTATCAGCAATTATATTTACTCTGTCCTCATTAGTCCAACATGATCTTATTCTACTAGGTTTTTGACAACCAATCTTCAAATGTATACCCACAAACACCTTCATTTCTGAAGGTGTAGTATCTACATACTTTATGAAATTATTTTGTTTGGCATATATATTTGTGTACTTGGCCATATTTTCAAACTCTTCCTCAGGAAAGTATTTACTGAAATATTCTATTGGTAATAGAGTCTTATAAGTAGTTGATAATTCTGGAGCTGGTGGCGAAATCTTTAAGAAATTACTGACAAATGGTCTATTTGACCATTTAATTTCATTTTTTGTGTAATATGGTAGGTTATTGAGGTGTAGTCCGTGTTCAACAACAGGTCTTATTGCTATATGACGTGTTGGTATTGCAGGTGTACTTGGCCTAGCTATTAAAACAATTAAAATGTATAAAGAAACCAAATAAAAATAATTCAAAATAATATTTTATATACCTACCATAAGCATTGTTATCTGATTGCTGTTCATCTTCAACTGTTTCTAAAATATACAGTGTAATTGTTTCATAAAGAAAATTTAAATAATTAGAAACAAAAAAATAAATAATATAAAATAATATTTTACATACCATTATTTATGCCAAAAACGTTGAAATCTTCATCATCTTCGAATTCAAACAGTTCAAAATCATCAAGTACATTTTCAAACATTTGTTCTTTACTAGACTTTTCAATTTCTGAACAAGGGAATTCATTGTCATCAACAAAATCATCGTCGTCGCCTGACAATGATGATAATTCTGAGTCTCTCCCATCACCTAACAATTCGATGATGTCTCCATAGGGCAGCTGATTCTGCTTTTTTAACATTTCAAACTAGAGTTTATAACATAAATTTAATTTAATCAACTGATTATAACTATCTACCTATGTGGTTTAATTAAAATATATTTAATTAATACTTACTAATATAGTTGATATTCTTCACTACACAACAGAAACGAGTTACTCGTTCGAGTACCGGACGAGATTTGGAGAATAACGATAAATGATAACGAATAACAGCGGCAAAATGCACGTGCACATGAATAATAATATTATCGGTTATCACAAAATGTTGTAAACGCCCAAGGCCCAACTGCCATTATAATGGCATATTACTTAAGACGATACCACTCACTGATAAAAGATAATAACCACATTTTAATACCGGCATAATACAATAACATCAGTGTTGACACGGGGAAAAAAATATGGGATTTTTCCCAATTGATTATCAATAATTAATATTTATTACAAGAAAAAAAAAAAAAATCCCGGCAAATTTTTTTTTTCTTTTACATCATTGATTTTCAATATAGTTTAGTGATAAAATATATAACCATAATTCTTATTATTATCTATAAATATTCGTTGACAAAATAAACCAATTTCCCTCCAGTTATACACACAATTATAATTTCTACATTTATTTTTAATGTAATGCCATTATAATGACATTGGGGCCTGAAAGGGATATATTATTATTTATTTCATCTATGGTGCTCGTAAATAAAAAAAATCATTCGACTAAATCTTGTCGAATGCGATATAGCAGTAGACAAAATGTCGAACGTTTTTCGTTCGAGAAAAGTCATACATTATTTCGAGAATAACATAGACGACGAATCAATCGAGTTCAGTTTTATGTCGAATGCGACAAAATTCGGGAATAGGCCCCCTGGTTTCGTTATGGCTCACAGCGATTTATAAGAGATCAACCGACTTAAAATAAATAATAACTTTTCCAATAATTTACATTCAAAGATGAGACTACTATATAGTATCTCCAACTTGTATAGTAAGTATTTTTTATATGGTTTATGTATAATAAATTAATGTTTTTAATATATATAATTTCCCGAGTAAAAATAAGTTGGTTCCCAGTCGGTTCACGCGACCGAATGGTTCATGGAAAGTGCTAAGTTCAAGTATTGAACTTTTAATTATTTTCAAATTTATCATGGTGCTAGGTTAGTTCAAAGAGTCAATGTTCAATGGTTCAGTGAATGTTAAATTGTAAACTTTATATTTTTATTTGAAGGTCCTGCAACGGAGCTGGTGTGCTAACATTGAACGTGGTTTTCTTATCAATATTATAGTGATTATATCTTCGTAATAATTTTAATGTGTTTTATTGCGAGTGTTTGGAGACATTTATAATTTTAATTTTAAATAAATAACTACATGTTCCAATTACAATTGACATGTAAACAAATAACTATTAAAGTACGTAATCTTTAGAACAAAAATTGGATACGAATCCATATGGAATATTAATACGCGTACCGGTATACATCGGTCGATGTGGTATATTCATAGATAATATATAATGGATAGGCCATCAGCCTTTCTTGATTATTTATTTATTTATACGGACAAAGTCCAATTTACAATATATAATAACAATAACAATAATAGTATATATAATAACATTTGATAATTAACACATTTAAAAAAATTCAATATAAGTTGGTAGTACAAGGAATAAAATAATAATACAAATTATAATGATTACATTGATACAAAACCTAAAAAAAAAAAAAGGAAAAAAAAGTGGGAGACAGAGTGGGATTATGTGGTACAATATAATATTAAAGAGAATTAAATAACAATCATACAATTACTTAAATAGTAAATTAAAAGTTTGTTTATTACCGCAAGACATCAAAATGATTAAAGGATCATTCAACATGTACTTCTGGGGGAAATGTGGTAGATAAAATAAATCTTTGTTGCGTAAGTTATGAGAATTGGTTTTAAAATTTATTAGATTAAGTAAAAATGCATCATCAATCTCATTGTTTATTAATTTTGTAAGAAAGGTGCTATATGTATTAATTCTACGTAATTTTAGAGATTCTAAGTGTAATATATTTAAAATTTGTTCATATCCTGAGTGGGGGGTTCTTGGTATATTAGATTTAATGCATATGAATCGAAGAACTTTGTTTTGAATTTTCTCAAGTTGATCACTATGGCCATTGCTGTTATTTACCCAAATTATAGGAGCATATTCAAGAATAGAGCGGATAAGTGACGTATATAGGCACTTGAACGTGAAAGGATTGTTAAATTGTGAGCAATTACGTTTTATCATACCAAATACTGATAGGGCTTTATTTTTAATAGCTTCTCCGTGCGTTCCCGAATGATAAGCTACGGGGTAATACATTTTTTATCCCACGAACAGATCTTTTTTCTTTTTTATTTAAATTTAAAACAAAATAATTATTTTAGTTTATTTTAGCCAGTAGGTGCTTTTATAATTGGTAAATGGAAATTAATAACGATAAGTCCATACTCCATAACTCCATAAAATTACATTTTTAATTGGATCAAAACGTAGTATTTGCACCAAATAGTACATTTCGCTTAAACACAAATAGTATGTTTTTATCAAAATTCTTACAAAACGTTCTATTTACATAAATCAAATTTTATATTGAATATTATTTAAGATCATTTTAAGTTAAGAAGTTAAAATACTTTGACGCAACTTTAAGCCGCGGTCGCACGATGATAGTAAAACGCGATAGTTACTATCGTGAAAGCTGCTATCAAGAGAGTGTCATCGTGCGAACCGATCGATAGTGACTATCAAACTATCGCGAAAGCGACTCTCGTACTATCATGCGTGCATGATAGTGTGAGAGTAGATTTCACGATAGTGATAGTAATTATCATCGTGCGAACAGTCTACTATCATACTATTGTACTATTGTAGTGTCTATTCTGTGGTGTTAGTACATCTTTTTTTTTATTAAAATAAGAATTAAGATTTAAGAACGTATTTTATAATTTATACGAATAAAAATGTCTGATACATTCGACATCTTCAAGTTCCTGGAAGACTACCAGAGATTTCCATGTCTCTGGTTAAAAAGCGACCCAGATTTTAAATTACGGTACAAACGAGATGCAGCAGAACAACTTCTTTTGGAAGGTTCTGGCCTAGGAACAATAAAAAATCAACGACTAAAAATAAGAAGTATAAGGTAATTTAATAGTATTTATTTAATTAATATACTAATAATACGAGGTATATCCAGAAAGTAAGTTCCGTTTTCTATTTTTATCGTGTTTACGATGTTATCTTAATTACGGTCATATCAGATTATTTCATTTACTCATTTAGAACATTTTTTTACACATGAAATCATTTATGGGTGGCCAGAACTTCAACGAAGATGATGAGGTGAAAAAGGCTATTAGCGCATGGTTACAATCACAGGCGTCATCTTTCTATGATGAAGGGATACAAAAACTAGTACCTCGATATGATAAGTGCTTAAATAATGGTGGTAACTATGTTGAAAAATAGAGTAATACATGTATTTTATATTCAAATAAAATTTATAATAAAATTTACACATTTACATGTTTTTATTGCCCAACGGAACTTACTTTCTGGACACGCCTCGTACTTTAGTATAAAGTACCTATAGGTATATTATATAAATATATATATATAGTATTTTGTAAATGGAGTTTTTTCCATCAATAAAGATAATAATAATAATGATGATTTTAATATATTATTAGATGTACATATAACCAGGAATTAACAAAAATTAATAAATCAAAGTCTACAGGATCTGGTACTGCAAATGTTTATGTTCCAAAACTGCAGTGGTTTGTGTATGCAGACAATTTTTTGAAAAAAAATAATGATGGTGTTAAACAATCAGAAACAAATCTAGTAAGTTTTTAAAAATATATTTGTTTGCTACAATATTAATAATTTATTGGATCTGTTATAGTTATATAAAATCTTGTTTTCAAAAAATGTATAAATATTGTATTAAATCATTCGATTCTGCCAATCCACTGCTCCTTCTCCAACAAAATAATCGGCCAAACTATTTCTTTTATCTTTTGCTTCTGTATTAGAATTTCGCTGCAACATTGTTCCCAAATGCTGTAAACCAGTAGGGCTAGTATCATTCCTCCATGAACCATTAAGAAGACGTCCAGTTTCTGTATCTTCTATATCTACAGATATTGAGTTTGGATTCTTTCCATTTTTCCTGATCCAGTTATGAAGTGCACAAGCTGCTTTTACTAATTTTATTGTATTTTCTGGTGTTAATGTTATTGGCCGTCTAAATACACGAAAACGACTTGATAGGATACCAAATCCGTTTTCCACTATACGTCTTGCACGACAATGCCTATAATTATAAACCTTTTCTCGTTCTGTTAAATGGTTGCGTCTGGCATAAGGTTTCATTAAATATGGTAGTAACGGAAAAGCATCATCTCCCAAAATCACAGAATCTGTTGGTGTATCCAACACGTGTTCTTCTATTGCCTTTTTTAAAGCAGATTTGGCAAATATACCACCATCAGAATTGCTTCCATAACTACCAATATCTATGCAAGTGAAGTTATAATTATGATCAACTAGAGCCAATAATACAATACTGAACGTCCCTTTATAGTTGAAATAGTTGGACCCGGAATTTGCTGGACATTCCATAACAATGTGCTTACCATCAATTGCCCCGATGCAGTTGGGGAAATTCCACAATGAATTAAAACCATCTGTTATTTTGTTCCATTTAGATTTCTCACGTGGAACCTGAAAAATGATGTTATAAACTTATTTTTGCTCATTCTAATATATTGCTCCTATTTTTTTAGTTCACAACACCACCTTCAAACTGTTCAAACGATGCTGAAACAATTGTTGGTGGCACAAATAACAATGCTGAAATAATTACTACAGAGCCTGAAAGTGTATGTACAGATGTACTAAATGATACGAATACATCTACAGCTCAATTAGCAAAGCGCATGAAGAAAAAAAGTGGACAAAATTCAAATAAAAAATCAGAGATTGATCAAGATTGATTCCTCATTAGATAATGCTGTTGAAACACTAAGAGCTGTATGCAAACTAAAAGCAACAACTAATGAATTTAATATTTTTGGTAATCATGTAGTGGCTCAATTGGAAAAATTACCACTAAGGCAAGCATTGGTATGCCAAGAAAAGATACAGAGTATGTTGACTAGTGCCCGAATAAACGTGATATCTAGACCATTATCACCAGTATTAAGTGTAACATCTCAAACATTTGATGATGATTTTGATGTTTTAAGTACAGATAATGATACAATTGAAATTGTGCCATGCTTCGCTCACCCTATAAATGAACCACAGGCAAATGCACAACTGTATTATAATAACTGGAGTGATCATGATTGTTAATCGTTAATTTCATAAAATTATCTTAAGTGGTGTTAACTATTTTGTTTTAAATATCTTAAGAGTTATATAAGTTTTTTATTTAGGTTGTTATATTGAAGTTGTAAGTAACATACTGTCAAAGTTAAAATATAAATTACAAAAATTATTTTTCAATTTTTGTCCAGTTTTACCTCAATATATTCTTTCTGTTCTTGAAATATTGCATTGAACACCTCTGGTACAAATTCACTTATTGACGATTTTCCGACCCTATATATGTATTGCAATGTTTTATAGGAATCACCAGTAGCCAAATATCTTAATGTTACTTCAAGTTTTAACTTAGCAGGTAATGCTTCCCTCATCGTGGTATTCTGCTTTTGAATCTTAGGTGCCACCTATAAAATTTAAAAATAAATAGGTCTTGTTGAATATTTTTTATTTATTGATGAAATATAAGCTTAGAATTTTACATTAGTAATTGAGATATTAAAATAAATTATTATAAATAATAGCAAAATAATAATATAGATTTAAAAAAAATTGAATCACTTAGGTGGGCCAACTTCACAAACGTAAAAGATAGACTATATAACATTTGAGAATAACAACATTATTTTGTTTTAATTTGAATGTAAAAAATGAAAAATCAAAGAAAATTAAGTGAAGATCAAAATGAATTAAGACATTTTTTCTAGAAAATTTAAATGATTTAAGTAAACCAAAATCATGAAAATATTAAAAACAATTGATTTTTAATATACCCATCATAATATTGATAATTGAATAAACTACGATAAAAAATTAACAAATATGAATTTAAACAGGACTTATGAATGTTTAGATATCCCTCCTGAGAAGTTGATAATTTTGAGGCTTTTGACCAAGCTCCTAAGTAAATTACTTATTATATATATTATATATACCGCAGCAAATCTACAGCATTAACAATCATAAATTCTATAAAATAGTTACCTTTTGAAGTAATACATTAAACATATCTTCGTTTATTCTTAAAAAGTTAAAGTAACTAGATGTGTCTTCAACTGCTAACTCTTTTAAAAGAGTGTTTGAAATTCCTAATTGGTTTCTTCGCTCAATCCAACGTCGCACCCATAATTTTTTGGACCTTCGATTTCCTCTATTTAAAGTAATCAATTCATTGATCACTTCAACAAGAGCTAGCTCGATTGCATCGGTCGACATTATTTAATATTTTAATATTTAATATTTAACAAACATTAAGTCATTGACTTGAATACACATTTTAAGAATTTTAATCAATGTTCCACTAACTATCACAATTCACTATCACAGTATCACCCGCTCGTGTGAACACATTTGATAGTTGGACATTACTATCACATATTCTCATGATAGTAACTATCGCGTTTTGCTATCATCGTGCGACCGCGGCTTAAGTGCAATATTACACTTCACTAATATTTGTTCAATTAAATTTCTTTAAATCAAGAAATAATAATATAATACACAGAAAACTGGTAGTATCTATTAATTATATAGGCGAAAGGAATACAATTTGTTAGGTAAAATATTTATTAATATAACACTTTTTAATAACTTTTAATAATTAATAAAAACCAAAAAAAAATAAAAATAAAAGGAACACTTTCAGTTTTGAAAAATAAAAAATATTATAATATTATAATATTAAGTTTTAAATATTTAAAATGTTAAAATGTTAAAATGTTAAAATTAAAAAAATATCAAAGTAAATAAAATATTAAAGTAACACATAAAAAATGAAAATGTAAAATTTTACTTAAAAAAGTAAAATAGAATTTACATTAAAACATTAAAATTTAAAAAAAAATAACAAAGTGAATAAAATATTAGAGTAACACTTTTATACTTGAATAATAAAAAAAGAGTTTACATTAAAATATTAAGTTTTAAATAATATTTAAAATGTTTTTTCATTAAAAAAAAAAATGAATAGAATACAAAGGAACACTTTCGACTTGATAAAGTTAAAATATAGTTAACATATTTTATAGCAATTAATATTGTGTATAAAATAATAATAATATTAATTAACAATAAAACACTTAAATTTAAAAATGCTGCTAGCCTACTAGGTAAATATAAAATGTAGTGTCAAGTAAACTCAATCATTATCTCGTCATATACATTGTCTAGCTCTTCATTTCCAACATCTTCACTGTTTTTGAAGATATCTTCATAAAACTGTGTAGAGTCTTCAGGAATAGTAAAGTATTTTAGCAAGTTCTTAACATCGTTTTGCTTAGATAACTTTACATGGTTAGTTTTTGGTATAGCTCCACAAGATTATTAAACAATAAAGCAAGATTAGAGTTTCTTTTTACTACTACGATTTTTGTCGGTATTCCTCCATAGGTTTTGGAAACTCCAACAGTTTTTTCTCGCTTGGTGTATGTATAAATTTTTTGCTCAGTTGATTTAAAATCAAATTTGGTTTTTACCAGATTTTTTACCACACTTTTATAATCATAGATGAAGAAGTCCTGACCATACACTTTCACTGTACAAAACCTTTTAAAAATGTCATAGTATTGAGATGGAGCAATAATAGACTCTTTTTTTCTCAATACTTGTTCAATACGCCAAAATACCCTATAAGTCATACACTCAAGAAGATCCGACAATTAGAGTTTCTGGAAAATGTTGGTTTCCACACTCAAAATCTGATCTTAAATTACCAAAGATTTTCATTTTTTAAAAACCACCAAATTGATAAAATGATAGAGGAAGCTTTTGAACCAAATTCTATTGATGGCATTTGGCATGACTTGCGTCTAGCTGCAGTAATTTCTTGAACGGTTGCTTGGTTGTGCGCAGGCGCGGTGACTTATCAACATCGGTGGCCTGTCCGATTGTTATCATTCAATTGTTATCAAATAATAATAATAATAATAATAATCTATTAATAGATAGTTATTATTTAAATTTGTTATAGTTATTGTCATAAAATAATTGTATTGCTTAAATTATATTATTTATATTTAACTAATTTATCATGTCTTCCAACTTTAAAACCTTTACTTGTGTTAATTGCTATAAAGTATTTAAGTATAGACAAACAATTATAAAGCACCCTAAAAAAGAAAATTGCAAGGTTCAATAAAAAAAAAGATTGAATTCAAGTGTTGTTTATGTGATAGATCCTACTCGACTAAAAGCAATCTTCAGGCTCATATAAAAAAGGTCCATGTGAAAAAAGAAATGGAACAAAATATTAAAAAAACTTTTAAAGATGCATCTGGTATGTATTTAGTTAATTAGTCTAGTACTTAACTAATATATAATTAATTATGACTAAAATATTATACTTATTGAAATTGAAGCTTGATTGTTTTGAAAATTATTTTTTGTTTGAAATTTAAAATTTAAAATACTGAAGCCAATTATGTTTCTTTATGAAAATATTAACAAGTAAGTGCCAAGATCTATGTAATCAAAATAAAAAAAATTCACAAACCATGTTATTAAATAATCAAAGTTATACTTTAGTTTTAGTACATACCTCACAGATATATTTTGATGTTTCTTAACTATTCAATTTTTCAGAGTTCGAAATTTGGAAAAAATCAGTTGAAAAAGAGAGCTTATCAAAATATGTTAAAAATACTCGTTCATGGCAAGTCAAAAATGGTACTAAAGCAAAGTATGAGTGTCATAGATCTGGCAATCCTCGGCTACTGAGTGAAGAAGACAGAAAACGATTTTTAAAATTAAAAGGATCCTGTAAAATTGGTTAGTACCTACCTATTAAAAATTATATGATGGATATTTAAGACAAATTTTATTGTTCATTACATTTTTTAATTTTTATAGGCACTAAGTGTACTGCACACATAGTGGCAAAAACATTGGCCGATGGTTCAGTAGAAGTTGAATATGATTATTCAATTAATTCATCAATATTATTACTGGCTTCAACTATATTTTCAACCTCAAATTCTAATAAATATCATAATTAACATAATATAAGTTAAAATAAATATTAAATAAAAAAATAAAAAATCTGTATGTAAATCAAATAGCCTTATGTATTATTATAATATACCTTCAACAGTTGGAAAATCATCAATATCTTGACTATCTTCAACCACATATTTTACAGCCTCAAATTCTAATAAGGATCATAATTTTACATAATATAAGCATAAATATTATATTATATTAATTATTTTATAAATCAAAGAGCTTTAAATAATTATGTACCTTCAATAGTAGGAAATTCATCAATATTATTACTGGCTTCAACTACATTTTCAACCTCAAATTATATCAAGTGTTATAATTTTACACATCAACACAAATAATATAATATTAAATATAGTAATATAAAGCTTAAAAATTACCATAATCCTCATCTGAACTGTAAGCATTATTTAAGAGCTGTTGAATTTCGGCGTCAGGTAAAAGAGACATACCTACTAGGTAACTGAATTATTATAACTATGTACCTACTCTAATTTATTTTACAGTAAGTAGGTACCTAAGTAGTAATATTGTAACTACACCTAAGATAATAATATAATATTAGAATACAAAAAAACCTAAAATTAGCTTAGTGTACTTTATTATAAACGCTGTTATGGTGATGAATCATCGTACAAAACATTTAACATAACAATATAATATTATTATGGCGTTCATATTAATTAATAATAATTTTATAGTCGAGTTACGAGGTTTTGATATTGATAATATTGATACGAGGATTTGTTATTGAACGATATCTAATGAAATTAGCGGGAAATAATTGATATTATGATATCAAAATGTGCGCAAAAATACAGTGCATCCAATAGATTAAAAAAAAAAAAAAAATGAAAATTTCGACTTACGAGGTTTTCGTCTGTAGCCGTCGATATACTTACCTATCATTTTGTATCCAATCAAAATTTTATTTTAATTTGTACTTTATTATTATCGACATTATAATCATAAGAACCTCAATTTATATAATTTATTATAACTAAAAAAAATGCAATATAATATACTAATAGTAGCAATTACCGCCAAAATAAATTATACTCAACCTAGTAAAAAAATTAACATATTTACATAATGAAAGACAAACTTTTTTTAAAATTTTTTTATTATTCAATACAAATTATTAAATCATTTTAATGTAAATATGTAATAATGTAATGTTATAGCTTAAAGAGGAAATAAAAAACAATAATAAAATTGTTATAAAAAATCTCTAGGCTACTTCTGGAAACAAGAAATTGTTTCCGCCAGTGTGTTTACGGAAGTCCTATAAGGAAGTCACAAAGCGTAACCAGAAGGACCTCAAACCACTTAAGTCTACTGAAATAGTAATATTTCAGGAAGTACGGTGGAGGAAAAAGGAAAGTCCGGACGGAAACACACAGCGTTCTACTGCGATACCATATTATATATGTGATATATGTTGTCGAAGGCGGAGCGATATGCGAATGCGTAGAGAAACCGCAGAGAGGCTGCTGCTGGCACCCTCAGTACTGACTTTGAGTCGGTTATTGCAGGCATGTCGGAGCAGGGTAAGATGGCAGTTCGTGGAGTGATCCGCGGAGCAAACTACGACTGGCGGGCTGACAGTGAAGTGTCAGCGAATTACACCGTCATTAGTGGTGGTAGCGTCAATGACGCACGGCCGATAAGGCCAGCAGATGCCCAGGGACAGGGCAGTATCGTGTATGTCCCCAACCTGTTCGGCAGCAGGGTCGACCCACTATCGGTGGGCCCACCCGGCTGCCGGACCACATCGTCAGCGAGCGAGCTCGCTCTCCTGATGCTGGTCCTCCCCCCATAAAACTTAGGGGGATGGACCCTACACTGATAGGTGCAAACATCTATGGGGCCAGGCCAGCTGTGCCTCCGCCCGTCGACCCCGAGGAGGGTACGGTGCGAGACCACTGACGCAGACGGTGGTGATAGAGAAATTGACGCTGTCCTGCTGTGGTCGACCATGTCAGCAGTAGCGCCACCCCCTCCATCCCAGAGCAATAGACGGCGTCACACTAAGTACCAGGAAAACGTCGAGCCTGAGATCCCCGAAGACAGCAAAGGTGATAAGGTCACTTCACAGGTAACCACCCATAAGCACCAGGAACGTGGAGAAAGAGCCGGGGAATCGCGAACAGTGACGATGACGAATAGGAAGAATAGGCGCAATGACTCACTCACTGCCAGAGCCGCCGAGTTCGGAAAACGCATTATTGGAGATCACAAACGTATTCTGGGCGTGTTGGAAGCGGGTTCAGTTAACAGGAAGTGGGCCATTGCTATTTGCCGCTGGATCCTGGCTCAGCCGGGGCTGCCTAACGCCAAGGGAAAGTGGATAGCCAGTCTGAACAAGGACAAGACGATAACGCCGGGCAGCGCGAGGTACAGAGCTATATCCACTATTAAGTTGTGGGCCAAACAGGAGGAAGAGATAGTGGGTTTCGAACCAACGACGGACGTTGTCGTACAACCGAGTACCGGCACGACCAGTATAGACACACCTTATGACGACGGACGGGAACTGGGGGCTACTTTCGTAAGAACTCTCTCCTACAGCCCAGTTGCTGCTAGCCTCCAGGCTCGCGCCGTATGTCCTTTTTGTGTATATGCTGAGGTGGCAGGACTACCGGAGTACACAGCCCCGATCGAAGAGCCGGAATCTTACGCATGGACTATCAGTGATGACGCATTCAGTGCGTTTACTAGGATAGTGTCACCCAAGGTTAACAACAATGCCTGGGTACAGGCATGCGCTAGAGCGCACAATAGAGAGATGCACTCTGCCAATGGCAACATTGATGATGTGGCCAACTTCACTACCAGGGACCCGCTGGTAGCGCTATGTAGGGCACAATTCTGGGATGCACCAACTATACCGGTGTATGAAGGCCCTGAAGCAGCGATACTAGCCGATAATGCGGTGGAGGCATCGCTGAAGGTGTATTATACGGACAGGACGCTCCGGGGCACGCAGTCCCTGACCAATGTTGGGACATTGTGCCAATATATGTGTCCACGGTACATACTGGAGGATACTATGCAAATGCACGGCGGCGGGGGTGCAGCGGACGGTGCAGACCCCCGCGATGGGAACCAACCCCATTATCAGCAGCAAGGGCTGAATGGGGGGCCCGATTTTAACCCCCCCACCTTCCACCTCAGGTACCTAGGTGGGACGCCCCAAATCTCCGGTGTACAAGGGCACGATCCTGGTCGTTGATGGGGGTAGTGTGAGCGCGCCTAGCACGTCCCACAATTGGAGCGCCAGCGGCACTCCGCAGCTCACCGGTGAAGCGAGCAACACAAGCCTGAACTCCACCGATGGCAGTAGTTCTACTATTACTACAGTAGTGGAACAGTTGGCTAGCACGGAGGCACAGCTGGATGAAGCTATCAGGATCCGGAGGTTAGCGAATAGGCGCACTGCCATGGAACTGCACCATTATTTGAAAAATATTCTGAAAACTCCGTTCTAATATCTTCTGCAACTCTTGGGGATTTTCTAGCGATTTTTTCTATTGGTCGTAAAATGGTACTATTTACTTCTTGTCTCCGTGAGCCATCAATTATCTGCCCCTCAAGTTCACGATCGAACGAATCAGATGGTGAATACATATCCTTAGATGCTTTGTCTCTCCTTAAAAAATTATGTAGATATATACATGCCATTACTACAATAGTTGCCTTTTCTGGTTCATACAACATTGGTTTCCGAAAAACTCTTAAAAACAGCTGATAACACACCAAAAGCATTTTCAACAACTCTGCGGGCTCTCGATAGTCGATAATTAAACGTTCTTTTGATGGATCCCTTTTCGTGAGTTCCAGGGTAAGGTTTGAGAATGTTTTCTTTTAAAGGGAACGCTTCGTCCGCAACAAATACGTAAGGTATTGCTTTTTCTCTTCCATTCAAAATTGTCGCTGGAGGAAGTTCTAATTTGTTTTCATTGAGTAATTTGAAAAATGACGTGTGCCAAAAAACTCCGCCATCTGATATTCTACCCTGACACCATACATTAGTATATATAAAGTTGTAATTGGCATCCACGACTGCCATCAAAACCACACTAAATTTACTTTTGTAGTTAAAGTATTCACTGCCACTGCCAATTGGTGCTTGAAGCTAGATATGTTTTCCATCAATTGCACCAAGGCAATGAGGAAAGTTCCAAATTTCTTCATAAGTTTTAGCAACACTTAACCATTCTTCTTCAGTTTTTGGCATCTAAAGTGAAAATAATATGCAAAATAAATTATAACTATAAATACAATGAAATAATAAGTAAATTCTAAGATTATATAAAATATACAACTCATAGACCTTATACTCATAGACGGAGCAAGCTAGTAGTTCCCGCGGTAATCGGTGGCTGCGCTGCACATGTTGTTTCATACTTCTGCGCATGTGCGTAGGACAAACCAGGTTGTGCATAAAACGCTTATTATTATCGTATTGTATTATCAATAGTATCGTGATAATAAAATATCAACAACAACAACATTTGAATAGTTGTCACTTGTGACTTGTCAGACGTAAGTTGTTTGCTTGTTTGTCAATACTCAATTGTGAATTTGTTAATTGTTTTTACTTTTTAATATTATACTGTTATTATCCCGTGTATTAACAATGACGAGAAAATGTGTTGTTTGTCAAAAATTGTATACTAAGACATCAGAGAAATCGTTTCATTCGTGAGTACAATCATTTGTATTAGAAGATTTAAAATATTAAATTTGCATTAAATGTTTGGTGTTATATTATTTTAGTTTTCCTAAAAATGAAGATCGTAAGCTATTGTGGTTAAAAGCTTGTAATTTAAAATTGTGCTTACTATCTTACAAGATATGCGATGATCATTTTTTGCCAGAAAATTATCTACCAAGCGGGTATCTAAAAAATAATGCTGTTCCATTCCTAGCATCTACATGTACAGGTTTGTATCAATATATTCATTATAAAACATTATTTGCAATAAATATAACATAACAGTCTTAATGTATTAATATTATTAAATTTATGATATCAAACTTTTAGACTATCATAGTACATCTAGCCACTGTCCAAGTCCTATGAAACGGCCATGTGTTGAACCCAAAGCTTCTACGAATACAGGTATGCATAAATTTATTAATTATCCGACATTATTTTCATATATAACATAACAGTCTTAATGTATTAATATTATTTATTTTAAGATATTGAACCTTTGAACTATCATGGTACTGGTACATCTAGCTCTTGTCCAAGTCCTATGAAACGGACATGTGTCAAACTCGAACCTAAAGCTTCTACGAGTACAGGCATGTATCAATACATTTATTATCAAACATTATTTTAATGCATAACATATCAGTCTAAATGTATTAATTGAATTATTTAATTTTAGATATTGACCATGATTATTTAAGTCATTGTCAAAGTCCTATAAAACGCAAGGTGTTAAATGCCAATTCAATTGGAGTTTTATCACCAAGTCATTTTAGAACTCCGAGAAAGGCAAAGCGGCATTTAAACATGGTAAAGAACAAATATAGGGAAAAGCGAATTGAAAATGAAAACCTCAAAAAACGATTAAAAAGACTAACAGAAAAACTTAATACTTACGATGATCTTGTTCTGAAATTACATCAAAAACAATTTTTAACTGAGAATGCATCTGTCCACTTGCAGGTAAATTGTTGATCTACTTATATATACAGTGTGTTCACCAATTAAGGGACCACTGAATTTTTTTGGAATTAATCGATTTTTTTTACAAACTGGTGGCATATAAATACACATTTTTTGATACATTTCAAAATTTTTAAAATTTGTATTTCTATACCACCAGTTTGTAAAAAAAAAATCCGCCCGAGAAATTTAGTGTTCCCTAAATTGGTGAACACACTATGGGCACACCCAAGGGGGTGGCTAACGGGCTTTAGCCCCCCCCCCCCCTAATGGCTAGCTCCAAACATTTTGATAATTTTATTAGGTTTATTGACAATTGACATTTGATTTTAAATTATTATAAAAAAAAATTATCAACTATTGAAATTGAAACATTTATAGCAACCGAAAAGACATATACATGTACCTTACAATTGTATAAAATGTTATAATAAATATATAATATAATAAATAATTTTGTTTTTATTTCATTCTTTTATTTAGTCTATTGGTTCTGAATCATTGCGTACTTTAGTTGAGCTTAATATGAAGGGTAAAAAGCTTCCATTTACACCAGAAATGAGGAAATTCGCCATAACTTTACAATTTTATTCAAATAAGGCTTATAATTTTGTGAGAAAGAGTTTTATAAATGTACTCCCACATCCCAAAACAATAAGTAAATGGTATAAAGTTGTGAATGGGGACCCAGGTTTTACTCAAGAAGCATTCCAATGTATAGAGGAGAAAGCAAAGAATGAGACTGTAATTTGCAACATTGTTTTAGATGAGATGAGCATAAGAGAAAAAATTGAATGGGATGGAACAAAAATGCATGGCTTTGTTGATATGGGTACTAATATTGACACAGAGAGCGATAACTCGGTTCACGCAAAAAATGCACTAGTTTTTATGGCTGTAGGAGTTAATGGACACTGGAAAATGCCCATAGGTTATTTTCTTGTTGCGGGACTAAATGGAACTGAAAGAAGTAACTTATTAAAACAGTGTTTAATTCTCATGGGTGATACGGGTGCCAAAGTTCATTCAATCACTTTTGATGGAGCTTATAGTAATGGTAAAATGTGTTCAAATCTTGGTGCTTCATTTGATATGAATGACGAATTAAGTTTTGAAAATCCATATAATAATGAGCCTATATATATATTTTATGATGCTTGCCATATGATCAAGTTGGTTAGAAACACTTTGGGAGATATGGGGTGTCTATTTAATCAAGAAGGAAAGAAAATAAGTTGGGACCATATTAAAATGTTGTACTTCAAAGAAAAAAATGAAGGTTTAAAAGCAGCCACAAAATTGACGAATAAACATATATACTATTACAACGAGAAAATGAATGTCAAGTTAGCAACACAGGTATTGAGTTATAGTGTTGGAAATGGTCTGAAATTTTGCAAATCTTTAGGATGTGATGAATTTAAAGATATTGATGCTACAGCAGAGTTTTGTTTGATGATGAATGATGCATTTGATATACTCAATTGCAGAAGTAAATATTCTAAAAGTTCCTACTGCCTGGCACTTGATGAAAAACAATTTGAAAAATATGAACATTTTAGCAAGAAGTTTTATAACTATGTATTAGGTTTATCGTTGCCCAATGGTAAAAGGGTAATAGAATCGGGAAGAAAAACTGGCTTTGTTGGACTTATAAAAGCATTAGATAATATATTAAAATTGTATACTTGTCTACAAAAAAAATATTCTCTTGCTTACTTATTGTCTTTTAAATTATCTCAAGACCACATAGAGACATTTTTTAGTTCAATAAGACAAAGAGGTGGGTTTAACAACAACCCATCTTGTAAACAATTTAAATCGGCTTATAAAAAATTACTGGTCCATAATGAAATTAGCGGTTCACAGTATGGCAATTGTGTTGCAATACTTGATAGCACTCAAATGTCTGTGGTTAATGTGGGCCCAGATTCTATCATAAATAATGATATTGAAGAAGATTTAAATGCAGTTGAACAAGATCATGATTATTTACAATCTTTAAGTAGACTGACACCATTTTTAGATGAGGTAACAAATTATATTGCTGGTTTTGTGGTGAAAAAAATAAAAAATAAAATAACTTGTGATATATGTCACCCATTTTTAATTGATTGCACAAATCATAATTTCAAATTAATAAAGGAAAAAGATCGAAATAATGCTTTGATAAAACCCAGTCAGGATGTAGTAGAAATATGTCATGAAGCAGAAAGAACTTTTCGATCTTTCAATGTTTTTTTACCAAATATTAAACACAAAATGTTTAATAAAATAAAACACAAAATATACAAGAAACCAAATATTTTCAATGAATTAAATGACCATTGTAAAGGCCAGCAATTATTTAATACACATAGGGATCAAATAATAAGTTTGGCTATTCTCACATATCTAAATATTCGTTTTCACCATGCTGCTGCATCAAAAGAAAAAAAATATAGCTATTCTATGAGGAAAAAATTTACAAAAATCGTTTTATTTAGAAATGAGTAAAAATGTAAAATTTAATACATAACGTGTAAATTGTAAATACCTAATGACATTAGTTTTTTTTTTATTATTTAACCTATTTTAGCAGAAGATATCTGCAATTTTTTTTACATGTATTTATATTTTTATGCTGACTACCTTTATGTAAATTGTATGAATTTAAATTTTCTATAAATAAGCATTTTAACTTTAAAATATGAATTTTTGAAATATCAAAATCGAATTACACTAAAATTTCTTACAATCAAATACCTATATAGCTATAATACATGGATTAAATTTTAGTATAACTATACCTACACCACTTAAAATTATAACTTGCGTTAGACCATAGACAAATATATATTCAGTCTAGACTATTTTATATAATAATTAGCAGGGCTTTGGAATTGGGACTATGTGCTTAAAATCAAAAATATATGTACCTATTTAAGCATCCAACAATATAAAATGTGTGTTAATCTAAGTTATTCACAATTTATAGAAGACATAAATCATGAGTATGCTTTAAATATCAAAAAATCTATCACCGTTAACTTTTTTTTTACTTTGGTTAGCTATAATATATTTATAATGGTTTTTGTCTTTAAGTTTCATTAGTTTAAATGCTGTCCTTAAAAACAAATACTTATACAGAAAATTGAATTTCATAATTGCATTAATAATTTTTATACATATACAAAATTAATTTATTATGTAAATAATTAAAAAAATTCCGATTTATAAAAAAAGATAAAATATGCAGTATAAATTTTAAAAAATATGCATATATAGGAAAAAGTTGGAAATAGGTAGGTATGCTTAAATATGTGCAAAAAACTTTTAAATTTCAAATCCAGACACCCCAAAACAAATTTATAATGAATCAGATTTATTCTATTTGCTTTCTGGACAAATGTTTTGCAAATTTCAAATTTGCAAATGCATAATCCCGAGCCCTATTAATTATGTTACAACATTAATATCTTAATAATATAAATAAATAAACATATTTTATGTTATCAGAAATGACAACACTGCTAAGGTGATAGCTATGACCGCACCACCCAACCCCGCCAACCAGTGATGCTCCGTCTATGAGTATAAGGTCTATGATACAACTAGAGTATTATATGTATGTAGTGTTTGAAGTATGAAATATATCACAAAAACGTGAAACAAAAAAAAACATTATTTTTTATTTTTTTTAACACAGGGTTCAGTGTTCTAAATTCTAGTGTAAGAACGTATACAATAAATATGTATAATATTGTGTACCTACTTGTATCATTTAAACATTATAATATTTAGAAATTTTGAATACCATTTGAAATTTATTATACCAAAGGTTAGGTACATATAGGTACCATACAATTATGAAGGTAATTTCTGACAATTATATGTAAATATAAAACTTATTTAAAAATAAAACAAAATTTATTAAAATACTGAAATATTTCATTTTTTTAAATTTCATGAAATGTTCAAACACTTTATTTATGTATGATTATAATGTACTATAATTTATAATTATACAATTAGCTACAAGCTACTATTCTGATGATGACTTTTTACAAACACCATAAGTATCTATTGTAGGTAATTAATTTTTAATTTTTGTTACATAATAGATTCTGGGCGTAGCTTTATGTATTTCTCAAGTTTACGAAAATTTGGGAATTATTTTCTACCTTTAGTAAAAATAGTTTAAATTCTTAAATTTCTACTGCTCATCATAAAAAACCACTTTATTTCGGAAAAAATATTGAAAAAAGGGTTTTTGGTAAAGTAGATTTGTTCCAAATTTTCATATTACTAATAGTTAAATACATTTCTAAATTAATATTTATAAATTTTTTATAATACCAACTAGTTTTTCTTAAAATATTAAAACTAAATAAATAAAAAAAATTACTTTATATTTGTTTTTACGGTCAGTCAACAATAATATTTAATCAACAAGTCCCGATGATAAACTTCATGAAGAAAAAGTAGAAAATATTTCACAAATAACTGATCATGAAATACAAAACGTACCAGAACTATTTTCTGAAAATACGCTTGCATCACAATCCACTACAATTCTTTAAAATGTATCTGTACAAAAAAATAAAAACAAAATAAAGGCGGCTGAATCTCCAAAAAAATTTGCACGGAAAAAAAATCAAGAAGATTCAATGTTAAATGAAACATTTAAAATCATTCAAGATATTTCTGCTAGTAGAAAAACACCAAAATTTTGAGATGACTGTGAAATTTTTGGTGAATTGGTTGCCTCTAAGTTTAGAAAATTGGATTTTCGTCAACGTTTAATTGCTTAACAATAGATAAATAGTATATTATTCAATTTAGAAATGAACAGTATGTATCCACAAGTTCACCAATTGTACAGCTCTACGCCTACATCTTCACCCTCGCCATCTGTTTATGAAATGCCTCAATTCCCATCTCAGTCATGATCAGCATATTTATCTTCAACAAATTTGCCATCGCTTCAGGATGGGATTCAGTTTTCACGACAATCGCCATCACTATACACACAATCTTCAGAATATCAACTGGAGTATCAATTACCACAACAAGCACCACCAACCACTACACGTGAGATATTATTCCCTACTAATATTAATTAGTATACATTATTCATTATTTCATTGAAAAATTTTACAAAAAATACAAAAAAGTAGCCAGTCAGTACTCTATACATAATTGTTATTATTTAAATCAACACACTCCTAATTTAAAAATGTTTTGCATGCTATATGTTTTTTACACTGACGAAAAGTTAAAAGTTTTTATTATTGTTTTATTATCATTAGTAGGTAGGTACTGCAACGAGACACATATTTAATTGTTGTATATAACTATATTATTCAATATTTATTTTAGAGTTTAAACCTAGTTAAATAATTATTTTAAGTATAACTATTGTTTTTTTTTTTTTTTTACTATTTGTATTCCAAAGTTTTAATATTCATTAAAAGTGAGATTTATTATTTTTTATCAAAGAAAAATATGTTAACATTTATTTATTTCGCATAGTTACAAATATCTATAATTTATGTTGTATAACAGTTTATTACTAGTTTTTTGTTAATATTTTATATTATAATATAAAGCTAATTTATTAATTGCTTATAATCTATTTATTATTTTTATAATCTATATTCTACATTTTATGTATAATTCGCAAAAAAATATTAATGCTAATACTATCAAAAAAGAGTAGTTACCAGTACATAATCTTGAAGTTCTTCAATTATACCAGTACATACTTCTGGTGTAATAGACGAAATTGATGCCTTTGATATTCTAAATAATAATGCCAAGCTAGCGAACGAATCACCTGTAGCCAAGTATCTCAAAGTTAGGGCCAGTCTTTCGTTGGGTGGTATAGATTTCCTAAATCGAGTGTCTTCTTTTTTAATTTTAGGGGAAATCAAGGCGAGGAGTTGATTAAATGTATTGTACGACATTCTGCAGAAATTTACAAACCCTTCTGTGTCTTCTTTTTGTAGGTCTTGTAATAATATACTACCGCTATGGCGCTATGTAATTCTCTATTTCGGTATAGTGTTGTCATCCACCAACGCCTTTTTTTTATCCTGCAATGTCTTCATGATCACAAAACTTGCATACGCTACTAGTAAATCATCTTCACTCGATGACATTATTATGAATAATAAAAAACCTAATATTTTAAACAAAAATGTAGATATAAACTACATATTCACTCAGAAGTCGAATGAATACTAAATACAATTCCGAACCGAAGGTTAGCAAATATTGGCGAACGCTGGAGAACGAATAGTCTAAACGGTGCGGCCGAATCTCTACCGAATTCGCGTATGAATTCGTTCAGTAGCATTCGCATACATTCGTTCGCGTTCGCGGCCTAATGTAAACGCACCTTAAGAGGAAGTACCACCGTGGACATAGAGTAGATGAACAGTGGGTATTCGGGGGATATGAAAGAGAAACCGGTTCTTGTTTTCTTATCTCAGTAGAAGATAGATCATCCGCCACTTTATTAAGTACAATCATGCCACATAGTTTAAACAAGTTTACAGACATAAATACATTAACTTTGTACCAACAATAACTATATTTTATTCGAACAATATAATTATTACAATTATCTAGTTAATACTGGACACATTACACATAATACAATAATCTGGTTAATTTAACAAAATTTAGAGATTACACATATAATACACATAATACAATTATAACAAAATAAGTTATTACTTTGTTTAAATAAATTATTTCAGTCAAGTATTGAGTCCTATGCAGGCTCTACCTGCATTGAACAATCATGCTACTTAGTTTAAACAAGTTTACAGACATATATATTATGGTGATTATTAATATTACTTTTTGGCAAATATAAAGTGGGTAATGAACCCTTTTTTAATTTTTTTGTTCCTGGGCTCTCACAACATTTGTCAAAATGCTTGTGACAGACTGCATAACGGCGCCGAATCACAGATTTATCTAATTCATAAAGTTTTGGGTTGTTACATCGCTCAACCCAAATTATGAAATCGCTGTCCGTTTGAGGGAACACATGTTTTCTATCGACACTTTTACAATTTAAAACGCAACATTTTGAAGAAGGCATTTTTAATAATTGTAGAACACTGACAATACAAATTGAAAAGTAGAATTCAAATTTCAAGAACTTAAAAAAAAGTATAGGTTAGCTTAGATAACATTATAATCAATGATAATACTGAAAAGTATAGAGCGCTACCGGAGGTACGATTTTGAACTAATAGTTTATATAGAACCATAACTACAGCTATAGAATTCGTCCCCCCTGGTTAGGGATGCGCAATTTGTTTAAGTTATCGATATATCGATATACTAGTATTTTAGAAGCCCTATAAGTTTATATTGAGTTAGCTTTAATACGTTGGCTACCAGACCTGATTTTAAAAATATTTCATAACATACCATGAGTATCACCAGTGGTAGTTCTGGTGTATAGGGAGGGTGGGTAGCTGCCCAATGCCTATACCAAAATATCTGGTGCCCCTTATTTATAATAGAAACTTTAGGATTTTGTTGTACTATTATAAGCTGGATATTTTAAGTTATTTCAATAGAACAAAAAAAAGAAAGTAAATAACATAACATTATAAATCATAGGCGTGCCCAGGACTTAGTGGTAGGTGTTGCTAAAAATTATAGGTATTTAATAAGTCAATACACATTATTTATTTGATTAATACAAAAATGACATTTATTTAATACATATTATTTATTATAATGGTAGACGTCTTTCCCCGGGAACTAATATTTTAAACTCTTCAATGACATCATTGTAGTCAATTTTAGTCAATAGGTCTTGTTCTACAAATAATAACAGTAAAGAGTCAAGTCTATCCTGTTTAATTGTATTCCGCAACTTTGACTTCACTAACGAAAGTTTTGAGAATGATCTCTCACTAGAACAGCTAGTGACTGGAATAACTAAAAATGTTTTTAAAATATCAAAAAAATTAGTAAATATATTTAGTCTATCTAACTTAAGTAACCATTCTATCCAATTTTCTATAGATTCAGAAGAAGTCTTTTCAGGAGTATCTGGAAGTTCTTTTAGTAATTTGATTTCTGTTTTAAAACAATCAAATTTTACTTTTAGTTTTTCTTTAAGTAATTGTATATCATTCTCTGTAGGAATCAGTTGAAGAGTATTACCTACTGCTGAAATAATACCTAATGTTTCCTGAGAAAATCGAGTATTTAGTCCATTTATCATGTCATCTAATGCTACATAATAACAATTTATCTTAATTTCATGTTCTTTTGTCTGATGAAATGTTTGAGTTTTATTATCATCCAAAAAACAAGATATTTTACGTTTTCTCACTTCAGGAATTATTATATTATTTTGTGAGCAAAGTTGAACTGTATCTTGATATATATTATTAAATAATTCATCTTCAGATCTAAACTTTTGAATGTTTGCTTTTAATGATGTTACTAAAGATACCGCTGTTAAAAGGTTAATACTTTTTGACTGTAGGCTACTACTTACTTTCACAATTATCATAAGAATTGAGGGCATCATATTTAATGAAAAAATAAAATAAAATGATTTCATTTGCATTAAAATACCACGAGCTTTAGCTCTAGCTTCTGATACAGTTGTCTCTTTATATATTTCTTCGAGAGCAAGTATTAAAGCAGAATAATTGGACTTGACAGCTGATACAGCTTCATGTCTGCATGCCCATCTAGTTGTCGACAAGGATTTAAGTGAGCATAGTTTTATATTAATTTTGGTTGCAAATTTTTCTAATACAGCATGCCTTTTACAAGACCCTTCTAAGAAAGAATAAATTAGTTGTACTGTACCAAAAAAATCAAATAATACTACATTTTTTCTTCCGATTGAGTCTACTAAGACTAAATTCAGGCAGTGTGCATAGCAATGTACATAAAATATATTTTCATTTTTTTCCATACACTTCATTTGAACACCATTATGACAACCAGACATGTTAGCAGCTCCATCAAAACATACAGAAATAACGTTTTCCCAAGATATACCAATATTTTCAACAAAATTATTTAAAACTTCAAAAATAGACTGTGAGTCAACTTTTAAAAGACGTTGCAAACCCATGAAGTATTCAACTGGTTTATTCAAACTTGTATCAAAAAAACGAACTACTATAGACATCTGCTCGTGATGACCACAGTCACTGGTTTCATCAGCAATAATCGAAACATATTAATTTTTGAGCATAGATGAAATCTTTCGAAGCATTACATTATGTATTGACTGTATTATATCATTTTGTGTTCTATTACTGGTGTATGAAGCATTTCTGGGACCTTTTTCTAAATGGTTGGACATAACACTATCATACTTTTTCTTTAGATTAGATTAGCAATTTATCATTATCACGACAAATATTAAGCGGTCATGTTATTATCATCAATCTATACTTATAAAATCCAAATACCACTCACTCACTGATCACTATATCTCAAAAACTACTCAACGTACAGACTTGAAATTTGGAATAGGGGTTCTTCTCATATTTTCACAGTGCAATAAGGAGGGATTTTTCAAAATTCACATTTTAAAGGGTTGCTCAAACTGAGATTTTGAGATTTACGATGGAAATTTTGTATATAAATGGTTGCTATAACAACCTGATTTATGTGTTGACACATTTATTACTTTATTATTACGGATAATAATAATTATTATTCTTAAATGAGTTAGTTAGTTAGAGTTAGCTCTGCCAGTAGTTTGATTATATTAGCCACAAAAGGCAGTACAAACAATACTATTTATAAAGAGATATTGAGATGAATAAAATATGTCAATATAAATTTATCTTTTTGGCTTATATAACACCATAATGCATATAATAATGTTATAACGACGTTGTAAAACTTAATTAGTTTTAAAAGATATTACAGAAAAAGATAAATTTATATTGACATATTTTATTCATCTCAATATCTCTTTATAAACAGTATTGTTTGTACTGCCTTTTGTGGCTAATATAATCAAACTACTGGCAGAGCTAACTCTAACTAACTAACTCATTTAAGAATAATAATTATTATTATCCGTAATAATAAAGTAATAAATGTGTCAACACATAAATCAGGTTGTTATAGCAACCAATTATATACAAAATTTCCATCGTAAATCTCAAAATCCCAGTTTGAGCAACCATTTAAAATGTGAATTTTGAAAAATCCCTCCTTATTGCACGGTGAAAATATGAGAAGAACCCCTATTCCAAATTTCAAGTCTGTACGTTGAGTAGTTTTTGAGATACAGTGATCAGTGAGTGAGTGGTATTTGGATTTTATAAGTATAGATAATGCATATAATAATGTTATAACGACGTTGTAAAACTTAATTAGTTTTAAAAGATATTACAGAAACCTCTATACAATACATGGGCAACCTAGGATCAACTTATCTAAAAGAAGCCTGTAATAAATATAAAAAAAAAGGATAACATAAAAGTAATAGTAGGTAACACAAAAAAGGATTTTGTATTAATTGATTATATTAATTCACCGTTAGTGGAATACAGTAAAAATGGAAACTTGGTATAACTTTAATACTTAGAGTTAAATCATACACTTACGTACAAACAGCACCAGGTCCGCGATCTACAGCAGGTAGATTTCCTACCTGATAACATTATACTTCTGCAAATCAGAATTTTTATTCCATGTAACATGAAAAGTTAAGATAAGTTTTGAACACCATAAACCGATTATTAAATAACGAATTGAACAAAGTTTGAGCCATATAAATTTAGTACATTTAACGGGCAACGAAGTGCACGGGATCAGCTAGTACAATATATCAGTGTGGCCACACTACAAGAATAAACTTATTGTAAAATATTTCAAAATAATATATTAATAAATTTAATTTGTAATGTTTCTTATTTTGTAAATTTTAACTACTAACAGTATTAACTATTGTTGGTTAGAAAAATAAAAATTGTGAGTGTTTGCAGCCCGTAGGTGTTGCTATAGCCAGTGTTAGGACTTATCTAGATAAATTTATCTAGATAAATTATCCAGATAATAATTATTTTATCTTTTATCTTATCTAGATAAATAAATATAAGTTATCTAAGTATTTATTTTAGATAAATATTTGACTTATCTAGATAAATTTAAAAGATACATTTTTTAGTGAAAATTAGATAGATCTGTAACAAAAATATTATTAACTATGTGAATTTTGTTTTTGGTCCACTCGACAACTTCTTCAGCAGGGTGACTTCCAAATTTTTATTTATACTTTGTTACTCCCAAGAGTCCCTTGGATCAGATACTAAGTTCTACATTGAGTGAGACACAAACTAATTCTGATTCTGCAATGGACTTAGTCCTGTATTTATGTAGAATTTTTACACGGTAGAGATTGTAGGAAGTGGATCAAAGGGAACCGCAAAGTGGTTGTTATTGTGAACGTTTGGATTCTCCGTAATTCAGAGAGTCAACGCCCATACATTCGGCAATATTCTAATTTCGCACTTCTTTATAATTTAGACACGGTTGAATCTGGTATCTGGGATTAAACTGTCATTCCCAAGGTCCAGGAAGACAGCAATATAACATGAGAATGTGAATGTAATTATAATATGTTAATGTAATTTAAAAGAAAAATAGTATAGCGACTCCGTCGGTTTACTACACTGTGAGATATTACCGTTATAACGTTATAATAGACAATGAACACATGCGACTCAACACATCAATTTACAAAATTTAAACAATACAAATAAAGATTAACAATAGATTAATTCTAATATACTAATATATTATATTATAAGGCCAGCCTCCAACAAAAATAATATTAATAAATAATAAATATTTCTATTGCATGATTATGAATTAAATATTTAAAATATTTAAATATCTTTTGTCTAGATTACATTAATATAATTGATCATTGATAATTTTTTAATATATTAATTTAAAAATAACTATTCAATTCATTATTTGATATAGTGTTACTTTTTATACAAATGTAAAAAACATGTCATTAGTAATTATTATTCGTCATCTCCATCTTACAAATACATAAAATACCTGCAAATTGTATGTTCTTAATAATTCACTAAACTCTGTTATACATAATGTTATTCTATTTAAAAGTAAGATTATAATGTAATGGATGTCATATTTTTAAATTTTTATTTTAATGCGAGTTATAAGCATTACAATTTCAATGATCTTAGAATTCGTTTTAAATTAAAGTATAAAAAAAAACTAAGAGATTCTTGAGATTATATATTCTTATTTTTCTCAATTATCTAATGGTAACAATAATAATTTATTCGACAAAAAAAATAGCATACATACTAATTAGATACAATATACATACATAGTAATAAATTAGATTAAATTAGAATCAAAAAAACAATGATAATAATAATAAATATTTTAAATATTTTATCCCGCCAAATGTAGAACCAATGAGAAAGCTATATTTTCATATGGGTTTTATTTTGTGTGCAGAATGGTAATATGCGGTCGGGTGACTACTATCAGCCCGACCATGGTCGTGTGCCTACTATCAGCCCGACCATGGTCGGGTGTATATACACAGCGAAAAATCTAATACCAGTAAACTGGTCCTTATGTAAATTCATAAATATTCTTGGTTCAAGTAGTAAGTATGAAATATTAAAATTAAACAGTAAATTTATTAGACAGATTTGCTATATTTTAAAAGTTGTTATTTTATTACTTGTGAAAACACAAGTGCATTTGACATTGAAGACGGTATATAGTGCTTCAAGAAGAACATTTACTTAGTTACTTAATATTTGTATAGATTTAAACATTGTAAGTAATAGGTACTATGTTTTATGATTTAAATATATTTTTTGTAGATGATTATAACAGAATTAAAGAGAAAGAGATTGATGCCATTAAATATAATCTGTCTGAAGTTGATACTGAAGTAGAAAATATTGTTAAAAGTCAGCGCAAAAATAGAGCAAAAAAAAAGTTATTTTTAGAGGATGAGGAAAATGTTCAACATTTAAGAAGATCAAGTAAAAAAATTATCTACTATTGGTTTTATAATTCGATTTTGTACTTCCATATTTATTAAATCTTAAAAAATAATATGTGTTTACTATAATTTGTTTTAGTTAAAAACATAGACGCAACTAAGGCAACAAAATTAATGCTGAAAAGTTACCTAACCTTCCAAAACCACCAAAATGTTTTACACAACCTCTTATAAAAAAAGGTACGACATTGTGATTTTCTAAGTTAAATTATAAAAAACATTTTAGCTGTCATACAGTTAATTCAAAAAATTTCAAGTCATCAATTGACATTAACACTCTTATTTTATTATAATTATTCAATGAATTTGTTTATTTATTTTGTTATAAATTATAATACACCATTTAAAAATCTATGATAAAATTATACAGGTTGTTTGAATGTGATGTACATTGTACATCTGATGAATGTCATCCATGACTACATGTATGAGTGAGGATAATATTAAATTATTTCATAAATTGTTTACTAAAATTATGAAACACCTATATTATACAATGATCAATATAACATTGTTTTTTTGTTTTTTTTTAATAGGAAATCATACTGTGCAAATCTCATATCATTGTCTATGGAACCCATTAAAAGTAAGCATAAGTACAAAAATAATGTTAATTTATAATAAATTATGATAAAAACTATTAATTTACAAATTTTTTTTAGAGCTATTGTTATAGTATTAATATTGCAACTATAAGTATAAATGTATATATTTATCACTGAATTATTTTGTTATAATTTTCAGGTTTAAATGAAAAAGCTCTAAAGTGGTGCAATATTAAAAATGCTAATCCGAACAATTTAAATCATCTAATGATCTTTTGTTTAGCAGTGATAATGATGATACTCCAATCAAAAGTAATTAGTAAAACTTAATTTAATACAATTTTGAACTATTAATCAATTTTTTTACATTTATAAGAAACAGATAATCAAATTACTTCATCAAAAATAAGTCCTATAACAGAATCAACCAACTCAACTGATTTTTGCCATAATAAGTTACATGGTAAAACTACTAAGAAAAGTAATTGTTAATAATACTTTATTTATTTAAATCTTGATAATATTTAGAATTTATTTCATTTAATTCAAATTTTTTTAAGGAAATAGCATTGTGACGTTTGATGTTAGTCCGTCTACATCAACAACTTCTTTTGATTTATTCCCAGACGAAATGGAACACAATGAAACTCCAAAGAAAAGTAATTAAGTACACTACTATAAAAGTATATTAATTCTAAATATTTAATATTTTGTTACTTAAATTATATTCAGAAATGGCCAAGCAAGCAGTTGTTGCTGTAAGTCCAACAAATTCAGTTGAAGTAGGATGTATCAAAACTCTGATTAAGGGTAATATTTTTACATAAGTATTTATAATTGTTATAATAATAATAAATTTACTTTACAGTTAATGAACAATTCAACATTGAAGGCGCTTTGAAGTTTCTTATCAAATCTCAAGTTCAAATGGCTCAAAAGTTTGAAATCATAGAAAACAACCAAAAACAAATTTTATTTTTAATAAATAAAAATATGTCTGATGCTCCAGCAGACAAAGATTGGAATATTGAATTTTCAACAATTTTTCCATTGCAAGATATTCAATCTTTAAATGAATTCGAACAGCGTTTATCAATGGATATTGAATTTAAAGAAAAATTGGTATGAATATAAATAATTGCACAGGAAAAGGTTAATCTTAAATTATATATTAATCATTAAAATTGTATAATATTGATTGTTAGTGACACGTAACATAATATTAATGTTTTATTATATTATACACAGTTAATAATTTCAAACTAGTACCATATTATTACAGGCAAAGAGGATCAGCAGTTTTAGAGGGTTAGACGACACTACATTTATGAAGTCATCCTTAGATCACTTATTCAGCGACAACATTGGTGTATTAATTTCCTTCACTGGTAGGAAACCATCAAATGCGGTGGGAAAAAAATATGCAATGAAGAGTTCTATGCTGTATAAACTTATTTGTGGTAATTTAAAAATCGTCTATTGTTTGAATTCATATTACTGAAAATTAAAAAACAAAATAATATTTTTAAATTTTAGATGTTGGTTGTAGTCGTTGCACACACTTCTCAGAAGAAAAAACCGAGAAAGTAACAAGTAGCTGGTCACGTCATTCGATAAACCGTCTTCAACGTTCAGCGGCATTATTATGAAATATACATAGATACATAAATTATAATTAAACTTTTATATAGTTGATACAAGTTTATAGTTTTGTAAAAAAAAATGTATTTTTACTAAAAAAATACTATTGTTTTAAAGTATAAATATTTAAAAGATAATCAATACACTATAATGACTAGTATAAGTATTATAATATAGTACTAAACCGTCTATTTAGATTAATTTTTTGTTTTATAGTTGGTTAAGAAAAGAAAAATACATTTTTTACACTTTAATAGTGTAACAAATAAAAAAAGAAAGAGTTAATTTATTCAACATTTATATGATCTTTTTCTTCTGGTGTTAAATGGGTTCCTTTAATTATTAATTGAAAAATGCTATGTTGCTTTATTATTGTATAATCAATATTGAAGTTTATTTTTGTTCAGATTTAAATCTAAAACTTTTGTACTTCATCCTATTCGTAATTATTAATATTGTGATCAATGTTCTTCATATATACAAATATTTAACACAATATTAGCATGATTTGTATGACTGTTTACAAAATGTGTACGCTACTGCTAGCAGTTTACCTGGAAAATTCAATTTTACATGTGTGGGGCTGGAGAAATATACCTATATGTATAATTCACATGTGGAAAAATGAATTATTAATTATAAAAGTATTTGTTTTTTGTTTTTAAGTTTGTATGCTATTATAATATTATAATATTGAGTCAATATTTATAAATAATATACCTAGTGTTATAAAATACATTTCTTTTGTATACATTGTAATTATATAGTGAATAGGGTATTGGCACGGGTAATATAAATATATTATATACTTAATAATGTGCCAGGTATATTCAGGATTAATTGTTTTAAGTTGGATTATATTACTTAATATATAATATATTAATTTTATAAAATTATAAAAAAAATTGGATATATTTGCATCCAAACTAAGACTGTATAAGGACTCCCTATTGATTCCTTTTCTGGAGTCCCAGCAAGTAATTTAAAGGAGCTCCTAGGGAGCGGAAATTCGGATTTGGTCAGGTGAGTCTGGGGATTCCTGAAAAGAATTCCATAGGCACTCCCTGGGATTCCTTGTGTTACTAGGGTAACTGCGCCAAAAACTAATTTGAATACTATTTGATAAATTATATTTATACATATTACAAGAGTAATATTTTAACCCATACATAATATGTTTTTATAGCTGATATGAATAAAGTTAAGTCAAGTATAAAGTATATTAAACAAGATGTTTCATCCTTTATTGAAGATCAACTGGCATCTAATCGTCAGACAAATACAAATTCTGAAGAACACTGTTTATCATGTTTTCCATTAAAAACTGAAAGTGAACTCTGAGAAATAGAATCAAAATTGCAAAATTAACAAACAAATTGGTATGTCGTATTTTTTGTTATGATTATGGAATAATTCAAATAATTGTATATACCTATTTTATATTATTATAAATACATTTTGTTTTACATAGGTGTCAACACTAATTTTTGCCTCTGAAGAGGTATTTTATTTCCAAAGACACTTATAGTATCTTAAAAATAATGTTTTCTAATGAGCTCCTCAAGTATTACAGCTGTAAAGGTCAAAAAATAAAAAACCCATTTTCAGAATTTAAAATTTGTTAAGTCATTATAGGTAAAAGTATCTTTTTATTTTTTCATTAGATGATATATTATATTATAATATGATATGTTATTATACCAATAATATACTATTGTACAGAGCATTGTTTAAGTATGGTATAATTTTATATACTGATGATGAAATAGTTATGAATTAATTGTTATTATTTTAAGGCGCTGTTAGACAAAAATTCCCTGAACAAAAAGATGTCAAAAATGATATTATCAATAGCATTATGTCATGGCTGGCACAGGCACCAACAAGGATTGCAAAGTAATAACCTAGCTAGTCTTTAATTGTTAAAAATCGAAAATATAATTGTAATTGAAAAAACAATAATATATGATAAATAAACTAATATATTATTTCTTAACACTAAAAAGTTGTTGATTAACAAGGTTGGTTTATATTAACGTTTTATAAATATCTAGATCATTATAACACAGTGGATTTAATTATTCCCAAATAATGAGATACCTAATTAGTAAATTATTATTATTTTTTTAATATGAAAAATAACAAATTGCAAATAATTGATTTTAAATAAGATACTTTGTTTGGATATTACAAGCATTGATAATTTAAATTTGTATGTATAGGTATATAAAAATGATTAGGTATAATAAAAATTATCAAAATTGTTAAAAACCAATTTTTTTGTCTACTTTTTATGTTTAACAATTATTATTTAATGCATAAGATATACTATACGCTTAAACAATGTATAATCGATACAGCCGCAATATAAATAGTAAAATATTTTAATATTTTAACCCTTAAAATTGTCCTCATTGTTCTATATGTTTACAGCAAAGGAAAAAAAAAATAGAGAAATTGCAGGTTATCATCATCATCATGAATACAATAATATTGCAGATGACAATGATATCACTATAACATAATATTAAAGTATATTTCAATTGAAATTAAAAAAAAATAATAGACATACCTGTACAAGTAATTTTTTTTGATTGTATATTTTAACTTTCATAATATTATGATGAAGTATATGTTTATATAATACTTATATAATAATAATAAATTATTAAATTTCTTATAATGTAGTTGTATATTTATAAATTTAACTTTAAAAAACGAGCCATTTATGACATTTTTCCTTTATGTATTACTATAATACATATTATATTTATAAAAATGTATATATCAATTTAAGAAAAAAAAAACAGACTGAAATCATTTTTAATTTTTATATGATTACTATTTTATACCATTATAAAACACACATTTTATATGTATTATTATGTTTCTTAACATGTATGTTGTGTATTTATTAATTAAAAATTTAAAAATAACGAAAAAGTCTTATAAACATTTTTCTTTTATATATTATTATTATTATAATAATACATATTATATTTATAAGAATTTATATTGCATTCTTTTATATGTATTATAACCATCATTGTATAATACAATGTATTACTACTATATACATTTTAGTTATTACATTCCTTAACATGTATATATTATTATATTTTTCAACTTGAGCAATAAAAATATTTTCGTTAAAAATATATATTTAAAAAAAAATATTATTTATCTATTATTAAATATCTAACCACCTACCTATTCAGTTATTATTATGATCTTATGAATTTTATATCAAAAATAATATTTTTAAATGGTGTTTCTAACGGAATAAAAACATCAATGTGGTATTTAAAAAATATTTAATTGATTTGAAAAAAATATTTTTATGTTATTTTATTATCAAAATTACATAAGAAAAAAAAATGTTTAAAAAATATTTAAAAGGAATGTATTTTTTTAACATTATATTTTAAATGAAAAATTGGCCATTTTAACATTTTATAAATATTTTTGAAAGCAATTTAAAACCTATTTTTAATATTTTTTAATACATTAAAAAATATTTTTTTGATACTTGAATTATTTGAAAAAATCTTATCTAGATAATTCCCAACACTGGTAATGAAGTTACATAGAGTGCAACCCTTTTTCTTTGACGATATCTGGTAGACGGAAGACTTTAACCTATTTAAAAATATAATTAAATGTCAGGATTCTGAAATTATAAACAACAAACTAATCTTTCTGAAATGTTAACATGTATATAACATATTATATTATAATCATTAGTTTGCAAATTTTTTTATTATAAAAACATTTTATATATTTATAATGTATTTACCTATAGTACACTCTATGGTTGGTACACTTAAATAACTCATTGGACAAAGCTACTTATTTTATAGTATTATCTACACAAGAATGTAAAAGAAATTAGACACAAATAAAACGTATCGATAAACATTGCAACAAATGCTTCAAAACTTAATATTTAACAATAATAGATGCACTTTTTCTCCCCATATTATTTGTATTGTAAGATGGTAACTACATATATATACATATCTAATATATAAAAGAAAAAGTACTGTCCTTACTAATACCAATAATTTTCACATAAAATAGGCTTTGAGTATAAACAATCATATCATAAATTCATCTAAATTTTTACATAATATGATGAATGTGCACTTTTTATAATTATTTTATGAAAATACTATTTTTGTTATGTAGATATTATGATTTATGATCATGACATTGACATTATTACATGGTTCCATAATATAAGTAAAGAAAAAACATAGGATTCGTATAAAATAAGTAATTTTTTTAAGACCTATTACAAATTCACTTAGGACCCGTTTTACAATCATAGTTTAAACCTCGGTTATGCTTGAACTATGCACTGATTTTACCAGCCGAATTCCGTGGTTTAACTGGAGTTCAACTATTGTAATACGGGCCCTTAGGCACATGTTTAGATATTAAAAAATAATTGTAAAGCCGTGTATAGGTATAAGCACAATAAGTACTGTGGTGATTACGACGTGTTATCACCACTTACGCTAGCGCGTCCGTTTATTATTGTCGTTACCATGTTGTTCCTAACATTGAATTATTTGTACTTGTATTTTTTGTCTATGTTCCTTGTATTATTCACTGCGTGAATTATTTTAACTTATTTTACTTGTGTTTATTCTCTTTGTTACGTCGCCCGCTACGACTTTTAGTGCACTTTTTCTCCCGCCGCGCGCGATAGCTTTTTCGCCGTTACCGGCTCGAAGCCACCATCGCTCGCCGCGGCTCCTCACTTCCTTTTTTTGCGACCGGTATGCTTTAAAGTTGTTCTTCTCGATCGAACTGCCTAGTACCTACCGCTGTCGTAACGACTCGCGCGTTAGTAATAATTATATGGTTATAAAGTATTGTTTGTTCGCTGTGCAATAAACTATTGTTATTTGAATTCGTTCTTTGCTTCTTTTTAAACCTTCCGATTTCCTGTCAGACACGTTGGCTGTTAGTGTTGAGACGGTTTTCCTCCATTAACACCACAGTACATAAATTGTTCTTTAACACGTATTATATTAATTAAGTATAGAAATATAGTATAGAAATATTTAACACACACAATAATTTTGTTAACAAGAGAAAATTATTAAATTTAATCATGCATGTAAATAAGTAATACCTAGTCATAATTAATATTTAAAACAATTAAACAATTGAAAAGTACTTACATTTTAATAATGTAAGATTTTGTACAATATAACAAAATAACATTGGTTCAATTCTGAATACACGGTTCACTGTCCATAAAACCGACATTAAACCAAACTAAAATAATTAGTTCATAAGTCGTACATCAAAACCTTCTTTGAACCGTCTGGGTTTTTCATGATTGTTAATCAACAGTGTCAGCACTGATATTAGAACACAGTTTTAAATAACCGACGTTAAATACAAGAATTGCTACTCGGTCCCCTACCGATTTGAGTTATCGAGGTTCCACTGTATATAAAGAAAATGCTTATTAAAACAAATGTTTTGATTTTTTAGTCTTAAAAATAACTTAAAAAAAAAAATAATTGGTATTATTATTCAGGATATAAATTAAAATGTTTAAAAGAAGTAAAAATTGAGCTTCTTACTAACACGGATAAAATTCTCTATATTTTTTTTACAATAAAACCAGTCAGTCACCCATATTCTTGGAACGCGCAAACAAGTTTTTGAAGGAATATTTCAGCCATTTTATAGATGTTATAATAGTAATCATTAATCAATAATCATCTTTACACATTAAAGAATTACACCTGTAACATACAGGTTAGCCATTTTGTTGCAAATTGTTCATATCAGTTGTAATTAGGTATGAGGTTTGTATAATGAATTCGGGCTGCGAGAAGTTAGCCCCCTGGATCTAAAAAATATTGAATGATAGCCTAGATAGTAAATTCTAAATAAACAAACACCGATTTGATACGCCATTTTCGAATATAGGTTATGAATTTGAGGCTTTTCAGATTGAAATTGTTGATTTAAATTTGTAAGAATAGGAAGTGCAAAATCTAAAAATAAAGGTAAAGTTCGAAGGTTGGATCCATTATTCCTGAATATATGCCATGAGCTTTACTGTCCTACTGTTGTTCAGACTTGAAGTAAGATTGTAAGGCTTTTAATATTGTTCTAATATGCGTTTTATACAACCATGTAATGATAACCATCTTGTTTGAATCATTTTTAATAACACTTGAAACTGTTTAAATTCACTTTGTTTTTTAAAACTATATTTCATGTAGTTACCTATAGATATCACGAACCTTATTTTCAACACAATCAGGTATTTTACCTGCTGCGTACGAAGCACACAATTTAAGTGAATGACAAACGCATTTAATAACAAACGACTTTGGAATATCATCTTCTTATAACTTTTTAACTGAATGGTGAACATTGCATATTAATTTCATATTTTGTAAAAAAATTAATTATTTCGTTGTAAATACCAATAGAAGTGCAATCAGAAACTTTAATTAAGGCAAGAAATTTGTCTTTAACAGTATAATTATTTTTGTCTAACAGCCTGACAATTAATGACAGATGTTTAACTGACACTTTGTCAGTAGACTCATCGATTACAATGATAAATATTGATTTTGAAGTTAATTAATTAAATGTTCAAACGCCGTGCAATGTACATCCTAAAGATTTATTTATAATGGCTGTGGTTTTAGTACGGTTACAAAATAACTTTTTAACAACATCAGTTCAGGACAAATGGCTTTAATCAAACTAACCAAATAGTATGAAGTACGAAATGCAATATCATGTTCAGTAATAAATATTGCGATTTGAATTTCAGCTTCTTTTCTTTGTCTATTTAATGTCTGTATTTTTTTAAACATTTTCATGTCATTGATAGGAACTGTTTTTTTGACACTAGCAGCATTTTTAAAATGTTTTTCTGTATTAGAATGCTTAATAACTGCAGATAACCCTCCTAAATAATGACCAGCACAAAATAGACAATGGTAGTAAGTATTACCTTTTGTACTTGATCATAACCAATTTTTGAATTCCTTTTTGTTTTGCCATTCGGGTCTATACTAAGGGCATACGACTTATTCTTGGGCCATCCGCGATCCGGTAGTGTTTGATTCATCACTCGATATACATTCGAATAACTCAATAATAGCGTTTTTAATCAGTTGATAATAGGTTTTGACTGGCCAAATTCGGCTGATTAAGCGTTAACCACGATTAATTGTGTTGGTGAAATCGGCCCTTAGTCTAATACCGTGGTAAATATTATTATTATTATTATATTAATTTTTTATCAATATTGTGATATTGTGATAATACTTTAATTTATAATAATTTTTATAATACTTCATAGATAATAAAAAAGAAATACCTAAAAAAAACTTGAAAATAAATAAAGTAGCCAAATTTCCTCAGAAAAAATAAAATTTCCAACATTTTCCTCTATGGAGTTAAAAATCCCCAGAAAAAGGAAAAATCCCCAAACCTGGCTACAAAAAAAAATATATTTTTTTGTAATATAGATTTTTTACTAAAATTTTTGTAGATATTTGTTATTTAATCCAGATAATTTTTTTTGGAACACGATTTAGAGATCTACTCGTGTTTTGGAATATAGATTGATTTTATCAATTTTTTTTACAAATATAGATTATTTTATAAACCAAATTTCACAGAAGTCCATGTTTGAAATAAATCTTATTGAATAAAACATGACTAAAAAAAAAAATATTTAAATAAAAAATATATATTTTATAAAAAATTCGTTATTTAATAAAAAAAATATATATTTAAAAAAATTATCTGGAATGAATATAACATATTTAAAAAATTTAAAATAAAAAAATCTTTGTAAAGAAGCTGAGTGAAATTAGCACTCAGGATCAAAAAATAATATTTTCGCCATAAAAGAGTAGGTTGTACATTTTGTTATGATGGTCGCAATTAGTTGCTTAATGATTGCTAAATATTGGAACTGGTCTGGATTAAATTGGGCAACAATAGTAGGCCAACTTGATGATAGCCGGGCTTGGCCCGACCACCGGCGTTCACCGACTAAGCTGTTCGAACGTTGTCTCCAGAGTGGTGGCATGCGCAAACACGGACGAAAATCAGTCGGTGGACTGATTATTCTCTCGTGGAATGGACTTAAGTCAATGATACACGGCTGCATTTATCGACATCATACAAATATTATATTTTCATGAAAAATACACATTTTTTTCGTATTGATTTAAGAATAAGCTTATAGATTTTTTTTGTTCTGATATGTAATAGGTATATAATACTACAATATTGATAATTGATAAGGGGCTCTCCAGACTTTTACGGGATGGGATTTTGAGAGCCGTTCTCTCAGGTACCCACAACTACCTGTTTCCTGCTGGCTTGGTCGTCGGGACAGATTTTACTTGCGCCGCGGCGCCCATCCTTGTTGGAAGCGGTACGGGTTTTAGAATGGGGTTTCGTTCCCATATCGGGACCTTCCCGGGTTTTTAAGTGCCTGGTCCGTGGATGGCCCCGATCCAGCCTTCCACGCGCATGTGTTCGTCAACAGATGTGCTGGATCTAGTTGTGGACTCTCGACCCGGGTGCATGTTAATTTCCAACCGGCATGATATCGAAGGTCCGGGGGCAATTTCTGTTATCTCCCACCGGTTGCTTTGGTTCGATCCTTCCGTCTGCAGGTCCTCCGTTTCTCTGTCGGTATGTCGCAGAGCAGTTCTGATTTGTACTCCACTCGGGTAGATAGTAGTGATGGGAATTATTCGAATATTTGAATTTTTGAATATTAGAACATTCGAATATCAGCGATGCTACAATATAATATGTAACGAAAATTATTCGTTTAAGTTTTCGCGCAACACAAAACGTTTAATAATAATATTATATGGCTTATAGTGCATAAAGGTCTGCGAGAAGTGGACTCGAAGCCAGCGATATTTACTATTTGACAGGGCAATTAAAATACAAAAATAAAAATAATGTAAAATACTCGAATTTCATAATTAAATTATTATTAATAGTAATGTATAAGTTACAGCAAAAAAATAATAAATAAATAAATGGTACACAAATTTAAATGCAAAAAAAAATAAATATAATTGTGCAAAATACATCATAATTAAATTATTAATAATAATAATAATAATAATAAGTTTAACATATAATTTATAATTTAGTAACAACAATAAATAAATAAATATAAATATGTTTAAGAAGAATAATTGTTCATTATAAATTAATAAATTAACACTCGTACGTTTAACTTCATTGATTAAATACATTTTACATTTTTAATTTTTTGTTTTGATGTAAGAAGATAAGTGCTGATCGGATCTAATCTGCTGCGTTTAGAAGTGGTTATATTTCCAGCTGTTGAAAAAACTCTATCGGAAGATGCTGATGAAGCTGGTACTGACAAAATTTGCATAGCCAATAAAGCTATTCTTTCGTATTGTAACCACCAATTATTTGGGTCCAAATTATGATTTATTTGTGGTTCCAATAAGTATGTTGTAAATTCATCAATATTTTCTTCAGAATCATTTCCTAGTAAAGTGTCTAATGCTGTAGGTTAAGTTGGTGTAACATTATTTGGGATATCCGATTGTGTACATAAATTTAATATTTTTGATCGCACTTTTTCTTTTATGTTTTTTTTTATACTGTCAAATACTCAAAATTTAAATGTTTATACCTAGGGTCTAACAAACAAGATATTTGAGCATGTTTGCACTAAGGCAGTATTCAGTATATACATTTATTATTATTTATTATATTGTAGCAGCTGCTCACGTTATCTCCCTGTCGGCTGTGATATTAGTGATATGCTCTTATCAAGTTAATAGTGAGCGGCGTGCGTAGCTCCAACGGTTTTGTTTTATGTATTTTCCTGTCATATTGTATTTATTATGGTTTCTCTCTAGTAACTTCGTTTTCTAATTTTTTAAGTTCTTTGTCAAGCTTACTGAGAGGCAGTGCAATCAATTATTGTTCTAGTTTAATTTATTTATTGTATTTCGATGACACTGTCCGTCTGCGAGCTTATAAAAGTCCGGACGCACCAGCTCCGATCCCCTTTTTATTTTATTCTTGTTTTTGTCTCTGGGACTCTTCGTATCGTTTTTTGTTGCTTTTTTGAAGTATAAAAATCCACGTGTGCTGTTCAGCTGCTATATTATTACTCGGTCACCATTATTATATTTCTTTTGGTAATGTATTCGTTTCTACGATCATAATATTTTCAGATCTTATATCTTATTTTCCCAGCAGGGTGGTCATTATTTGTGTAAACTCCTCTAGATGGCGGGTCGGTCTTGCCGCCGCGGGACCGTCCGCTGTCGTACAAGGAGGATGGACCGAGTGGTAGTCTAGGGAGAGAGTTGCGTCGTCGTCGTAGTACGCGTACGTGTTAGCGGGATGCGTTAAATGTTAATCCGTTATATTATGTTGTAGTATTTTTTTATTGTACTTGTTTTTGTGTAAATGTATATAAGTTGTTCTTTTTAAATATACAAGTCACAATCCTTAACTGTATATGCGTTGTTTATTTGAGAAGTTAACATACTTATTAATCAGAAGTGGGATTTGTTCCGTAAAGAACGTAGTGCGTAGTGCGTTTCGTGACCGTACGCCGTTGTTGTTAAAGTTACCCGTTTCAATACGTTTCCGTGTGCGGTGTGCTGAGATCAGAATTCGGGAACTCGAAGGTAACGCCGTGACGGTAGTTTCGAAATTCGAAAATAATAACGTGTTTTTGGCTACCGGCCGAAATTACGCGGTGGTTTGAGGTTAGCTTGGTTCGTCGCGACCAGCGGACAAAGAACGTGTTCTATGCTCGTGACCGGAATACCGCGATAGTGATACCTGGTTAGCTGTGACAACCAGATGGCTGATAGCGTACTTATCAAAGATCCTGTTAATATTTTGTTGTGAATCGATCTGATAAGGATGGCTGATAACAACGACGAGAGATCCGCGAAACCGGCTAGTATTGAAGCTCCGTCATATGTGGAATTGGTGAATCTCGTCGCGCAGCTCAAGCAGCAGAGTGAGCAGTCGTTGATATTGCGAGCGGAAGTAGAAGCGCTGCGGAAGACATTAAGTGCTTCGAATGTGTCCGAGCCAGCTGTTGCGCCCGCTCCTGTAGCAACTCCGACGATGCGTCCGGAGTACAGGGTAGTTCCTGACCTGAGCCGCGCAATGACTACATTCGCTGGAGACGAGACTCCACTGCAAGCTGAAGATTGGCTAGAAGAGATAAAAGGGATGACGGCCCTTAATCGATGGCCGTTTGATTATGTATTGCAATACGTCCGTATGCACCTGACTGGTCCAGCAAAGGATTGGTTTGCGGGTCGTGATTTTTCTGATTGGCGAGAATTAGAACGGAAGTTCCGACTCGTATTTGTGCGCGACGCGTGTGCGGCCGACCGCGAAGATGAGATGCGTGCGCGAAAGCAAGGGACTAACGAGACCCTCATATCGTATATGCAGCCCAAGCTCCGCATGTGTCGGGGTATCGGACACAGTTTTGGAGTGTCCAAAGACTACGTCCTGCGGGGACTTAGATCAAGGGAAATGGCCCTGTATGCCGTCGGGCGGACACATGTTGACGAAGAGGAGTTGCTGGGTGATCTGCTCAACTGGGAGCGCATGTCGTCGTTGCATGCGCCAGCGGTCGCGCTGAAGTATGTTGCTCCGCAGCACGCTAAAGGAACGCCTACCCGTCAGCTGCCTAGAAAACGGATTGAAGAAAAGGCGAGCCCTAATAAATGGAAGAAGTTCGACAAGACTGTCATGGAGACGAGTGGGTCGAACAGTGAGACGTACTCCGCCAGTTGTTGGGTGTGCAAGAAAATCGGACATATGTCGCGTGACTGTCCTGATAAAGCTACTCGTAAACCTGTGTGTTTTGGTTGCGGAGTAGAGGGGCACATTCGACCTAACTGCCCGGAAAAGGATCAGACGAATTGCGCAGAGGTGAGACCTGTGGCGTTGAACCATCCTTATAAAAAAGTTGGATTGGTGAATGATAGGGAAGTAGAAGTGTTGCTCGACACTGGTAGTCACCACTCCCTCGTCAAGGCGAGTGTCGCGCTACGATGTGACTTACGCGTGAAGCCCTCGGTGCGCCCGCTTTACGGGATCGTGAGTACGATCGTCCCGTCGGTGTGTGCCTTGGGAGAAGTCGAGACCAATATTATACTTGACGGCGTAAACCCAGGAAAGGTCTTGTTACTCGTGGTGCCCGACGATGTCCAGGCTCCGGACATGATTGTCGGACGATCTTGGTTGGACCACCCGTCCGTGGCCTACCATAAGGCTCACGGGCGACTGTTTATCTATAACGCGGAGACGTGTGTCGACAGTATGGCGGTCGGAGTTACCAGTCACGCTAAGGAGTCTGACTATCTGCACGTCTTGGAGGTTGACCACGAGCCGCCGGCTCGACAGATGTTGGACTTGAGCGATTTCCAGTATGTCAGCGCGGAAGCCACTCGGGAGGAACGGAGTGACCTCCTAGCCCTTGTAAATGAGTACCGAAGCTGTTTCGCCAAGAACCTGGACGAACTTGGATGTACGCCATTGATGCGCGTTGACATACGAGAGGTACCCGGTAGTTTGCCGGTTGTCTGTCGACCGTACAAAACGTCGCAAGCGGACCGTGAAGAGATACACAGGATAATCACGGACTGGAAAAGGTGCGGTGTGGTGAGTGAGACGACTTCGCCCTATGCCAGTCCCGTGCTGCTGGTCAAGCAACCGGGGAAGAACCGGTTATGCGTTGACTATCGCCGTCTAAATAAACAGACGATACGGCAGCACTTCCCGTTGCCGGACATGATGGAGCAGTTGGAGTCATTGGCGGATAGCCGGTTGTTCGCCCAGCTTGATTTGGCGAGCGGATACCTGCAGATCCCTTTGACAAAGGAAGCCTCCGAAAAAACGGCTTTCATTACGGCGGACACGACTGGTGAGTTTAATAGAATGCCGTTTGGACTGTCGGGAGCTGTCGCTGAGTTTACCCGACTTATGCAACGTGTGTTGAGTCCGCTCCAGGGACTCCACGTGCGGAATTACCTTGATGATATGGTTGTGGACGGAAAGGACTGGACAGAGATGTTAACCAATTTGCGAGCCGTATTGGGGAAAATACGTGAGGCGCAGCTGACGTTGAAACCCGCGAAGTGTTCATTTGGCGCTAAGCAAATTAACTTCCTTGGATTTATCATTGAAAATGGCGAAATACGGCCCGGTACGGAAAAGGTGCGTGCCATTGAAGGATATCCTGTTCCGAAGGACGTTCACGAAGTCCGTAGGTTTCTTGGACTTACTGGATTCTTCCGGCGGTTCGTCCACAAGTATGCGGTTGTTGCGGAACCCTTGACCCGTCTGATGCGCGGTGAACGAGCGTTCAACTGGGCTGAAGAGCAGCAGGTGGCGTTCGACTCGCTACGTCAGAATCTGACCAGTGACGCGGTCCAAACCATGTTCCGGAAGGAAGCTGCGTGTACCGAGCTCCATACTGACGCGAGCGCGTTGGGTCTTGGGGCCATGCTGTTACAGTCGTCGGTGGAAGGCGACCCTCTCAAGCTAGTTTATTGTGCAAGCAGGAAGACAAGTGATGCAGAAACGCGATACCACTCCAGCAAGTTGGAGCTGCTATGTGTGGTATGGGCGGTCAATAAATTGAGGCAATTTCTTTTGGGCATAAAGTTTGTAGTATACACTGATTGTCAAGCTCTCACTTACTTGAACAGCAGTAAAAGTGTTAACGCCCAAGTTGCACGGTGGTATGATGCCTTACAGGAATATGATTTTGAGGTGAAGTATCGACCTGGAGTGCGTATGGCACATGTAGACGCCTTATCACGAGCCCCAGTGGGCGATGAAGAGTCACTTGACAAAGCACTAGCAGAGCGACAGACTGTTTGTGTGCTGATAACGCTAGAAGAACGTGTCATGATGTGTCAAACCGCTGACGGTGCTGTGGCTCATATTAAGAGGATGGTCGAAGAAAGTCCCGACGAAAGAATATGCTTGTCTTATGTTATGAAAGATCAGCTGTTGTATCGGAAGTTTCGGGACAAACTACTATTTGTCATGCCAAAGTCAATGAGGAAAAGTCTAGTAGTAACCGCACATGATTTGAGTGGACACCCAGCGGTGGATCGTACGATAGCGAATGTGTTACAGGACTTCTGGTTTCCCGACATAAGAAGATACGTGAAACTGCACATCCGGTCGTGTTTTGAGTGTTTGTTAACCCGTGTGCCCAGAGGTAAACGCCCAGGTCTGTTACACCCAATACCTATTGGGAAACGACCGTTTGGAACGGTTCATGTGGACCACGTTGGACCCTTCATAACGGCACCCGGTGGACTCAGGTACATTTTGGTCCTGGTGGACAACATGACCAAATATGTTACGTTGTATGCTGTGCCCGACACCAAATCTGAACCACTGATAAAATGTGTAAAACTGTTTGTGAAAGAATATGGACTGCCCGGAAGGCTGATCACCGACCGTGGAACATGCTATACATCTGGTGCGTTTGAGGACTACTGTAATGCCCAGGGGATCAAGTTAGTGTGGACGTCGTCCCGACACCCACAAGCCAATGGTCAGGTGGAAAGGACGCATAGTGTGGTGATGGCCACACTAATGACTATGGGAGGAGCTGGTTGCGAGTGGGCCAAGATGTTGCCAGAAGTACAACGTCTACTTAACAACAGCGAGACCAAGGTGACGGGTAAGACTCCATTCGAGTTGCTCCATGGGTATCGTCCTAGGTTTGAACAGGGAGCTCTGCTCGCCTTGTCCGCTACCAAAGATGATTGGACGCCGCCTGAAGAGCTTCAAACCAGAGTTAGAGAGAATATGGAGTTGGAAAATGCAAGGAGGAAGACTGCTTACGACATGCATCGTCATGATAACATTCATTACACTGTAGGAGAGATTGTTGTAATGAGAAGGGCCCCCAATTGCACTGGAGAGTCAACGAAGATGCAAGACAGGTATCGGGGACCGTTGGTGGTGACTGAAGTGCTGTCGTCAGATGTGTACAGGGTGACCGAGTTAAACACTACCAAGGGAAGTCGGTTTGCAACAACAGCGCACGTTTCCCAACTGAAATCGTGGAGGTTACCAGCTGAAGATGAAGTGGAAGGAGACCAGAACGAGCCAGAGGCAGAGTTGCCGTCCGAGTATGAAGAAGACAGAAGATTGAGTAACCTTGGAACTGAGTTGACTAACGTTGAAGACTTACGCCCACCTGATTCCTTACTGCCAGTCGCACTAGGCACTCCTATTCCTGATGACGGGCGTTCACAGCGTGTAGCACGTAAGCCGGCCTGGATGAGAGATTATACCTGGTAGGACTGACGTATTGTGTTCCTTATTATTACTGTTGATTTTTTTTTTGGTTTGTTTATATATATATATTGTGTTGTATTAAGAAGATGAGTTGTTATTTGTTACTACTGTTGAACTTTGTATATGGTATTAATTGTTTCATGTCAATGAGTAAATTGTCTGTTTAACTGTCTTTTATTTTTTTTTTTTTATGTAAAACTTAGAATTTTAAGAGAGTTAAGTGTCTATGAGTGTGAGTGGCGACATCTGTCGGGGACGACAGAACGCCAGGATGGACGCTTGTAAACTCCTCTAGATGGCGGGTCGGTCTTGCCGCCGCGGGACCGTCCGCTGTCGTACAAGGAGGATGGACCGAGTGGTAGTCTAGGGAGAGAGTTGCGTCGTCGTCGTAGTACGCGTACGTGTTAGCGGGATGCGTTGATGCGTTAAATGTTAATCCGTTATATTATGTTGTAGTATTTTTTTATTGTACTTGTTTTTGTGTAAATGTATATAAGTTGTTCTTTTTAAATATACAAGTCACAATCCTTAACTGTATATGCGTTGTTTATTTGAGAAGTTAACATTTGTATTGGCTTTGTGGTTCCTTGTTCCTGTGGCTTGCTCGTCAGCGGTTACTTTAAAGCGGTCGCACGTGTGCGGTTGACATTGTTATTATATTTTGTGTATTATTATTATTATATTACGTTCCCGGCACGGTCGCGTGGGATGAAATCCGCCGATTAAAGTAATTGTATTTTGTGAGTACCTTGTTTTTTGTATAGTATCATTGTATTATTAGAATTTTATATTTTGTGCCAATTGGTTATGTTTTATATCATATTCATTTTTGCATTGGCCGACTGAGGCATATATTATATACATTTTTTATATCATATTCATTTTTGTATTGGCCGACTGAAGCACATATACATACATTCATATTATATTCATTTAAATAGTGCTAATCAAGCACATATACATACATTCATATTATATTCATTTAATTAGTGCTAATCAAGCACATATATATATTTTTATATTGCATTTTTATTTATATTATACATTATAGTCATTTGTTGAGCCCGCAGGGCTACTCATATTGTTACACATTATTATCATAATTATTCTATATTATTATATTATTATTCACATTGTTATACATTGTTATTCCATATTATTATACCCTGGCGTAGAGGCGTACCTGATTTTATTTAAATAAAGGACGTCAGCTGCGCATCCATTTTGGTCTAATCCGTCTTGGTTCAAGTGGTGCTGAGTGTAACGATCTACCAAAGTGTCATGCAAGGCTAAACACTCTTCCACTATCTCTTGCATGATACCGATGTAAGCTATCGGTTTAGTGATTAGCCCTTCATTAGTTGTGACATCCCTATGTACGCCTTTCTCGAGGAATGCATTGTAAGAATCTTTAAGTATTTTGAGACCAGTCTTTTCAACTTGGGTCGAAGCTAAGGACCTTAAACGTCGACCTGGTATTTTAGATGGATCAACTGTGATCGGAGTTTCCACTATTGACCTGTTACAATAGCTACAAGGAGTGGTGATTCCCCATACTATTGGCGGCGTGGTTAGCACCGGCCCAAATTCGAGTTCGAAAGAGAGTATCTTGATGGTGTAGCAAAGTATGTGGAGAAAGTTAATGTAAAAATAATCAGCCTTAGTTCGGAACGTCACATGGGTATTTGAATCTCCTGTGATTTGTTGATAGATATTCGATAAACAGTTTGGGACTATTGACTCCCTAAAGGAGGGTGCTCTAATGTGATGGGCAATTGTCCCTGATTTCTGCTTCCCTGCGAAAGGTGCTAATTCTTCAACACTTTCTTTGGTATACAGACCAGCAAGATACTCTATGAGAAGGTTAACGTTGCTTGATAAAATAGTTCCTTGCTCTGTAATATGTGTAGTACTGGTCCGTGAAATTAGCTCCAGCAATGATTTGAGTTTACTTAACATAGGGTCTTTTTCGGAGAAATGTATTAGTGGCGCAACTGTCCCTGTCGATGTTGAATGTCCTAGGAATGGCTTCAAGCCTGATGTTGAAAAATGGCGGTTCTGTGTTCTTGTGATCGACTCCAGAATCGGATGTATTTTATACTCGAAATGGTTTAGAGCTCTATATTCATCTCCACTACTCTCTAATGGTGTGGTGTAGATCATCAGATGCTGTAAGGCCGGCATTGTAATTGATTCAATAGGTTTGCCCCAACTAGCTTCTCTGACCACATTCGCAAGTTCCGCTGAACATCGATGTGGCCATTCAGCATAATCAGTACTCGCCTCTAAGTTGTGTCTTTTAACTCGGTCCACTCTCCACTCTTGTAATCGAAATTCAGCTTTGATTAAGCGCCTAAGTAACACGTCTGTCTTCTTCACTCCATACTTGATTATTAATAATTGTTGGACACTCCGTGATGACTCAAATTTCCTGATCAATTCATCAATAAGACCTTGTGGAGTACTAGCTTGCAAGAGTGCAATAATCTTAGGATTATATACATTCATGCTTTTAATTACCTTGATAAACTTTGTTCTAAGCTCCTCAGTATCGGCCTCAAATAAGTCGACCATATCCTCATTCCTGATGATCTTCTTAAGAATGGGATATATCATCCGTCTAAGGGATGTAGATGGTAGAGGTGGTTTGTCGATTCGAATAGAATATGGGTCAGCCAAAAGACCTGAAGGATCATCAGACTTAGCCTTTGAGATTCTCATAAATCGTCTGAGAATCTTATATATATTCGGATAGTATATACGACAATACTCACAGAGGTCAATAAATGGTGTTAGTAAGTCTGCCTCAACTCGCACCGACATGTTGTGAAGGTAGATCATCGGTAACCCTCCTACAACACTCGATATCAAGGTGAATGCTAATCTTTCTGTCTCTGTTAATGTATGAAATGCACAGCCATGTATGAGGTAATATTGAGCCCACATGAGACCTACACGATAACAAGCGACAGTGCTGGTACTGGTCTTTGCTGCACTATGTGCATTACTGAATGTGCTTGCTACATATTCATCGGCGAATGGTAAAAAAGCATTATTTGCGCCGTAACACTTCTGAATTTTCCTATAAGCTTGAGGCAGCTCGATAGTCCCGCATGAGGCGTCTTTAGAAAATGCAAAGAAATGCTCCGATCCATATGACTCTTGAATGTTGACCTTCTGTCCAAATTGTCCTAGTACATGAGAGACCTCAGTTACGATAGATGTCTTGAGATCACCCAATGTAGTATGTGCCCCAGATAAATATTCAGGTGGTATGATCTTAATAATGCGGGCATCATCACCTTTTACTAGTAAATGGTACCTGAGCTTAAACTTAGCAAGAGCAGTTTTCAATTCTGCTATATACGCTACTACCCATGTATCTTGATTTAACCCTTCTATTCCTCCTTGTTGACCATCCCACATGTATGTGCATTTTTCGTCAGGAACATAAAAAACGCTATTCTCATAGTTTTGATGTGTCTTACTGAACATGGCCATTCGTATATAACGTCAAGGGTCTTAGCCATAATTTTGTCGACTACTTCTGACCTATGCCGATTGTTCCATGCACTTGCGTCTACTGTAATTCTTAACACATGATGATTCCTGTAGGCCTTCTGGATTGTACGGAACGCGTATAACTTTTTCCCGAGATCAATCTCCCCGATGGCCATAGCTTGTTCATCAGAGAATTCTTCTAGGAACATCATTGTATTCTTTTCTTGCACTAACGCCCTTGACCTCTCGAGATAGGTTTTACATCCAAACCCCCTAAACATCTCTTTTAATTTCTTTTCCTTAGGTACAATTCGAATGACAAGATAATCAAGAAAATCATCTAATGTCTCTGATCTAGTATACGCATCCAGGTATTCTACATGGTCAGTAACTACCTTGGGTTTAGTAAATAGGCGATAAGCAACCGTGTGTCTGCCCAATGTTTCTTAGTATCTGTCTTAAGACTATCTAAATGGTCATTGAAAATCTGACTTCGGAGGAGTGATATAGTTTTGTCTTTTAAGTATGGAAGGAAATTTTCTAATTTTGAAAACTTCCGATTAGGTCTTAAGGTAATAAAACAATAATCAGATAAGCATACGGGAGTAAACTTCTGCGTCAGAATATGGCTATTAGGATCCAGATTTCTTGCGATTGCTTCAACTAGTACCCGAGGTGCATGGTCCCCAGTGAGCTCACATGGTGGCCATGTTTTATATTTTGCAATGTGATTCCTTATATAATTTTCTTTGACATGACAAATACAATCTATTACTTTTAGGCTATTAATAGGGAGCCTCTCTGTAGTCTTCTGATGTAGAGCTTTACTACCTTCTTTCATATCAACGAATGGGTGTCCAAGTATCTTGCTCATGCATCCTACCTCGTATCGTAAAGGTATCTCGCATTTTTTCAAAAGCTTTTGCAACAATGAGCCTCGATAATTATATCCTGTCTTCTCCTCGAGATCTCTAGTCACACTTCGTAGGAAGGTGGAATTATCCCAGTCGTCGATCTCGATGAGAATCTCCCCAGTAACGAATGCCTCGAGAGTTTTTATGATGGTGAAAAATTGTCCTTTATACTCTATGGCGATTGACACCATCTCTATGATGATATCTAGAGTCTGATTAAACGCATCATATCCACTAATGAGATGTTAGGGCTGATCCATAAGTCAAGAGACTTCCTAGATTTCTTCCAAACCTTTATAGAACTCACAAAGCCAGATCTTAGGTTATATAAAACACATATTGTATCAGCATCAAAAGATATCATTCGAGATCAAAGGTCAGACCTCAATACCCTTACGCATAACCTTCGCGTAAGAGAACAATCACTACTACTAGAGGGGTTTTTAGATGGAGTTGTCTTAACGGTAATTAACAAGGATAATAGCATAACTATATCCGAGAATATTCTCAGGACTGCTTATAATGACAGAATCATTGGTTCTTCACTGGCTCCTCTACTCATGCCAACAATTAAACGCCATTACCGCTTAGTCACGCTTGTCCGGGGCATAGAGTTCAGAGGATATTACCAGTATATAGTTGGTCTTAGTCTATACCGTTGTCTCTACTCAACATATTTCCTCTATAGTAATAAGGCTATGATCACGAAACCTCCAAAAAGGAAAAACAGTCGGCGTGCGTTTGCGCGACAACATAATTAATCCTTGTATTTAATATCCTCAATCATCGAATCATATTCCGTAATAATATATAAAAAGAATAGCTAGAATTAAATTTAAAAATGAAACAACTAAAATAATAAAAAAAAAAAAAAATAGAAAACGAAGTTACTAGAGAGAAACCATAATAAATACAATATGACAGGAAAATACATAAAACAAAACCGTTGGAGCTACGCACGCCGCTCACTATCAACTTGATAAGAGCATATCACTAATATCACAGCCGACAGGGAGACAACGTGAGCAGCTGCTACAATATAATAAATAATAATAAATGTATATACTGAATACTGCCTTAGTGCAAACAGAGCAATATTAACTTCTTCCGGAGAATTTTCTCCAATTTCGAAACGAACTTAGAGCTCTTGTGAAACAGTACTTTTAAAATTTGTCATTAAACTATTTTCATTTTCATTAATTTTGAGATGTTTAAAAATTAAACTATGAATAATTGGCCGTACTTGATCGTGTTTAATACCATTGGGCCTAATAATTTGAAGAGATCCATCGAACAGTTTTGAAATTGTACTATGATTTACCTTTTCTAAGACTTCTGTATTTCTTAGGAAATATTTTCCGAGGCCATTCAACTCTAAAGTTCCCACAACAACTTAGCTACATATCGCCCTTCAATGTCCATAGTTTTATCTAAAGTTACCCAAATTTTCTTAATGTCTAGGTAAGATCTAATTTTCTCGATATTGTATATAGCACTGAAAAACATTTCCTTTTCTCAAGGTGGATTTATCGGGAATTATTTTATTCGTTTATTTCTCCAGAAAATTTTCGAATTCCTCGTCATGTAATTTTTGCATTGGGATATTTGCGGATAATAATGCATGATACAGATCATGATTAAAAGACGATTTCTTAGATGGTTCAGTAATTAAATGTTTAATTTTACTAGTACTTTTTTCTCGTTGTATCTTTTTCAGTTCAATTCCATTAACAAGTTTTTTACGAGAAATATGCTGCTGGACTGAAAATTTTTTGTCAGCCACCACTATTACCTCCAAAATTTTACAAAATAACACAATAATACCATCGGTTAAAAAAACTTCTCTGCCAAAATGCTTTACTAATGAATTCAATCGAGTATTATCCGAAACTTTGTATTTAGGCATTTTTATACGATAAATAAATTAATTTAATTTAATAAATTTAAATAAAATAATAAAATATTAAAATAAAATATACTATAACTCAAAGAGTTGTCGGGGCAGTCGATAATTAATAAACTAAACACGTCCGTCTTTCACATTTACAAAGCTACACTGCCGTAAAATGTCTATCCGTTTATCCATCACTGTTGCGATATCGTACGTCTCGTGTGAATCAGTAAAATTATCGGATCTCATTGCGATAATGCAGGGGAAACGGGATTTCAAAATAACACAGGTGTGCACTTGTCCTAAAATAGTATCTGCTTACAGTTTATCAAATAATAGAATAATCGTAGATTGCAGCAACAAATGATTAATCTAACGAACGTCGATAATCGAAAAGCTAATGTAAATTGAATATGTTACAATAAAGTGTAAACAAGAAAAACAAGAAAAATGCAAATATATGCAAAAAAAAGTACGAAAATGAATAAACACCAAAATACTAAAAAATGACCGTAAAGCATAAAATTACGTAAAAATGCAAAAAATGCAAATTGAAAATTGTACCATTAAATTGTATATTTCAGGAATCAAATTTCTGTAAAGACGAGACTTGAATGTAACAATTAGAAAAGAAGATGCAATTGCAAGTTCTGGGCTCTAGTAATTCCGGACACTTGTAATTTTCATTATATTAATATTAAACGTAAATTAGGCTCATTCCCGTATTGTATGCTAAATAAATAATATAATAATAATAGCTAATAATAAGTTATTGTTGCTGTGGTCTACACAATAACACAAATATAAACAACATACCTACATACATCATAATATTAATAATTATTTATTTTATTTATTTATTTCTATTAGTTTATTGATCATATGACCAGCAATTATGGCTAATAGCTGTTTGTAGGGGGAAATGGTTGGTCTGGAATATGTAATGTATGTGTGCCGTGTGGCAAAGATTTGTTCCTAAACACCAGGATGATCACCCATTCGGGTGCTAGCAACACCTGCCGGTACGCAGTGGCGTGCTGATCGGTATTTAGTACCTACTATCTAATAGCCAATAGATAATAGATATTTTTCCATAGTCTTTACTATTTATAGACTATAACAAACACAACAACTATAACGCGCGTCGTCGAGTGTATGATTATTATTAGAATGACTATTCGGTGCGAGCACGATAAGAATAAGATAACAAGCACATGAAAGCGCTTTCATTCGATTTGTTCGTTCGATAATGTAATGTTACATTTTGTGTAATTGTGTGACGTGTATACATCCACCTCAACGTTTTTACTTCGTTATAACTTTTATTCATCGTGTCTTCATCTGAAAACATAATTGTATGTGCGTGCGGAAAAAACAATAATAATATTTATTTGATTAATTGGTCCCGACACGTAAATGCTTGTAAAGTTGCTAAAATAAAGCAACAGAATTTAAAAATTTCAACTTTTTTTAGTTAAATTACTCCAAGTCCTTCTTTAAAACACAAGTTAGAAAGTACGGATTTGGAAAACCAAACTAAAAGAAAACCTGAATTTTCATGTAAGTATTTTCAATGTACAATAGATATAATATGAAAAATCCATGTCATAATTATTAAATTAAGTATTACAAATTATTAAATTTTTTTCGTTAATATATTTAGTTAGTTTATTAATTATGACTTGCTCGATTTTATAAAATTAAGCAATATGCATTAAATATTAATAACATAAGTTAATCTTTGAAAATATTTTGTATATTTTAGATTCTTCTGGTTTTTAAAAATGTACCTATTTAGAATACTATTAAAATCACACTGTTCAAGAAAATATTAAATACAATTTAAGTATAGCTACCTACTTAAATAGGTACTTTAAACACTGCTCTATTGGATATATTTCATATAATTTTTTTCTCTTATTATTGTTTTAGTGCATTCTAGTAATGATCAAAACCATATCGATGACAATGCTAGTGAAAATGTGATTTTACAAAGTAAGCTAAATAGTAAATACCTAGTGGCTAGTTCAAGACATTAAAATACATACAATTTCTTATGTTTTTACTTTTACTTTTAGCCCATTCCATTGATAATCTGATGGTAAACAACAATGTTAATCAAATCAAAAAACCAATCAACAGGGCCGGCGTGAATGAATAACAAGTGGGGGGGTGTGCTATGGTAAATTTGCCGACTTAAAAAAAAAAATAATAATTAAAATTTGTTAAAATGTTGTCATGTACTCATGTATTTATCAAATTACTTGCATTCAAAATATAAAATATGGTAGGTTATACAATACACATAGATTATAATATTTCTATAAGATATTTAATTTTTACATAATTATTCTTCTTTCTTTCAAAAGTGACCATTTATCAACAAGCATTGTTATATTAACATTATCCAAAATATCTTTGTTTGAGTTCAGCAGCATTAAATTTTGTAGGCGATCATTAGACGTAGTAGATCTTAAATAGTTCTTCACCATTTTTAATTTACTAAATGCCCGTTCATTAGATGCAGTACTAATGGGAGCTGTAAACACCAACCGTAGCATCATGTTCACATTTGGTAAAAGGTGTTTAAAAGATTCTGAGGTTTTTAATATTTCTAATAAATTTAACATACCCTTACAATGATGAACTAGTATTAAAAACTCGGAAAAAATTCCATCATAGTCTGTTAATTTGGATGCAGAACTTCCTGGAGGAAATAGTTCAATAATTTTTTTGAAATTGTCTGCAATATAATTGGGTTGTAAAGGTGTCGAAAATACTTTGAAAAGAGGTTCGATAGTAGTCATACATTTCTTTAAATGCTCTGAAGATAATGTTATTAATGTGTCTAGAACTCTTTTGAATTCTGATCTATAAAATGTTTTCATATCAAAGTTTGTTTGTGTAATTGGATTTGAATCTAATCTATTGGGTTTCAATCGTCTTCTATGAACTCGATTAAAATCGTAATTAGGATCAATCCCTAATTTACAAGCAAATTGTATTGAACTTTCTACAAGGTTATTCATACCTATATCGTCGTTATTAATGTCTTTTAAAATTTCAATAGTATTATTTAATAACATTAATGCATCAATTACATTTAGTTCTATCGCTTCAAGTTTTTCTGTTAAAATTTTCATTTTATACATAATGTTCTTCATAAAATACATAGCAACAATAAAATCAAATGATAACATTTTTTTTGAAAGTCCAAAAGCTTGTGTTCTTGTTTTTTTATCCATTTTCTGAGCAGAAGACATTACTTGAAGTGCTTCTAAAATTATCTCATAAGATATCCATACAGCTTTTATTGACCCCGCTCGGGCAGTCCACCTGGTTTTTGAAAGGTTCCGTAAATGTAAAGAATTTTCTATCTCGGTTAACTTGGAGTGTAAATGGGCGTATCTTTTAGTACTCGATGAAAAAAAAACATACAATTCCTCAAGATTAGAAAATAAGTCCCCAATCATTGAACTTGCATCACAACTATGTTCCAAGAAAGTATTTATTCGATGGGCCTGACAAGGAATAAAATAAATTATATGACCAACAAGATCAGATAGTTTCTGCTGGGTTCCGTTTATCTTACCAGACATGCTACTTGCAAAGTCATAAGACTGAAAAGCAATATTTTCACATGGTAGACCATTTTTTTGTATTATTTCTTTAATGTTCTCAGCGATTCCCAGACCAGTTTTATCAAAAGCTTCACACACTGCTACTAATCTTTCAGAAACTTCTCCACAAGGATCTACGTACCGTAAACAAATTGATAATTGATCTTGATGTGAAACATCTGGTGTTGTATCAGCCATCACGGAAAAAAAATCAGATTTTTTAACTTCTTCAATAATTGTGTTCTTTGTTTCATCTGCTAGTAAGTCAATAAATTCATTTTGGGAATCATGGCTAAGATAAGTCACATTGTGTTTTCTAAATTTTTTATCATCAAGCCATCTTTTCATAGCTGGATTATGCCTCGATATTAACAGAACCAATTGATTAAAATTTCCGTTCTCCTCATTCATATCACCGCGGAACGCAAGTCCTTGGCGTGCAAGGGTACGGGCAATATCTAACAATATAGTAATCACTTCTTTATGAAAATGTATTTTATGTTCTACTTCAATTGCTTGTTGTCTATTTACCTTGTTAAGAATGCAGTCAATATGGTTTGAGGAAGTTAAAAAATTTCTAAAATCAATCAATGCTGAGTTGTGTGATTTTGAAGAAAAATGTAGAGCCAGTTTTCCTTGTTTATTTTTTCCCCTCCCCTTCATTTGATGCCAATTTCGAACACCACTTACAACCCATGCTGGATCGGCAAAACTTCTATTAGGGCCATTAGGAAATAGAGAACAAATAAAACAAAATGCTGCATCTTTTTGTATACTATATTCCAAGTGAGGAAATTCATTGAACCATAATGAGGTAAATTGGCTTTGTTTTTCTGTAGGAATATTTAAGTTTTTTGGATATTTGGCCAATTTAGGTTGATATGGCCCAAGACTCAAAAGATACTTTCTCTGAGATGATGATTTTACTATTTCTCTCTTTCCAGGATCATGTTCTGGAAAACTATCCAAAATATTTCCAGATTCAACAGTTTCATTAGGTATTAAAGAGCTTAAAACTTGTTCAGTTGTTATTAAATATTGTTTAGATTCAATTTCAATAGAAGTTATGATATGTGAAGTCTCAATTAAAAATAATATTGGGTTTGGTGAAGATTCACTTTTAATTGTGGTTAAAAGTCTACTACATTGTTGAAAACGGTTAACTAGTGATTCAAGCATACCAGCACATACAACCCAATCATTATGACTAGTTGTACTAATACATTCAATACCTGTTGAAATATAATACATAAATATAAATATAACATACTTAATCAAAAACTAATCCACGAGCACAAATATTTTGTACTGATTTAGAGATAGATTTTAGTTTAATATAATAGTACATTTTGCAAAATGTAGGTATCTAAAAATTAATTAATTATAAATAATACTTATAATAAATATTATCAATAATAAAAATAAAAATTATACAACTCAGTATTCACCTTGTTGGCAGACATCAGATTCAATTATTTTACCATTTTCTTCATATTTTAGTTCATCTATAATATTATCTGGTATAAAATACATAAGTATTATATTTACAGAGATTTACAGTTATATCATGATAAATAATTAATAAGATATATTTTAACATACCTTTTTCTGGTTCTTCAGTTATAGATTCCATGCATTTTCCTAGTTCAACTAGTTCAATGTTTTGTTTATCTATTAACAATTAGTATATTTTGAAATAATATAATTAATAAGATATGTTTTAACATACCTTTTTCTGGTTCTTCAGTTCTAGATTCCATGCATTTTCCTAGTTCAACTAGTTCAATGTCTTGTTTATCTATTAACAATTAGTATATTTTGAAATAATATAATTTGATTTTTGTAAAAAACCAACGTGTAAATAATCTAATTTACTTGTAATATTTGGTATATCTGAAGATATCAGTTGTACAGGTACAGTTTCCAAAGATAGGGTAGAAAAATGGCCTTTGTCCTACATATTAAAAACAGAAATTTAAAATTCAGAAAAAATCTTAATTTATTATATTATATTATACACAAAGTTTAAATTATTTTATAATAAATAATAATGAATAAACTAATAAATAAATATACTTAAATATCTGAAGGTTTTAAATTCTAAAGCTAAAACAAATCATACCTCCTCATTATTTGTTGATAGCTGTACACTTTTCCTTTTACACAGTGCAGATGCTGCTATAAATGGATTGTCAGGAGCGCCAAAATGTTTCACGTTTATTCTGTTACCACCGTGTACATTTAATTCATGTTTTCTTCTATAATCGTCGTCGAATGTGCTACCACAGGTTAAGCATTCGAGTTTTGTCCTTTTTCTCTTTTTACTCGTATTCATTTTTAACAAAATTGAAAATACCAACAATATAACACAATAACAACACAACAGGAGTCGATAGAATAAATTTCAATTTATAAAATGAAAACGATAACGTCGATAACAACATTTTGATGTGTATTGTAAAATACTAAATAGGAAAATACAACCAATGCTATTAATAATCTATTTATATCCGCAATACTGATGATAATAAATAAACTGATTGCACTGTTGTAGTTTCAGCCGTTTCAGGGTGCCTCAAAATATGACATAAGCAAAAAATAATCTACCAGACCTGTAACTCATCAAAATTGTGAAACCATAATAATTAATAATAATATTTAAAATTCACAATTTTTTTTTTGTGTATCAATAATCAATAATAAATAAGTAGGTACTTTTTCTACTTTTTACCTTTATTTTTAAATTTGCCGACTTCTTATACAAATAATAATTTGCCGACTAATTAACATAAAAATACCAAGTAGGGGGGTGTGACACCCCCCCACACCCACCATTAACGCCGGCCCTGCCAATCAATGAAGATACTGTTGCACAAGGTAAAAATAATTATTTATCAATTTAACTTATGCTTGCTATTTGCTTGTTGTAATGAAAATTTAGAAAATATAATATTTTTTTTACTAATTGAAATTATTTAAAAAAATATTAAAATTTAGTTTTAAGTTAAGTATAAATATACAAGTTGTATCTGTAAATATTATTATATGTAAAAATCATAGGAGTTTGTGACTTCAAAATTTTTATTTCACTTTTGTGGTAACCTAGACACTTTTAATACCTACTCATTTCTTCAGTACCGAGTACAAGACATTTTATTATTTTTATTATTTTAGATTTGGAACGGAGTGATGAATGTATTTTTTAGCAACACCAGTTTTTGACAAAATAGAATTTTAGATTTGGCTGTTTCTCAAAAACTTAAAACTGTAGATAGGTACTTGAAATTCTCACCAAATTTTGACGTACATGGTATAACTTTTGAAAGATGTTGAGCCAGTGGCGCATTTAGACATTAAGCTCCCTAGGGCAACATTTTACTAGCGCCCCCCTCATCCCCACCAAGAAATATACAATTAATATTTTTTGTAGATAATAAATATAAATATATTTAATATAGATATTTATATACTTCAACAGTTAACAAACAATATTTAAAAAAAATGTAGGTAATTATATTTTTCGTCGAGCACGGTCTTGAGCAAATTCTTGATAATATCATCATAGCTTACTGTGGTAGTGACATCAGCTGCTATATTCATAATTGCTAATGCAGATAGTCTTTCTTCGTTTGACCTTAAGTATGATTTTATGCGTTTTAGGGCTGAAAATGATCTCTCAGTTGAACAGTTACTAACTGGAGTACACAATAACATTCTTAAAGCAATACATCATAAGGAAAGATATCCTTTAAATCATTTTTTCTTATAAACACTAACATATCTCGTATACTTTGAGGAGTCTTGGAAATGGTTTTTAAATAACTGCCAAAATGAATACATTCATTGGAAAATGTAGTTCCCAAATCTGTACTGTATTCATTTCTTAAAAACTCAGCAGATATCCTTATGTCTGCTGCTGTCATTTCAGTTAGTTTAAAAAAAAAGTAATAATAAATAAACCAGAAAACTACAATAGCACAAACATAGTCAAGTATTCAGGCTTACCTTGGCCCCTCATATAAGCCAGGTTTATACCAATGTTCTTCATTGTAGTTAATAGCCCTTTCCCGGTAACGTCTACTACAGGAACAAAGCATACAAAGTCTTCTCTAATTACATATTCACCATCACACTTATCGACATATCGAAAACACATAGAAAATTGCTCTATGCCGCTTATATCAGTGCTTTCGTCGGCAATCACAGTAAAATATCTTGATTTGTTAATTCGTTGCACAATATTGGCTGTGATTAACTTTCCTGATGTATCAATAATTTCATTTTCAATGCGATGGTTTGTGTACATTGCATTAGCACTCGCAGTTTTGAAATGATTCTCCAAAGCATGATCACCGCTTTCAATAGCAAATCGAAGCCACGCTCGGAAATTTCCATCGTTTTCTTTTGGCATGTCTATTAATAAATTACCATCATCACGATGACCTCGCATTGCAATACCCTGTCTACCGCAAAACAAAATGGCTCGGATGATAGGAATCAATTTTTTTTTGTCTATTTTCAAGTTGTTGTTTTTTTCTTCCCTTGTCGATTACAGTGATCACGTCATTTTTTTTATTTTCGTAAACCAATTTGTAATTTTGACCATCTTCCACAGCATCTTTATGATATTTTTTTGTTTGATGTTTTCTGAACTTTTCAAGAGCTTTTTTCCAGTCTCTAAACGCAGTTTCAACAAAAAAATTCGGACGTTCATGACCTCCTTTACCAATAGATTTTAAACCAAATGATACGCAATATCGGCAATATGCTCCATCTTCTTTAGCTGAATACACTAACCATACGAAAGAACGACACCAAGAATACTGAAATTTAAAATTTCGATCGCCTGAAGTCGGGAACTTGAAATCAATTTTTGGCATCCAAGAATGCATTATAACATTATATTATCACCATCATTTAATGTTTGTCGACAAAAATTTGGTATGTCATTCTAAAAATCCTACGGATATAATAGAAATTCAACATAATTCATATTTAACATCATTTTTTGGTATTGATTTTATAATGATGTGTGTTTTTAAAAATTTTTTTTTTTTGTGTCTGTGTACAGCATAACTAGTCGAGGTAATGCTTCGATTTCAAAATTTTGGATGGCCAAAAATACTTGAAAATTTAATACAAGGTTCCTTATGAGTTGTTCTTATAGTAGTTAAAAAAAATCCAAAATCGTTAGTCACAATTTTTTTTTATAAGCGTTAATAGTTAAAACTTTTACGAAATATGTCAAAATCGCCAAAATTTGCAAATAATTTTGAAGTTGAAAAATCATAAAATTTTTGTGTTTGTATCTAAGGATAAAAAATTCAACACTATGTCTTCCACAAGTTTTCCTTAAAGTAGCTATAGAGAAAACTCGAATCATCATTACAGAAAAAATTTTAAGCACAATTAAATTTTAAATTTTCACGAAGTAGCGTGAATTACGATTACGATTTATCCTCAAACGATTTAAATTTTTATTAATATTCAAAAAGTATAAGTCATGGATACTTGAAAATTTCTACAGTTATTTAGATTGCCATTTTCTTTACATGATTTAATTTTCAAAATATTTCGCTTATTTTAATGCTATTTATAGACATTTGAAATATTCGTTTATGTTTATTTAAATGTGATATAGTATATTAGTATATCTTAGGACCTAGGCTGACAAATCATCTCCGTTCAGAATCGTATTTCGTATACAATGATACCTATCATTCAGTCTATAATTTTGAATTAAAAATACTAAAACACAAATTGTATAATTTAAGACGACGCGCCATACTTGCATGGTTAGTTTAAATGTTTATGTTATCCATATTAAATTTCGATATAAAAAAATAATCTAATTTAGTTTAACTAACCTTATGATTTGAAGTTACTTGTGACACAATATTTTTTTGTTTTTTTGTTGTAGGACTCTCTTCTAATGTTACGGGGACACCAGGGTCGTCAATGTCTTTGTTATTGTCATTGTCCACTTTTAATACACAATATACATTAAAGATAATAAACTATACGTATCAATAAATTCGTTTTAAGACACTACGAAAAATATATAATAATAGTAATTACCTTCGTTTTTTTCAATTATTGTTTTGGATTTGGAAGATGAGTTTTTAAAATAGTCGGTTATAGATGTATTTTGTCTTTTCATTTTCAATTTTATAATAATAATATAACACTAATTTACATTAACTAATGTCTAATTCGGACTTAATGCCTTGACAATGTGCACACCCGTAATGACCGTAATACAATATTATATAGGTACATAGGAACATTGATATTATCTGAATATCGAAGGAAACGATTGACTATTGTTGATCGTTATCGCATGACCTATACACTACGACTACATGTCATATTATAACATATAAATAAATACAATAGATTATAACGTGTAACGTTTAACGTTTAACGAGTAAACGAAATAGGGAAACCCATTAATCATAATGTAGCAGTGCAAATAATATTATATCGATTATGCAGTGGCGGCTCGTGCCTAGGTGTGCAGGTGTGCGCACACCACATAGATTACTTAGATATAATAGTGAAAATGTATAATAAAAATGTATACCTAATAATAAATAAATGTTAATACAATATATTCTGTTAAACTGTATTTATTATATAAAAAAATTAAATGTTAAAAACAAACAAACGACTATATTTATTATTATACTCCTAATATGTAATCGAATTATGCAACAAATACTCATCAACTGGTGTGCAGCTCAGTCTGAACACCGTCTGTCTGTGTAAAATACGTTTGGTTTCGAGTGGGGGAATCGGCAATTATATGTGACCTTGGTGTGCAGCTGTAGATGTAGCTGATATGAGCGACACTAAAAATGCTGTATACTTGTTAGATACTATCGACACCAAAGACCATAGTCATACATGGGATTATCTTGTTCAATTAGCAGAAAGCACTATTAAATTATGTGAAAGTTTTGGTTGTACTGTTGGCAGTGATGTTACCGATAATGCTAGTAATATGAGTAAAATGAAAACTAACTTAGCTATGAGTGATTCAGAGTGAAGGACTTAATAATAAACATATTATAACTTACGGCTGCTCAGCTCATTTATTAAATTTATTTGCGCATGACATAGAAGCTGAAGGTGTAAAGAGTCATATAAAATCAATCTTTAAATATTTTAGAAACACACATTTCTTTGCTGCCAAATACAAACTTGAAGGAGGGAAGTCTCTAATTATTCCTCGAGATGTTAGGTGGAATACACTTTCAGACACGATTCAGTGTTATTTGGACAACTGGCACATATTATATAAAGTGTGTGATGAGAACCGGACTGCATGTAATCCTGCAATATTTTCTAAGGTTAAAGATACAGAAATGAAAATGACTGCAAAAGACTATCTTGTGAAATTAAAAAAAATAAGTATAACATTAGACAAAGTTCAGGCAGATGGATGTACTTTAAGTGAAGCAACTCATTTATGGTTGGAATTAAAACAGTTTTTTGAACTTGAGGTTTGCAATGATTTGATGATTGAAAAAGCTACTAAAAGGTTTGACATGGCAGTGACAGAATACCATTTATTAGCTTATATTTTGGATCCTAAATATAGAGGAATAAAATTAAATTCTGATCAAATGGATTCTACTCTAGATTTTATAAATTTATATCACCAAGAAATTATGCCAGAAATAATAACATATCAAGCTGAAGCATATCCTTTTAAAGACTATCTTTTTAAAGAACGAACAGTCAGTCAAGTTAAACCTTTAACTTGGTGGTTATCATTAAAAAAAAATGTTTCTTCAGAAATGCTATCACTAGTTACAAAATTATTTACTGCTAGTGCTTCTTCAGCTGGAGTTGAACGCATATTTTCTTCGTATGGCCTTGTTCATTCGAAACTAAGAAACAGACTTGGAATTTAAAAATCGTCAAAATTAGTTACTATTTTTAAATCACTGAACAAAGATTTCACTTATGATTAAATAATAATTATTAATATGTTAAACTGTTAAAGTTAATCACAATTTTGATTTTGTTAATTTATCAATAAGATTTTTATATAATTTTCAGACTGAAAAGAAAAAGCAATGTATCTATGTTACCTTTATTATTTATTTTTAATATTATACCAATAGGTATTATTATATTTTCAAAGACTGAAGAAGTGAAAACTGAAAAGCAATAATTTATGTCATATTGTTCTTTATGAAATAGTATTTTTAATTTAGTTTTTAATTATTTACAACTGTTTATAATTAACTATTAAGTTAATACAAATAAACGCTATAGAATTGTTACTACAAATTTTAATTTAAAAAACCTTTTTGAACATAATTTTAAAGTTTTCCCCCTTCTGCTAGAAACTTCTTAAGAAAATAAACACCCGGTTGTTTTACTGATTGCATAAAACCATAAAATATAAATTTATTTGAAATACGATTGTAATATGTTAATATGTGGTCCAAATTTATTTATTTTTTTTTTTTAATTGAAATTCAGCTATAATTTTTTTGTTTGTTTTATTCAACTGTTTTAAATGATTAAGACAAATTTCAATTTGTTTTATTTAGTTGTTTTAAACATGTTTAAAACAAAATGTTTTAAACAAAACAACTCTGTAATTTTAGGTACATAAGATAAAATAACTATTACGTTTTAAATTAATCATCCATTCATTTCGGGGGGGGGGGGGGGGTTGAACCCCCAAACCCCCAAACCCCCAAACCCCCTGCGTCTACCACAGAATCCTTATCTTTCACATCACTTATGTAAAATTAGTGAAAAAAAAAATTGTTTGACATTTTTATCCAACAATACCCAAAATAAAATGTTAATAATATTAAGTGAAATGGTTCGAGAAAAAATAATTGTTGAATTAAAAAGTAGTGGTGCTTTTGCTCTAATTATAGACACCACAACAGACTTGTCCAAGTTAGAGCAGTTGGCCTTTGTAGTAAGATTTGTAACTAATGATGGTAAAATTCAAGAACGTTTACTTGCACTACAAGTGGCTAGTGGAAAAGGTTTGTTCAATACTTTTAATAATATTTATGAAAAGTATAAATTAAATTGGAAAGAAGAACTTATTTCGCAAGCGTATGATGGTGCAAGTTCAATGCAAGGCGAGTATCAGGGATTAAGAACATATGTACAATCCCAGAATCCAAGAGCTGTCTACATTTGATGTTTCGCACATGTGTTAAATCTTGTCGTTGTAGATGTTTGCGAGTCAAGTATTGAAATTAAAACATTTATTTCTAACATCCAATCCCTGACTACATTTATGTCTGCTAGAAAACGGACAGCAGACTTTGTTGATTCGCAAATTGTATTGTATCCAAATGCACGGGTATTTAGAATGAAAAATCTATCAACCACCCGCTGGACCTCACACGACCGCGCAATTAATGTAGTTTTTACAAAGTACTTGGCTGTTGTGGAGTCTTTAGAACACCTCACAAAATCAACTGACACCAGCACATCATCTCAAGCTAAAAGTGTTTACCAAAATATAACTTCATTTAAATTTATATTGACCATGATGTTAATGAAAAAGATATTTAATGTAACATCACCTCTCTCGAGATATTTACAATCATCTACTTTAGATTTTATTCAAGCATTAATTTTGATTGACAGTGCCAAAAAGCAATTGATAAAATTAAGAACCGAAGAGTCGTTTAAAATCTTAATGAATGAAGCAAAAGACTTTGATATACTACATGAACTAGAAGAAACAAATTTAAAAAAAGAACGTATAAGAAGGATGAAGAAAATGGTAGATGAATTTTGCAGCGATGAAGCCCCTGTTGATGCTATTATTAAATTAAAAACCAACGTTTATTTTTATACATTCGATGTTATAATTGGGACTATAGATAGTCGTTTTAAATCAAATCGCGGTGTATTGACTGATCTTAGTTTTTTTCTTATTCACGGCTCAATGATGCTGCAAACAGTGTGTCACTTCCTCCAAATACTTTTATGGATATATCAAAATGGTTGCCAGAAATTAATGTGGATAATTTACAGTCCGAGTATCTAATGTTTGCAGCAAATTTTGAATCATTGGAAGCTAGATATGCAGAAAAAAATGTTGATAGCGACAAAAATGATAATGATGATGAGATAGCTTTGAAATACAATCTTAAAGAATTAGGGTTTTCTGTACGAATGATTCAACTTATTAGTTCATTTGGCTTACTAGCTTCATTTCCAAACTTATACTTGGCTTTTAAGGGCATGTGTACAATTCCAGCCTCATCTGCTTCTGCTGAACGCAAATTTTCTAAGGTAAAACTACTAACTTATTATTAATTAATTTTTTTTAAGCTCTGCTGTTAATTTGCAACAAAAGTATTATGAAGTTTCATTAATTGAGTAGTACTTATGCTTAAATCTTTATAAGAAATGTTAATTAAGTGCTCTAAACAAATATGTTATAATTAAACCCATTTTGTTATGAATTAAATATTAATATAGCACCTTTTTACAATTTTGTACTAAAATTATAATGCAGAATTTCACCTTATTGTCGCAAAACCCAACATGTATTATTATTAAAAATGTAATAATATTGAATACAGACATACACTAAATTTGAATGCCGTTTAAATTTTTAAATATCTTATTATTAACCTTCTTATTAAATTAATGTTAGGAAACGAAAAAAAAAGTGATATTAATTATTTAAAAATTAACAATTTTTTGTCACTTTTTTGTAAAAAATAAATTAATGATTTAAGGTGCAATAAAATGTATATTTATTCCGAGTATAAATACAATTTGTATGTACTTAGGTAGGTATAATTAGGGCTGTTCGATTGTTTCGATTAATCGATTATTTTTTTTAAAAGTATTCACCACCGATTAATCGCATTACCCGATTAATCGAATTATCAATTAACCGAAACGAATGTACATTTTTAACGAACTCGGTATCAAGTATAACCGTGGTCGCCAAGGTAAAAATATTATACCATATTTTGACTATCAACATTAAAATAAATGATAATACAGTCTATAGTTGTTATAGTTAGGTTAGGTAAGTATACTGAAACTGATTTCCAGTATTCGTGTTATTAAGCAGTGAGCATATGTTTTAGCGTCCGACTGCCGTTTCGTCTTTAGTTTTTACTTAGCAGCTTGGCTTGAATTTAAAGCTTAGTCATCAAAATGAGTCAAGTGTGAAACGTTTTTAAAAATTCCGAATGTGGTCCAAGAGCGAAGTGTGAAATCTGTCTCAAAAGCTTGACGAACTCTGGTACGAATACCACAAATCTCTGGAATCACTTGAAATCGGTTCATAAATATAAATATCATGAACTAGACAGATTAAAAAGAGGTACAGAAGACATAGATGATGATTTAGAAACCAGCGGTAGATAGGTAAGTTCCAACTTTTAATTTCAAACATAATCATTAATAATTATCTGCTACGTTAACAGTACGTCAGTGGTCAGTATCTACCTACTTGTATTTTTAAAATAATTACCTGTTTTTAAATATGAATTTATTACAACATTTTTGGTTTTTTAGTATTTATATTAACATTTTATGTTTTAATTTAAATTTTTAGTTCAACCATTACTCACGACCTATCAATGGATAATATCAGTAATATTCAAAATGAATCAAGTGATACTCAAACAAGTCTAACAGATGAACAAACTTCAGCTGCAAGTAGTAAAATAGTAAAAAGTGGTCATGTCCAGCAAACTTCCATAACTGCATTCACCTTCAAATCTATGCCAAAATGTACAAAATTAAAACTAGATAAAGCTCTAGCATATTTTATATCATTAGATATGATTCCATATAGTATTGTAGAAAAAGAATGATTTAAATTGTTTACAAAAGCGTTAAATCCGAGTTATCAATTACCAAGCAGAAGTACTCTGACTAATAAAAGAATTCCAGATTTATTTAAAGAGACAAAGCTAAAGATTGAACAAATATTGTCAGAAGTTCCATATTTATCAATAACTACAGATTGTTGGACTTCTGTTGCCAATAAACCATTCATAGCTATCACTTGCCACTTTTTGGACGAATGTTTTAACCTTGGTAAATATTTAATTAAAACGTCTCTAGTATTTAAAATAATGTTGTTTAAGTTATTTTTTTTTATACTTTCAGATAGTGTTTGTCTGGGATGTGAAGAGCTTAGTGAAAGTCACGCAGGGGAAAATATTGCAGATGTCTTACAAGTTATTTTGATGGAATACAATTTTAAATTTGACAAAGGAATCTCTATTAGTGCTGCTACAACGGACTCTGGAGCAAATATCATTAAAGCTATTAACAATTTAATGGTACCCCATGTGTCTTGTTTTGGTCAGAGCTTCAACACTTCGGTCCAAAAAGTTTTTTCTCTACAAGAAATAAAACCTATCATAGAAAAAGTGAAAAAAATACAAAACATATTTGCATATTTCAACATATTGAGTATCGAACAAGAAAGGTATGGATTCAAGTTAACTAAATTTCCCTCTTTTTCAAAGACAAGATGGTGGTCTATGCTAGATGTTTTGGATGTGGTTATATCTCAAGAACTTCCGCTTTCATCATTTCTGAAAACCCATAAAAAAGGTGTGCATAAAGAAAAAATGCTAACAGAAGATGAAATGAAAATAATAAAAAATATCTTGTTAGTATTGAAACCAATACAGGTAATATCTGATAATTTATCTGCAGAATCTTATGTAACAGCATCTGCAATTCTTCCTGTAATAAAAATGTTGGAAAATAAAATGCAATATCAAGAGTTACAAACTGACAATGATATGAGTCATGATAATTATTTTGACCCCTGTTAAAAAATCTATTTTTCAAAACAATTATTGATGTACTTCATACTCGGTATAACAATTCAATAATATTGCAATTTTGTACTGCTTTGGATCCAAGATTCAAATTAGAACAGTTTAATTTTGATAATGCAGAAGAAACTTTATTCAAATATACATTACAAGTAGAATGTCTACGAAACTGGAAATATTGGCAATCCAAATCTGATTCACCATCATTTAGTTCTAGTACAATGGTACATCAAAATAAAAAAAACTAAAGGATTATCACTTTCCGCTATTTTCAACCCTGAATTTAGCTCAGAAACAGTTAATATGGTAAGAATATTTTAAACTATTTGAATATTTAATATTATTACACTAATACAGTAATACATATATAGGTATTATTGTTAAATGTACTAATTATTATTGTTTTGTCTATTTACTGTAGGACCAATTACAAGATTCAAATTCTACACCTGTAATGTACATTTCAAAAGAAATTATTTCTTATTTTCAACTTCCTAAAATTTCATATGAACAAGATCCAATAAAGTGGTGGTCATTAAATAATAGTATGTTTCCTATTCTTGCAGTGACTGCTAAAAAGTTATTAAGTGTACAAGCTACCAGCGTAGCATCAGAAAGAGTCTTTAGTCGTGCTCGGAATATAATAACAGACACTAGGGCATCATTGACCGATTATCATTGTAGTCAACTTATATTTTTGTCAATGAACAAAAAATATGTGAGCAATCCACTTTAAATGTTCCTTTTAAATATATGATTTGAATATTTTATATAAGTTACTATTACCAAAATAAGTGTTGTTTTTAATTTTAATTTTGTTTTTGTTTTTTTTTTTTAAATTATAGTATTAAAAGAAAGTAATTTCTTATATGTACTTAAAAGAAAACAAGTTTCTTTTAAATTTTGTTAAATGATTATTTAAATATTGTACAAAAGTTACTATTGCTTTGTTTTGTTTTTGTTTTTTTTTTTTTTAAAATATTATTTAAAAAAAAGTTATTTCTTATGTGTAATTGAAAAAACAAGTTCCTTTTTAATTTTTTTTAAATGATTATTTAAATATTGTACAAAAGTTATTATTGCAGTCTGAATTACTAAAAAAGAATGTTTTGTTTTGTTTTTAATTTTAATTTTGTTTTTTAAAAAGGAATATAGTATTTAAAAGAAAGTTATTTCTTATGTGTAATTGAAAAAACAAGTTTTTTTTAAGTTTTTAAATGATTATTAAATTTAAATATTATTACATGAGAATATAAGATACTATTAAAGTATTACTAAAGAAAAATGTTTTATTTTGTTTTGTTTTTACAAAAAAATATATAATTATAATTTAAAATTATATTATATTATATTATTTATATAGTGTGTAAAACTAACTTATTTCTTATGTATACTTAAGTCTTAAAAGGAAACAAGTTTTTTTTAAATGATTAAGTATTTAAATACTGTTACAGAACTTACTAAAAAAAAAATACTATTTAAATATTGTTACAAACGTTACTACTACGTTACAAAACTATTACAGTAATTCCAAAAGAAGTGTTTTATTTTGTTTTACAAAAAAATATATAATTATAATTTAAAAGAAAGCCATCTCTTATGTGTACTTAAAATAAGTATATTAAATATTAATCTAACGAGTAACGATAAGTCATTGCATTTGAAAAATCTTAAATGAGTAAACCATAAACCTAGCAGGAAATATAATTCAGCAATGCTCAAAACCATTCAACTTTTATCGATTAATCGATTGTTTTTATATATTAACTGATTGTTTTAATAGATTAATCGATTTTTTTAATAGATTAATCGATATGTCTGACTATTTCAACAATCGAGCACTCTAGCACTTATTGATAAAAATCTTCAATTAATCGAAATTTTCGATTATTTAGTACTTTTGACAATCGAGTATGTATTATGACAATCGAACAGCCCTAGGTATAATTGTTAAAACTTCATTTTTATTTATCAACAGGTTAAGATTATTAAAAACCGATTACGGACAACGGTAGGACAAGAGAGACTTGAGTCACTTATGTAGTTATGTTACTATCTTGCAAAAAAGACATCAGTATTGATATGGATGAAGCAATTGACAGACTGGGAAGATCATCTAAAGTGCTAGAAGAGGCCCCTTTATTCAAATAAATATTTGTAAATTAATTGTTTTGCTCTTTATTATTATAGATTACACAAAAAGAAAACATTTTTATTTTTTGTATTACTTAATAACCACGACTGTAACATTAATGCATCATGATAGGCACTTTTATGTTTTAGAGGGGGGCTCGTCCCTGAGTCAGTAGCCGGTGGGTGGTTTTTTTCATGACTGCACCCGGAGCTGGGAATTTGTCAGCACGCCATTGCCGGTACGTACCCTTAGAGCGTTTCCGCAGTTAAACGTAAGACAGTGGTCACCCCAAGCCTCATATTTATTTATCAGTCGCGTATTTATGATTTTGACATAAAGGGAATATACGTTTGAAAACATTTAATTTCTCCAAAAGGAGGGGGTAGTTCACTTACCATTGACATCACAATATTATAAATAAGTAACAAATAAGAGACTAAGTGCGGATCTATCCCCCATATCCCTCCATAAATTCACCACTGTTATTTATATGTATATAATTATTCAACAATTTTATTTTATTTTTTACTTTAACCCAGCATCGACGGGCTAATATAGCTAGTTTTAATAATAATATGAGATACCTATAACCAACTGTTTGAGTTTGTTTCTAATCCTATGTGTATAATGGGTCTTATTTGTTCATACACATTAATTGTAAATACAATTCCATCGTTGAATAACATGTTTAATTAGACAAGGTCATTCCGAAATACATATGTGTAAAATAATGGCTCAAAAATGTGATAATTTTATCATATTTAGTTATATTGATATAATATTATCCATACTCAGGGGTTAATCATGTATATGTGCACTACCTACCCAGATAAGAAAAAATTAAAACATAGTATTATAGTAATATAACTAAATATACCTACGCTATATTATTAAAATGTTATTTATTTATATAAAAATATAATATTTGTGTTGGTTATTGCGGAAAGCTATCGGATATGTATAATAGTGCAATAGTGCAAACAATTATTACTATAGGTATACTGGTAGGTACAAATTAAAAAACAAATGACAACACGCAACTGGCAATAAAATGGAATAGCACATTCATATTTCATACACATTACCTATTTAATTGTTTCCAGCAAATTATTTTGGATGTTTCTGTCGTTACGGCGTTATAATGTATTTTTAACTTCACAGTTTAACTAATTTATTATAGGTACTTCGATTAGGTACCAACTAATAATGTTCATCAATCTTAATATTTTTACTTGTGCATTTAATATTATGTACTTGTGTATGACGTCTTAGATCAAAAAAAAAATATATATATATGAACAAATATAAACAAAATAAAAGTAAAGTAACTAACATTTGCAAACAATTATTATTTAATACAATGTATAAAATATACTATATTGTACATAATATTGATTATATTTTTATGAATGTGCGCTACTTAATTTAAGACCCACGAGCCGCCACTACATTCATAAAGAGGTGCGTCTTTTTGAAAGGAATCGGTGGCGCTTTAAATGTATACAGTTTTTAGAATTCGTGACGTCCCTAGATTTAGAACGTATTTTATACATTGTTGTACATTATATATATATATATATACACACTTCCTGTACGGGCCGGGAACGACACAATAATAGGCCGTGACGTCCGGTCACAAAATACTTCGCGCGGCGCACTCACACACCGACCGACCGTGTGTATGTGTGTATATGTGTGTAGCAACTCAAAGGAAGTGGACGGGGTTGCCGAGCAAGACCAGAGAGTGCTAGTGTGTGGTGGGTGTGTAGGTGTGTATACTTAAAATTAAAAATAAAGGTAACACGATTTTTGGTAACTAAGTTGCTGTAATGTACAAATAATTCAAATAATAACACAATATAATATAAAAATCACAGCAACCTTCTAATGATAGGTATACAAAATATAATACTAATAAATCAAAGCCCTTATGGCTGACTAGTAAAAATACAATAATTTGGCCCTTCTGGCCCAACAGGTAAAATATATATATATAGGGTGCTGCTATACGAGCCCCTATAACCTCAACAAGCAGTGATACTATATGGCCCTTTTGGCCCAACAATTTAATAATATAATAATAGTATGTAAAAAATAATCAATAAATAGCGCAGTCTGGCCAGCTGGTCCTAGCTATACAAGAAAAAATCACACACACACACACACACACAACAGGAACTAGGAACAGTTTTTAATAAATATAATAAAAATAAGTGGCGATTAGCGCCTTATACAATATTATAATATAATCTGGCGATATGCGCCCGCACAAAATATAATATAAACCGGCGATTTGCACCGAACAATATAATAAAAGCTATTGCGATTCGCGCCGACAAAACAATATGATACGAGTAGGTATTATAATATAACAATATTATTATAAAATACGTGGCGATTCGCGCGCACAGTATTAATATATTTCTTTTGACTACGATTTGCGTACGTAATAAAATAATATAGGATCTTCCTCGTAGGCACTACGGAACGGACTGATTGACTGGGATGCCGTGTTAAGTAATGATAATCGCGCAGCCGGTGCGGTGGCGGCGATTATCTACATATTATATAATAAAATTCACAATCACATAATTAATACAAAAATAACAAAGATTATATGACTGTTTGTGTGTGTGTGTCGGTCGGCGGCGAGATATTCATGTACGCTTTACATAGGTACCAAATTATATTATATCTTGGCGTCGACACTTCCTGTTTTTACCCATTGTATATCTACACAGTAACATTTATATTGTCCATTATTATACCTTTATACTCTCAGTCGGCAGTGAATCATTCTCGTTGGCATGTCAATATAATATTATATATATACCTAAGTACCTGCACGGAGACAGCCAACGTGTCAAAGTTCAGTGTTTGTATTCAAAAATATAATATACATATATATAACCATAAATGTATAATGAGGGTTTCCGGAGATTTCTGTTAGAAATGATATAGGTGGCGGATACTGCTGTTACGAACTGACTAAAATGTAATAACAAAGACATGTTTTATGGAGTTCGTTAGAAATGTATGGTGCTTTATACGTACACAGTGGCGTGCGCAGGGGGGATGATGGGGGATATATCCCTCCGTGGGCTTTTTTTAGTCTTCTAACGAGTGGATTTTGGATCTCTGGTTCATCAACATAAACACATAATGACGATTGACGTCAGACGTGTAGTTTTGACTTTGGAAGTTCCTGCTGTGATAAATGATAATATCATAATAACTGATAAGAGATACCAAAACCAAATGGCAAATACACTAGTCCATATTATCACGCCTGCGGTCAAATATTAGAAACGATTTAGTGGCATCATAGTTTACCGCATACCGCGTAGCACGTGGTAGCACCGAAGCACAGGGAACATGCGCAATAGCGACGCGTCCATATCAGACTATAATTATTATGTACAATATACGAATACGATTGCTATTATCAATATTCATTAGTTACTATAAATTGTTATAATTAATATTAATTATCTCGAACGAATTTTTATTTGGTTCTCCTAAAGTCGTAACTGTATAATTATTAATTTTATTAAATTCATTATGGCTAAACGAAGTGGTTCAATTTTATCTTTTTTTCAAAAAAAAATTAAAAGTGCAGATGATGAACCAGCGATTTCAGAATCGACTTTTGAAACATCTAAAGACTCTGTAAGTAAACTTTTAGCTTTTACCACAATCCACTTTTTTTTTTTTTTTTTTTTATTAACATAAAGGCTTCAATTACTAGGATTATTAGCCTATAATTACAAAATATGATAGTTATACAATATAAAAGTTGACATTGTCTTTATAGATTATCTTATTATTATTATTATACAATGTAAAATATTCTAATATTTACAGTTTTTTGTCTATATCTATTTGTTTGAAAAATTTAAGAATGTTGTCGGAGTTATGTTGATTGAGAGCTTCTTCGATTGACCTTGGATTGTTGAACAATCCACTTTTATTTAGTGCCAAATGTATATTCTATGATATTATAATTATTTACTATTCTCATCATTCTAAGTGAAAGCTCTCATTATTTTATGTACCTACATTTGTTGATTTTTTGAACTATAAACGCTTATAAAAAAAATTTGTGACAACTAATTTTTAATTTTTTTTATCTACAATTAGAACAACTCATAAGGAACCTTGTATTAAATTTTCAAGTTTTTTTGGTCGTCCAACATTTTTTTACTGACAGTTCAAAAAAAAATTCTCAAAAAAATCGAAAATTTCAGTGGTCTATAAATAACTCAAAAAAAGTCGAAAATTTTTGAAAATTAAACTGTATATTGATATCACTTACATTAACATTTGGTGAAAATTTCAAGTATTTACAGTGGTTAGTTTTTGAATTACAACCATATAAAAATATCGATTTGGTCGAAAACTGGTTTTTCGTAAAAATTCCCGTTTTTCTGTCATTTTTTTTTTTTTTGTTTTTCTCGATTTTTTTGAAAACTGTTGGTAAATGTTTACTTTTGACCTCTTTAATGCACCAAGGATATTCACTTTTACATCGGAAACCACCCCCAAAGTTTTAAATTGAAGCATTATTTCGACTAGTTATGCTGTAGTCACAAAAACAAACATAAAAAAAAAAACACACACATCATTGTAAAATCAATACATTCATCACTTCGTTCAGAATCTAAAATGTAGACGTCTTTTTTTTCGTCAGTTCTTTAATAACTTCTTCAGGTTTTATTGAGTAGTTTTTATTTATTGTAGTATAGCTAAACCGTTCAATCTTCCCTATAAACAAAAACATATGTAGGGGTATTAGTATCTGATATTAAAACTGCTTAATCTGTTTTGTTTTGTATATTATCAACTTTTTCTTATGTAGGTAAAACATTTACAGTAGATTTGAAAAAAGACTGAATGTTGGGTTGCTTTTTAGAAGTCATAATTGTGATCTGTTTGGAATAATATTATATAAAATACATTAATATCAGTATTAGTATTATGTATACGTAGTGTATACAAACATTGTAAATTTGTAAGCATAAAAATTTGAGTAGTGCATCAAATAAAAATCAGATCATTTTAATATTTTCATTTTACATTTTCATAAGAAACAATAATATTTGTAAATTAAATGAATTAGAAATTAGTAATTAGCAGTTACTTTCTTGTTAATTGCTTGTCGTTCGTGTATTTGTATAGTGATTACTATATTATGTCGATGCCGTCAATAACAAATTGCAATTAATGCGAAATATGATTAATGTCGAACAATCGCGGACTGTCTACTATCGTCTATAATATATAGCGTACTAATATAATTATATAGGTATATTGTATATTACGTCGTTGTTGTCGTCGTCGGATGGCGACGATGGGATAAAAAAAATAACCAAAGGTTAAACCCAAGTTATGGTTAAAAATATTGTAATACAAACATTAAAACACATAATATAAATTAATATTAGTTTTCTCGATACCACTACGTAGCAAGCTAATTATAATCTTTTAAAAAAATTTTCTGGGGGTGGTCGAGATCCGGGGATCCCCTCCCCATAAATACGCCACTGGAGGTACAAAACGTAAAAAACTATTATTTTGCAAACCAACTTTTATTAAGAAAAATGAAAAAAGAATTTAAATACATGGCAAATTATATATTTCCTAATTTAAGTACTTTTTGAATGGGTGTATTATTGAAATATTCAATTTTAAAATTATATTTTATAAGATTGTAAATATAGTATATGTATACATTACAAATAGTCAAATAATAAATTGTTAACAATAAAAAAAAAATATGAAATACCATTAATATATGATTTCAATAATAGGTATTCAATAACATAATAAATGGTTATAATGTTTGATGTAGGTTTTTAAAACTCACTATTTTTACAAAATCAAAATAAGATATTTACAAGTTTTTAACTTGGTAGTTTGGATTTGTATAATTTTTTTTGTCTCCCGAGGAGTATAAACTGTAGATTACATTTTTAATTGAATTGAAATATACTTGAATGGGATATATAAAATAGTTAATTCAATTTCGAATGGAAACTTATCTTTAATAGACTGGAAATTGTGAATACGATAGTTATATTTATATCATAATACGTATTGGACGCAATCGAGATTTTTATTTAATTTTTATAACTACTGACAATAGTATTTCCTACCTAATATAGTGCTACAAACAATTATGCAATTGGGATAGGTGAAAAGGTAAAAAGGTTACTTTAAGCCGCAATCGGGCGACGCCCGATATCATTGGGAGCAGGGTTATACGTTATTTAATTGATTAAAGTTACCAGCCCACTTTCTTTAATTTAACGGCCTAACATAAACTAACAAATGATACATTTTGTAATACTATTTTTAAATTGACCCAAATTGTATAAGGAATTATAAATTATAAATATTTACATTTTAAAATATATCAATACAGGTATAAACCAGTAACACTAATTAGCAGTATGACAAATTAAATCAAATCTTATAATTATATATTTATGTATTTGATAATAATTCAGACAAAGTATGAGATGGATTTTTAATTAACAATGTCCAATATATTGTTTAACTTCATATCATTCAATAACCTGCGGCTCAATATACTGTAGAATAGAATAGTAACACAGTGGACCAATATATATATATATATGAAAAACCGATATCTAGAATTATATATAATACTGTGATTTTAAATAAAATCATACAACATACCTGATGGTGTAGAACGTTTAGCTCATCTTAATGGTTAACTGTTGTCCAATTTTATATTCATAAAATAGACTATAAAATTAACGAATACAATTTATTAATAATGAATATTGAGTATTTTCAAGTGATTCAAAACTAAAAATATTTCATATTTCATGTAAATATATATTATTACTTTTTAATTCTCTCAATTAGTTAAATTTCTTGTAATACTCCATATTGACCACGATGCTTATAGCTTATTGCTATATTACATTTTTTTTTCATTAATTAACCCGCGGAAATATAAGCCACTGTGTATGGGTAGGATACTGTAGGTTTTGGTTGGGTAGGTTTGGTATAAGTGTGTGGTAAGGGTTTTTAGCAGAATTTTTAATTGGGCACCCGTAAGTTTCTTTCATAGTCTGTTGGGGGATGGCCGTCACTCTCCAGACAATCACCTGCCCCGTGGCCAGGATTCGAACCCAGTGCGCACAACGACCGATTCCGTAGTCTGTTCGAACACCCCCTTCCATCATTGCAGTTATACTGAAGAGAAGGGATCAAATTTAATTAATAAATTATACTGCACACGATATGATGTGAATGTCATGTTTTGAATGAATTTCTTAGAATACAATTTTTCCGGGCCAATAACTATTAAAAATTCAATTGTCTGAGTTTTCCTAAATGCAGTCTACTGAAAAACGTGCCCCCTCTTCCATCACTAATCAAACAGGTTATTTGTTTCTAATCCTATAAATTATAATTATAACGGTTAAACTGTATTTAAAATTAATATTGAAGAAAACTAAGCTTTAAAGTTACTTATATACGCTAGTTGTCGCCTTATATTTGAATCGAAAATACAAGAACCTAAAGTATCCAACATTCTGTCAGAACTCAGAAGCCATCGACCCGAACAAAGTAAACTGCAAGACAGCATTTATTTTATTAATAAGTAAAATTTAATTAATCGTATCATTCGTATGTTATCTGTTAAATATGTTTCTGAGTAAATTAAGTTAAAATTCTATTCAACCAATTTCCATAGTCGCTCACGCTTTATTTAAAAAAACTTTTTTTTTATATATACATATACTATCGTATATATATATATATATGTAAACATTGTTAACATATTATATATCGTTGCATAACAAGTTTATTTGAACGAGTTCATTCAGTGATCCATGTAAAATGGCAGTAACAAAAAACATGACCACTTTGCACTTAATTATATTAGTATAATATACACATTGAGCTACCTGCGTTCCAATACAAGGAATCTCGTTTCGTATATACAGGTACCGTTTTAAATTTTGCGACCTCCCGTTGTTTTCATATTCAGTGCGTATTCCGTGTTGCTAAACCTACTACCTACCTTGCACTTACTATTTACTTATACCTATATTTATACTCGGACATTCGGCAGCAAATCCTTCGCGTAGGTATATTTATACGGTCAATATAATATACCTGACCACACATTGGTAGTGCAGGTAGATACGACATTATTATTAATGGGTCTCCTTTCACGATATTTGTAGGAAGATTGACGTCTTCCGTAGATAAGTTCGATGATTGTATTGAAACATTATATTTATTAACAATAAAATAATTTATAATGAGGTCTTTTTGAAGGAATTCTGGAAACTTCCGTAGGAAAGGATATAGGTAGCGGATACCGCTGTCATGAACCGCTTGCAAATTCAATAACAATGACAGTTTTTACAAAGTTGAATAGAGAAAATCGTGTTCTGAATGGCGCCATACATTGATACATTTATAATTTAGATAATAATATAATGCGTCTGATTTTTGCTAAATGTTAAATTTCTGTCAGTTAATTGAACCAGATATATCTTTATATCTTAATACGAGTACTCGTCTGTAATGTACAAATACAATGGATATACTTACTACCCATATTTTGTTATTTAAACCAAAAATAATTTGTACTCTGTGCCCAATTTGTCCACACCTTCATAATCGTATTTTTAAACATGTTATATTATAACAAGATCTATAAAATACATTATACAACTATTCATCTGACTTACACTTAACATCATAATATATTAATATATAATATCGATGACTGTGATTGACGAACATACAAACAAAACTTTCAAGTGGTTTGTGTTTGAATAATTAATAATTTTAACAATTTCAAGCCTAATTATTAATTACTGATAACGATTATTATTTTTATATTAGCCGAAGAACATTTTTTTTTTAATTGGTTTGATCGTACTCGAGTGAAAATATTATCATATTAACAGTGACGGTTCGTGGGTTCTTAATAAAGTAGTGCACATCAATACAAAAATATAACCGATATTATATACAATAATATAGTAAAGATTGGGATCTAGGAATTAAGCGATAAGTCAATTCGACAATAAAGTCTGTTTCATCGCGTGACTGTATCCGCGATACGGCGATTATTTACCTATGTCTGTATCATCGTTTCAACGTATGGCGTGTTGTATATAAATGTTATCTTTATTACTAACTATTTAATAGTTATAATTATTTTTCTTTATTTATGATTTAAAATTACTAAGTTACTTATATTTTATTATATAAAGGGCTTTTACATTGTATTACAATTTTTTTCTATTAATTTTATCCAAAAGATCACGCACTTAAACGAACAACGTCGAAGAATTGATATATCGTCAAAACGTCCGTTCCAAATCACCCGCTCCGAAAAGCCCTATTCCCTATATAGATCGTATTAATTGCTTATAGTTATAAATGTTTGTTACTTTACTTTTATTTTGTTTATACATATTTTTTTTTACATGCAATATGTTATACGTAGGTATGTACACATTAAATTCACAAGTAAAAATATTAAAATAGACGAACATTATCAATTATTGGTAATCAAGTTATAATAAATGAGTGAAACGTGTGAAGGTGAATGTAAATTATAATGCCATCGTAACGGCAACGTCCAAAATAATTTAATTGGTTATCTGTTTCTTTGCATCACATCAATTTATTCCATTACCTATAACGCGGGTTGCGTGTTTTGACTTGTTTTAATTTTTACCCTGTACAAATTTGCATTAATTCATGATTTTACAAATCAATATCGTTGCGGCGTAGACAACTGCCCGATCGCTTGGCCTTCGAAACAAATATTATGTTTTTATACTCTGAATATCTATGATTAAGTTTAATATACATATATTATTTTAATAATTTTAATAATATTACAGATATTTAGTGCATGCATGTGAAGTCGGATTCACGACAATTGAGCGAAGACTATTGAGCGCACAATTAAGCGCTGCGAAAATTAAGCGCTAAGATAATTGAGCGCAATATATAAAAAATAAAAAATAAATAAAAAATGTATTATAATAATTTGAAAAATAAAAATTAAGTCATAGTATGGTTTATAATACAATATAATAATAAGTTAAAAAAATAAAGAAGTAGGTATAGTATGATTTATAATACATTATGAGCCAAGTTAAAATATTAAATATTATGAGCAATGCCTTTTAAAAACTGTTCAGTTGATCTGGAATGAAATTGTTCACAAATATTTTTTATCCTCAATCCTGAATCTTTGTATTTTTGTTTTTGGTTTTGGTTCATCGCCTGCAACAAATTGGTGAATTCTCATGCGATTCAACTTTTCCTCTTTTTTTACAGCAATAAGAATCTACACATCGACTGCTGCGTTATCGTCGTTGGAATTTTATTCTAAAAAAAAACGATTTAATAACACTGTATCGATACGATACGAACGATGCGGCAAATAAGTAATAACATTATCATCAAACATAAATATTTTCTGACGGTTTATATAGGTATTCAAAGACAGTGCGATCAAATTTATTTCTAATTTCGTCATTTCGTGTACAGCAGTAAATGTTATAGCGCTCAACTGTCTCAGCGCTTAATTGTCACAGCGCCCAATTTTCGCCGCGCTCAATTGTCTTTGCCCAATTGTCGCGCGCTCAATTGTCGGGACACCTTGAAGTCATGCACATGTAACCTACACAAGCCACAACTACATATTAACGAATTCAAATACATTTCTAAATTTCCATAAGTACTATACGATTAACTCATTAATTGGTACATTTGTATTGAAATAACTGACCGTTATCAAACCCTGTAATAAAATATAACTTTTGATTTTCGTCCAGCGATTTATCTATTACTTATGTAGTTATACAGTTCGTATACATAGATTTTAATTTAAATCGAATGGTTATAATGTTCACAATTTATTTAAAAACAGTTATTCAAATTTAACAAAATAGGTAATAAACATTTAAAATGTATGAAACCATTCTATTTTGAATGAAAATAAGCATTTTTATCAGTTTTATTACGGTTCAAATTAACTACATACAGTAACCATAAATTATAATAATCATTTTATTTATTTAAAAAAATCCGAACAATATATAAGAAACTTTCAAAAAATTATTATTATTACATTGATCATAAGTCCGAAAAGAATGAAGTTGTTGGATTGAAAGTTAGTACTTATAAGCAGATAGCTAATGTCCTCGGAAGTTTCGTCAATCGTGATAAGCTAGGTAATGCTGATAATATAATGTTATTTGTATTGCATTGCTACATATTACGTTTTTTGAGATAAAAGACGAGAGTTCGTTGCATTATTCAATTATTATTACTATTTGTTAAACTTTGTTGAGTATTTTGTCTTTTATTTTTAGTACACAAATCGATTCAAATTTAGTATCTATTTTAGATTTGTAAATATTCAATCCAAAAAAAAAAAAAATAATTATAATGAATAGGTATCGTGAATGTATTTATACAATGTGATAATTATGTTACAATTGTAACTATAACCTTTAATCTTTTCAACAAGTGATTGTTGCAGTGGCGGCAGTTCAAGAGTGTGTATATGATAGAAAATACTAATAATTTAAATGTTTGGTCGTTACTCGGCTTGTTTTAAAACGAACAAATTCGAAAACTGTGTGATGATGATGATCCCCTCCACTCTATTGTGTATGAATGAGTGGGATTTTTTTCGACCTGTGGCTAAGGGTTATTTGCCGACTGTGGGTCAGAGGAGTAGGCGGTCAAAATATCCCTGCGACCCAGTCACGCCTTCGGTACATATACCTAGATATGTGAATATATAATAATAATAACGCATGCGCTCTCGATTCGCAGTCGGATTCGCATCGCCTTAAAAAGGAAGGATACTACAGACTCGACATCATTCTTTATAAGATATCTTGGCCATAATATCATCGTGAAGAATCCCACAGCTGAAAAAATCGTCATCTGATCAATTCTTCTCTAAAGTATTTATATTAAAACAGCATTCAGAAATGGATTTTAACAGAAGTTATAACGTCTTCGGTGAAAACTACAATATTGACGGTAAATATATGATTTATATTTACATTTAAATCTATTTATACGAAAATAATTTGAATATTAACTCTACCCCTTACGTGTATACAAGTGTTTTTTTTCTATTTAAGAATATTCATTACTCCTTTGACAATTAATATTCATATTTAAATTTGAGTTAAGTTAATTTATCAAGAATAGGGTACTATTATTGCTATAATTTTTAACCTTAAAATGAACATTGTAAAAAAAATATGTAATAACGCATTAATTGACTTTAATTTTAAATATATTTAAGGACTATACAGAACGAATAATAGTATTTTTAAGTTGCTTACAATTATATCTATAAAGACAAAAAATCTAAATGACACCTACGTGATATTATTTTCTGATATTCCGGACTTTAATTTAAAATAGTATACACCTATTGAGCCAATATAAAAAAGTATATTAAAGAGGTATAAAAAAAGTATATTGAAAAGGTATAAATCAATTTCGCTGGAGTATTTTAACAATCAATGACACAAACCTCCTTAGTTAATTTTAATTTTTATAAATTTAGCTTAGTTAGCTTACTTAGCTTTTATAAATTTAGTATAGATAATTAATATAATTAGAATTTATCTTATAATTTAAAATTTCTTGAATTCTGTGTCAATATTTAAGTTTCAAAACAAATTTAAAATTAGAAAATTTAGATATTAAAATAAGGCTTCATCTAATTACCTTATTAAAATTTGTTTTAGTGGTATCTTATCCGTTGTACAATTTCTAGCATATCTAAATTTTTATTTAAATAATTGGATATATTTTCTTCAACTATAGTTTTTCGTTTATTATACTTATGACTTTCAATCCAATTTTCTTTCTCGGTGCTATTTATTGTTATGTATCATTGGAGTTGTATCATTTTTAAAACTTCATAAGAAACAAAAATATTTTGACGGGGTTAATATAAATATTTCCCAAACGCTCGCTGGCATTTGTTGTTCTTTCGCCTGATATGTTACACGATGACTAAAGATACAGTAGAAAAGTTGCATCTTCGTGTATCAACGAGGTAATCATAAAATGTATCAATTCGTACACAATTTATATCATGCGAATATCGATCGGTGCAGTTGATGTGTACCTTTTCATATCTCATATTTTTTTCTTTACCCACGATTTTAGCTCATTTTATACATTATTTTAGAACGATTAGGTGGAATAGGTGTTGTTTTTAGACGTAGCTGCAGTTGCAGGGCATCAAATATGACGTGGTATTATCTGCTGTGATGATGAGCAAGAAAGCCAAATTTGAATATCAATGTGTTTTAAAATGTTTTTTAGACTTGCAACCCGTCACTGAATTGACTACTGACAATGAACCCCCAACCATTCACGATGACGTTGCGGCAGAAAATCATATTCCACAACCTGACACTAACTGGCATGAGCACTCATTGGTGACATTGCGTACGGGAAATATCTGGCAGGACCATCAACGGATACAGTTTCAACAACAAGTAAATACATGGAATATGATGAGCTACAGGATGTGGGAAACGAAACAGCAACAGCATCCAACACCAGTTTTCTGGAATGCTTGGAGTTTACCAAATCATATGTCACTCAAATGCAGTTGCGCAGCACCCACCGATAACGTCTATATTTGTCCCGGTTCACAAGTCCATTGCCTGGAACATAAAAGTTTTTTTGTTCCCTCATACACACCCATCCCGACCCACACACTTAGCACAACACCAAAATCTACCTCAAAGTCATCGAGTGAGTTCATATCCATGTATTATATACGTATTAATATTTAGAACTATTTGAATAAGTAACAACAGTTTCAGTAATTTCTTCGAAAAAAAATTGAGTACAGACATATAATATTCGGGATTGGTAAATTGAATCCCAAATGACCCTAACACGGTAAATTGAGTCCCGTGGAAAAATAGGTAGTACCTAGGTAATTTGAGTCCCAGGGAAAAACGATTTATATGCATTTAAAATTTAAAAATATGCACTATAAAATTTTCATTTGTTATTTGTGGACATTCATTGACAGCATGTATATGATTTTGAAAATAGCAACATGCATTTTTATTAATTATATAATTATTATTTTTTTCCCCAACGTTAAAATAACGATACACTTAACAATACCAAAGCACTCACAGTCAATAAAAGTCGATAACTTTGTAACATCGTACCTTCGATAAGGAACAAAATCTAAGGGAGCAAATGACCAAATACATCAGTAATGTTATTACCCCATTTAAGTTTATTATTAATATCAATGAAGTTTTTATCAAATACATAATATATAATATAATAATCATAATTTTTAACGATAATATATTTTTTTTATTAATTTGTAAATAAATGGAGTGTATAATAATATAATGTAATGTATAATAATAATGACAATTATTTTTTATTATTTTTATTAATTTATATTTTTAATATTTTTAATCAATATAAATCTAAATATTATATTTTTTATATAAATAGCTTAACATAAGTCAAAATATTTACTTACTACCAATTTTTTCTCTAGACTCAATTTACCGCTTTCGAAATGTACCAAACTTATCTAGGACTCAATTTACCTAGCCCCATAATATTGATATTTTATTTATTTATTTCTATTTTACGACAATTGGCTTTTAGTAAGGATGCATGTATAGTAACATTAAAATTAAGTACCTAACAATAATAATAACTGTACTATAGCAAAAAGAAAAATCGTACTAACGATACAAGTAGTTGTCAGAGAACGTAGTTAAAACAAAGACACATTTAGACTAGTACATCGGGATGTTTTAGATATTGGGTGATTGTAACCATAAGACATATTACTGTGTTAGTTTTAAATTTAAAAGCTTTTAAAATATATTATTATTATTATAGGATAAGCAAGGACGTCCGCAGGATTTTGTCAAGGGGGGGGGGGCAAGGTATTTTAATTTTTTAATTTTTGTTTCATTATCTGATTAGTGATAATATAGTCCCTTATTGTTTTTGGCGTGTTTTCTATCATATAAGTAGGGAACTTAAAAATTCGTCAACAAAAAACGGTCAACTCCATTTGTCGAAATAATATAATATTATAACTATGTACTAAAATCGTACATTCCTAGTATTTATTAGTTTATTTTATTATAATTTATAAGATTTTGGTACCATAATCTTTTAATAATTTTAATTTTTGTTATAACTTACCTACGTAATGTGTGAATCATTGTTAAAACAAATAATGATTGGTATTAATGTTATATTGAAATGATTAACATAAATATTTAGTAACATACCTACCCTTAGCTTTAAACTTAAAACTGAAAGTGTAACTTGTAACCGGTCAAAAATGTTTAAAGTTAAATATTGTATCTTTTAAGTAAATGAATTATTTTAAGACAATTTTATTCTGTAGAAAATTTTATCTAATCCATACAAATACATAAACATTTAGATAATTATTAATACATTTTAATACCTTATCAATTCATATTTAGATATCGAGAAGCAAAAGAGAACACGAATTAATTATACCAACGAACAACTTCTAATCTTAGAAAGCATATTTCAAAACCATAAGTATTTGAACAAAATGATGCGAGAATGCTTAGCGAATGAACTAGGAATTACTGAAAAGCAAGTGAAGACCTGGTTTCAAAATCGACGGGTAAAGAAAACGAAAGGCTAAATATAAGGGTGAGTGTTCGATTAAACCCAAAAATACCTACAAGTTTAACTAAGATTTTTACAAACACGTAGTGTAAGTGTAGTAATGGAATTCAGAATTTCGAAGTCTGCTTTGTCTGCATTTGCCGAATTCATAGCGTAATCGTTTATATATAATATAATCAGGGTGAAATACTTGTCATATGTAGGTACCTATATTATGATTTTTATAATCGATTCTCATTCTCATCTGAAAATCACCATATACGAAATAAAATAAATTTTACAATAAATGTTTTTAACTATTCCGTTCACAATCAACTAATCTGTGCTTAAGCTTTTTTTTAAATTCTTCTCAGCTAAACATTTTAAAATACCATATAACAATTAACTAGTGTTTGCGTAGGCGCTGCCAGGAATTTTGTCAGGGGGGTGCATCATGCATAGTAGGATTTCTAAATAATGTTTGAATTATTTTAGTTAAATACGGAGAAATATTTTTTCAAATTATATGACGATACAAAGTTATTTTTGTTTTTTCGTCGGATACAAAGTTTTTTATATATATTTTGGTACTTGTTTGTTATCGCCCCGCCATATAGTTATCGTGTTTAGCTCGTGATAGATGATCTATTTTGGGAAATATTTTAGGAAATAATTACAGTTTCCGAGACATTTTATATTTATACCATACTAATATAATATCAAATAAATAATAATATATAAGTACGTTGCTGGCTTAATAAAATATAATAATAAAAAGATATTTTCTGAATTCTGGCCTCATTTGTAAATTTATGTTATGTATTTTTTTAAATTTATAATTGTAATACAATTTAAAATTTAAATTGCCTCCTTTGTAAATTTATAATTTTAATACATTTTTTTAAATTTGTTTATTGTATTATAATATATTTTATTTATGGCAGGGCGATAACAAACAAATACCAAAAAATCTTTTCAATACCATACATTTTTTTTTTAAGCCAGGGGGTGCATTGCACCCCCCCCCTCACGACGTCCTTGAGTGTTTGTAATTGTTTCGACCAAAAAAACACTTACTAACAAGTAATAATTAGACATGATTCTGTTGGATGACAAGGAGTGCCTAATTAAATGAATTATATGATAGCATTGATTATCAATGATAATAGTATATATGTATATTATATATATATATTACTATATTAATAGATAGAATTTGAAAATTAAAACTATCTGTACTTTTTCATTAATGGCATAAGTATTTTATTTTACATGTATTTAAATAAAATTAATGTTTGAGATCGTAACTGTGACTGACCATTAAGGATAGGTTTGGTTTTATATAAGAAATGTACTTAACATAATATTGACGGTATAGATAGATAAACAATCTAAAAATAATCAAATAATTTAAAATACTTTATAAAAATAATGAACAATTAATTTACTGTCTATTATCTTAAACAACGAAAATATTATGCGAAAATATTGATTTAGAAAACTTTTTCTTTAAATTCTCTTTAGAACTCTCGTAATATATCACAATCTATTTAAAATAAAATTGTAATCGGAATATATACAACAGTTGTAACTTATGTACCCAGGCAATTGTTTCAGACAGTTATTACAAACAATAATAAACTTGTAAATACAATTTGATAAAAATATTAATACTTTAATTTATATTTAAAATATATGGATTTTTAGACTTATGAACTATTTTTTAAATAAATACATGACATAATGATGTATACAATTTCCACTGAGGGTTAAAGCATCTAGGCCTCTCCCAAAAAGTGGTGTACTTACGGGAGGTTCAAGAGACCAGAAGTGTTTGGCCTATAATTATGATAAATTGTAGATTTTGAGCTGAACATTGTTTGTATTGATTTTACATAATTGATGTGTTTTTTTCTGTCTGTTATAATTTTTTGAGGTAGTAAAAATTATTTTACATTTTACTTCAGTCTTATCTGGTCGGTACAATTGTATAATAATATACTTGTATAAAGCAATTTTGAAAATATGTAGAAAAACAAAAACAAATTAAGATAAAAAGTGTTTTCTTATGTAAAACAAGTTTTTGACAAAATACATTTTTTTGGTGTATATAAATATTAGTATAGTCATTTTCTATAGATATTCAAATTTTCAAAATATTTCAATTACTCTTGAGCTATTTATATTCATGATACATTTACATCTTTTTGTTCATTATTGTCGATTGATAATTTTTCACTAGGGTAAAACCTTGAAAATGTAATAAAAGGTAGCTTAGGTACATTACTAGCTTTTTATGTAATGGAAAAAAAAGTTAAACATAAATCTATAATATTTTTGACTTTAATAAAGTTTGTCAAAATTACGAAAGTTTGAAAAAAATTTTGAATTAGAAATGTATACAAAATTCAATACAAAATTCCTCATAAGTGTATCTACCTTCACAAAAAAAAAAAAATACTAGAAAATCACATACATTTTTTAAAGCGTTAGAAGTTCAGATAATTCCGACTAGGTTATTCACCCACAAATTAACAATTTCTTATTTGCTGTATAATTAAAACAGAACACTTTTAGATAGGTACATGACATTTTCAACAAACGCTTATGACTATTTTATTATCATTATTGTTATTATTTACTATTATGTATATATGCTACAATTTTTTTTAAATAGTTTGAGTCTTTCTAGCCGTTAATGGCAAATTTTTTTCACTGATCAAAATATACAACTCAATATACTGGTACAATATTTTGGGTTACAATTTAGAATTAATTAGAAATTTTAATAGATATTATTGATTTCCACTCGGTAAAAAAAGTTTGCATACATTACATTTTAATTTATAAAATTAATTCAGTAAATGTTTTACACATTACTACATCAGCATTGTTTATTCATTAACCAAAACATTACTTAACAATCAATTATTTAATATCTGTGACAAATTTAGATTAAAATGTATGAGTGTAGATACAATCGTTTGAAAATTCCATCTAATCAAATTATTTTTGCCAAAAAAAGGTTCCATATATTCATTTTTCCCTTTAGTGTACTAACCGTTATGTAGTCTAACGGAGTGTTTTAACAATTTATTGTTGTCTTTCATATTTAAATAAATTAAAATAGTTTTCTTTATTACGTTGACCATGGAAGTACTTACTATACTAATATCAATATATTAATTATTCAACTAAGAGAAGAAAAACAATCCTTTCCTTGAAATGTAAACAAATCACACGCTATCGGTTCAATAGGCCTCGATTAGGTCGTTCGACTCAAACCAACGGCAGGAAATTTTAAGAACTGTAGTAGAAAATCCCAAGACTAGTGCACTATACTTAACGGGTATAGTTAACAAAGAATATAGAGTAAACGTAAGTGCCACAAACAATGAGAAATGTATTGAAGATATTTGTATATAATGGGTGTACTTCTAGACAGAAACCATTTATAAGTACTGTTGACAAAAAGGAATTATAGCTTTCTCAAAAGCTCATGTCGATAAGTCTTCAAGTTTCTGGAATTCTGTAATTTTTTAAGATGAATAGAAATTTAATGTATTTTTATCTAATGGTAGAGGAATAAATGAACAATGAACAGCAAGAATATTGCAAATTTATGTTTATAGATGGTATAATGGATCAATATATTTCATTAGATATTTTAAGATATGATTTAAAAAGCCGTGTGGACTAATTGGGTTTAGGGGTTAGAGTTAAAGAACTACATACATCTCACTCTCCACAATCGACCGATATGAATCATGTCGAACAATTATGAGATTAAATATGAAGAAAAATTGAGCACATAATGTTCGAAATAAATAGTAGGTAGTTGAAAAATGTAATTTTAATTGAATGGAACGCAACTTCTGAAATACAAAAACGTTTATTTTAAAAAAAGTGTATGTACACTTTTTTGACCAACTGTATTTTATTTTTTATAAGATGTTTAATAATAATTATGTTTAGAAAATTAATATGATTAGTAATACCATTGATTAAATATACATAGATAGCCCATGTCTATGAACGATTTGGAAACTTGATTAAGGCATTGATTAAATATCGATAGATGGCGCGGTTGCATTGTTCATTGAAAATTATAATTAGATAGACAGAGAATAACGGGGGGGTCATATCGTCGTACACTTATAAATACCGGTTTTAATATAAATAATTTGCGATAACGAGTAACAATTTGATCCTACATGACGAATACAACAAGACAAGTAGGAACTATCGTAGACCGTAGTATCGTGGGTCCATTTCTATTCCAGAAATAGTATCCAATGTGTTCGACAGCTCGACGCGTTGAATTAATACAAGCTGTTTTTTTCGTATTCGTCGTATTTAAATGGGAAAATGTATAAAATAATATAAATAACAAATATGACATAAAAAAAATAAATAAATACGTTTTAACAATTTAAAATAAAAACTTACTTTATTTGTATTTTTAATAAATATAAATTATGTTGATTCAATTATTTTTTAAAATACTTAACTTATTTTTATTTTTGTCTTTAGCATTACTTTTAATATTTTTTGATTTCCAATTAAAATCTCTTAACAATTTACAATTAATTAAATGCGTTACTAGAAAATCGATGTGTGGTTCACAAGAAGAATTGAAATTTATAACTGAAGATAAATCATTTTTAATTTTGGAAAAAATAAATTTTGAAATATTTTTCTTATGAGGCATTTTTTCGACAGTTTTTTTTATGATTTTCTGTGCTAAGGACACAAACTCTGTGAAATCTACTGTTGGCCTTTTTAAATGTAATAAAGAATTTTCGGAAGAATAATTTTTACAAAATATTAAAAATTCTTGATTGTTAAAAGTAGCATCTTCAATATCTTTCAACATGTTGCCTTCACAAATGCTGCATTTAAATTTATCAACGCACTTTTTACCTAAATACCCGGCAAAATAGGCATTAGAGCAGTCTTCCAATGTGACATTGGGTGGATCATTTTCTTCCGAGAAAACTTCAATTGATGACAATGAAGAAAGTGAAAGATTTGACGAGCAACTTGAACTGCAGCTGTCATTACCATCTTCTAAATTAATATTTGTTTTGTACATTAAATTCAAATCACCATCAGGTTCGCAGTTAGACTGATCAGGTGGTTTCATTAAATTTATTTTTATATTCATTCTAAATGTGGTTCTGAATACCCTGGCCGTTGGATTCCTTAAACATATTTTAATAATAATCTTAAATGTATATAAAAATAAATAATTGTTTATCCTATATAGATTCAAAAATTTCTGGACCAATTTTAATAAAAGTTAGTATGTTTATTGTTTATAGAAACTATATAGATTCTCTGAGTTATTTTATACTAATAGTTTCAACCCTAAAAAGGTACCATAATTAGAGTGTAGTTCACAATTTAATTTATTTTTTAAATGTCACCAGTTACCAATACTTTTTTTGCCTAAATTAAAAAAAAAAAACGGAATTTCTTTTATCACTAGTTATAAATTATAGAATTTTAACCCCTCATTATTTTGCTTATATTTTATTACTAAGCATTAATATAACCAAATAGGTATTTTGTATTTACTGAATATCATTATAATATTGTTTTATTTATTGTATCTATATTTTTATATTTTACTACTAAACACTAATAAAATTAATTATTTTGTAATTACATATTGAGTATATCATGTATAACTAAATATAATATTGTTTTCTACACAAACATTAATTAATTAATTAAACATAAATAATTTTAAATAAGAATGTTTTTGGTAGTTATACTTATAATATAATATGTGTTTATAGTTCATACAATAAACATATAATAATATATTTCATATCTCTGATAATGGAGACTGTCGGAAAATGTATTGACGAATGTATTGAAAATGGAAAGATCGTTATTTTTGGTGGAAACAGGGGACACTATTTTTTTTTAAAAAAATTATATATTATTTTCATTATTTAAATGATTTTTGCATTGATTAAAAAAAACGAATAGAAATTTTTTGTTGGTTTTTTAAATGGTTGCCATTGGTTATAAAAAATAAGTTAATTTTTTTTTAAAAAAAAACTACCGTAGATGGCAACCAAATTTAACACCAATATAACGAACAACGAAGTAAACGGGGGACATGCTATAGTAAATAGTATAGCATGTCCCCCGTTTACTTATATTGTATAGCATACAATATACACATGCACACATATATATATATATATTAGGTTTTATTAATTTGCTTAAATTTCACTTACCTATTATAGCCACCTCTTTGGCGGAAAACAGAAAAAGTATTTTCTATCACATCTGAATTAAATCTACTAGTGAGTAAATAGGTATATCCTAACTCACATTGCTGAGCATATATCATCATAATTGAGTTGATTGTCCAAATTAAACCGTCAAAGCATGGTGGTCTGGTATCCTGTCGTTTTTTTGTTATTTTTTTCTCAAGTTTTTCAATCCAATTTCTCGCTTCGAGTAAATATTGCAATTGCTGAGGACGTTCTTGAGAAATGGCACACTTAAACGGATTTGGATTGAATAAACTATTACTGTTTAAAACATCTAATAGATTATTTAAATCTTTTATCATTTCCATGGTATGAGGTGCAGTTTTAGATTTTAGCTGTTTAGTGAGGATACACGATTCCATTGTAGCCGACATGGAATTACTAAACAGTTGCATGGCAAGTTTGCAGGACATTAATTGGAATGGACCAGGATTCATATGATTGTTGGTAATTTTTAAAAGTGAACGGCTTGTACCACTATTCTTGTCCAATTCATACGTGTCTTTTAAATCTTGAAAAGATGTTTCATTTTCTTTGTAAATAAAATTATTTTTTATAAAATTGTTTCTTAAATTTTTATATAAATGAGGAACATCAAATATTGAAAATACTTTTCTCCCTCTAATTTCAATATATGGTTTATCTTTAGTCATGTTTAAATCTTTTTGTAGTGCTGAAACATTATTTGTTCCTTGATCGCATACCATTGATAAAACTGTAAAGCCACACTCGAATATTTTATTAATTGCTTCTATCAAAAGTTCACTTAATATTTTATGACTCACTGATGTTGATGGTAAAAAATACGCAAAAGGCAATTTCCAGTTTGAATATACTCCTCGTATCATAAACAATAATGCTTGACCAGCCAATTTATTTGATCTACCTTTAGTACCTAGATCTTCGTACCCTTCTATAAGATCAAGAAACTTGGAATATTCAAGGTAATTTTTAATTTTCATTTCGTCAAACACTAATGTACAAAAACGTTCCTCTTCAGTCATAGTATCAGCTTTGATTTTTAATTGTTTTAAAATTCCCAAATTGAAACCAGTTTTAAACTTGGAACTCCCAATCCAACGACGTATAGTAGATAATCCAGGTAAAATAATTTGTTTTGAGTTTCTTAAAAATTTATAAGCTGAAGGTGATTTATAAAATAGGCTTAATGCAAATTGTTTTTCATCAAAATCCCACGGTTTTCTCTGTGTTTTAGATCTTAAAACTTGCATTTTTACTAGTGCCTTAGAATCACGTGATGAAAATTGTATTGTATTAAAAATATTTTTGTTTCTTAAATTGGACCTTGAAATTAGCAAATTTTTACGGAGTTTTGAGATTGAAGCACGTTTGTTTTTTAATAATTTACTCTGGTTTTTAACTACTTGTTTTAATTGTTGTATCTTTTTATTCATTTTGTTCTTTTGACTATTTAAATTTGGAAAAAGTACTTTTGGAGTGATTGAAGGACTTGGAAAATTCATTGTTGTTTGTATTATCGATTTAGTGTTTGGAGATTTTGGAGATGATGATGATAAGTACGATTTTGATGAAAGATTTTTTGAAGATTTCGTTGGTGTTGGTAAATACAAAATATCTGTATTTTTCAAATGATAATCTTTGCCACTGGTGGGAGTTGTATCTGGAGAATTTATTCTTGATCTTTTGGATTGAAATAACGTCGATGATTGTTCGGGGCTTTTTGGAAAATGCTTCGGAATATAAGTTTTTTTTGGAGTTGATACTTTTAAAGTTACATTATCAGTTTCAAATACTTTTGGAACGGCCGATTTTATTAAATTACGTTTATTGAAAGTAAAATCAGTATCGGAGAAATGTAACATACATAAATGTTTTTTGTTTAACTCTTCGAGATCAAAATCTATGAGCTTAATATTACCTGTATTTTGTAAACATATTAAAAATAAGTAATAATTAAAATAAGTAACGGGATAAATATATTATAAGGATATCGAGGAAAACAATTACCTATTTTAATTTCTTATATTTTATGTCTCATAAATCTTTTTAGTATACTATTGTACCTTTATTGTACCAATAAATGTAAATAACTTTTTTATGTGTATACATAATGTTTAGTTTATTAAATTTGCAGCAATAATATACATTTATAAAATTAAATATAAAAAATAAATTATTTAGTTTTATTTTAATAAACAATAATATTACAAGTACCTATAAACAATAAAATTAAAATTTATTTTAAATTATTTTTTTTTGATTAACTTAATAATATTGTTGAAATCTGTTTAAATAAACGTACGCTAGACGGTTCTACAAATAAAAATTATAATGATCTGAGTGTACCTACTTATTGCCAATTAAATCCTTTTAAAAAATGTTGCTATATTTTTTGTAGTTAATCGTTTTATTAAAAAGGAAATTACAGTAAAGCACAGTAAACCCCTTATCTAGGCCAACTTCATTTTAACTTAATGAATATTCAGTATAAATAAAACATCCACGTTAGGCAAAGTAATGTTAAAAATATTTTATATTAATGGTAATTTTTAGATTTTAGCTAAAGCTTTTAGTTCTGTTTCCGTAATCACATGTTTAAATTCTTTTTTTAATAAGTACCCTATATGATCATTTAAATTATTTTTAATATACTTATTCAATTAAGTTTTAAGCAATTATTTTTTCTTATATTTTATTTGAATATACTTATCTGTAGTTTTTTTTATTCATTTGTTTAAAATAATCAATTTTGTATTATTCTCTATCTCTATCACAACTCACAAGCTTGCTTAAAATAGATAGATAAAATGTTGTATAAATAATGTATAATGTTAATTTTTATTTATGAATAGAAAAAGAATATATATACCTATTGTTTATATTTTCGTACAAATATCATTTATAATTAGCGTAATGACAAACATGAAAAATTTGTCACAATTTATTACAAATCGTTACAAATTAGAAACTTTAATAATTATTTTAATTATAGGTACTTATAAAATGTATATTATTTCTACATTAAATATTACAAAGTCAATATAATTCTAGTAATACAATTTGTATTTCCAATCATGAACTTCAGTTCAAATTAATAAGAACAATTCACCAATATCAGTGTATCTAATCCGACTACTGTATTTAACAATTATTTTATGTATAAAATTAGTTAAGCTTATACCTGAATTCTGAATCCATTTTTTACATAATTCTTGGTTTTTTGGGAAACGAAATAACCTTAATCCATCATAATTCCTAGGACTTTTTCCGCATCCGTAATATGCACATACGTTCCCACTTTTCCGTGACATTTTTTTAGATTTAAAATTTCTCAATTTACAATTAAGATGATAATTAATACAATAAATAATTATTACAGTAATTATGGGAGATCTGTTCACTTTAAAGTTCGAACACAAACAAACTGTTAAATTAATATATAATATTATAATAATCAAAAATAATAAACCTAGTTTCTTACTGAATTTACCCAGTTATAAATAATCGCTGAATCAAGCTCATTAAATCTATACCATTGATTAAATATGTATATTTAATCAATGTCTATACTTTATTAATAGTGTAAAATTTATATTTAGAAAATTATAGTATAAACTTAATCAATGGTAAAACCAAAATAGTAAATACATAACAGTGCACTCAATAGTCGACCTCTCACACTGCTATAATTTCACCATTAATTATAGAACAGATTCTATCTTGACTGAGAATCGATAAAAAAATAAAAAAATATATCAAAAAAGTTGCAAAAATTTTTTATAGGCATGGCAAATTCGATCCTGGCTTCTGCGTTTTGTAATACCTGTCACTGACCATTGGACTACTAGGTAGACACCGCGCCAGGTGTCTGGCTCCCACACTACCAAATTTCTGGCTCCCATAGTCGTGATTTCAGCGCTGCCATATTTTATCATTATATGAACTATCTATGTATATTTAATCAATGGTAATACTAACGAACTAATCATAATAAAATATATTATTATTATTTACCTAGATGATGATGGATAATACTTAATGCGGCGGAGGTTATACGACATCATGGACTTAAGAAATGACAAAATTACATCGTGAAGAAAACAGATGGCTTTCTCCAGTATTATGCTTTCATATTACATTATATTTTTAATTTAATTTTAATTTCTATTTTTTTTATCTTATTTAATTTTAAATACACAAATACGATTTAGTAAGAATTCATAAGTTAATGTTATATTACTGTATAATGTCTAAAAATCAAAAAATAGTTTCTAGTTAGTATTTGAAATATAAAAACTATAAAGTCATATAATTTGAGCTTCGGGATTTTTATTTTTTTTTCCATTACTTTTGAGGGATATGCAATTATTATATACTTACGTAAATGTCTTGTAACGTAAAGTAATTTAGAATGCAGGTGTTGGATATATCTAAACTATTCACTGGATAGATAGTGGTTTATTTTCACAATAGGCATATAGAACAATAATATTATTTTTATGTCAATGCCACATAATTGTACCGCACAAATGGGGATGAAGAGTTCTCGGATATTATTGTTAATAAAACATAGGGACGTGTGTGTGGACATTTTGGTAGGTAGAAACATACTATTTCTTCTTCAATAACCTATTTTAAAATAGTCATTTGAAGCAAAGCGTACTACTTACTATTTGCTATAGATTCCAATGTCTGTTAAGATTTTACTGCTGGTTTTTAAGTGAATTGTCTAAGCTTTATTAATTATTATATTTTTTACATCTATTTAATTCCCGTTTCATATAACACTGACAAAATTCCTACATCGTTTTTGAAGTACTATTTATTTGTACACATTGATATTCATTCAATTAGTAATTATGGTAAGTAACAACGATTCTTTATTAATTAAAAATAATTAACTTGTTTATTTTATTTTGTATGTGTTTGAAAATTGTACATCAATATAATTTACATATCAATGAGTCATGAGATAAACCTAACACAGACGGATAAATGGAATCAATATACATGAACACTACATGTCTTATGTATTATGAAGTAATAATAACCAGACTGAGAATAGGACATGCAAAAATCTCCCACAGTTTTCTAATATCCTCCAATATCCTGCGGTGTTCAAGTAACCATCAAACATATCCTCACCGATTGCCGAACATATCTCAATACCCGAACAAGCTTCAACCTGCCCAAATCATCACTTTCAGAAATATTACGCAACCATCCTCAATCCATTACCAACATCATACAATTCATCACAGCCGCCAATCTTCTAACCAAAATTTAATTTAATTTAATATAATTTAGATATAGATACAATTCATGTAATTTTTTTTTTTATATAAATTTCTCACTGTAAACCCAATGGCCCATGTTGCGAGGGTATCATTATTCATTAATAATAAAAAAAAAAAACTACATGTCTTATGAAACAACAAATTAAATTGAAGATTAAAATTACAATGAATACAATATTGTGTAATGGCTGTTACAGTTTTAATGATATTTCAATACTTGTTTGATTTATAGATTTATTTAATTCTTAGTTTTTATGTTCCTTTGAGTGGGGATAGCCAATACCTATGTACAACTGTACAAGATATAGTAAATTTCCTCAATTTGTATTATTTAACAAACAATAGTTAATGAATACACTATATGGTATAATTTTAATACAACAGAAACACAATATAGAAAGAGTAAATATGATATTATAGCTGGCGTTGTTAACCTTTTTTACTCAACATAATTTTATCCCCATACTTATATTGTTACTATTAATATTATGAAGATACTAGTATTGACTTTTCTTAATTGAATTTATACAATATCATGTTAATTGATTTCTTATTTTCCAATTTTCCATGTCAGTTGATGTTAGCTTAAAAAAAAAAATAACATTATTGAACCTAAGAAAGTAAATTTTAAGAATCTGTAGATAGATAGTTCTCATTATTTTAAGAGCGTCCATTCTTTTAAATACATATTTGTCTTTTCAATAACGGCTAGCATACTAACAGAATATTTTATTTGACAATGTTTAGATTATCGCTTACATGTCTATCATAATCCTCAATTATGTGACCAGGAAAATAAGAGATTAAGATTAAAAATTAGAACAATGCAAAAGTTAATAAATAAAAAGAACACTAGGATACAGATGTTAAAAAAAAAGAATCTTAACAAATTAAAAATGAATAAGAATTTATTCCAAAGAACATTGAATAATAATTTTATTTTAAAAAACCAGTTAAAACTATCTAATATAAACAAATATGGTCGCAGATATAAGGAAAATCAAAAATCATTTGCGCACAGTTTGTACTATAATTCACCAAAGGCGTACAACTTCATGCGCAAGTACTTGTCTTCCTACAGTGAGATGCATACGAAATTGGCTTCAGTCCTTGGAAGTTTATTGTCGAATAAATTTAAATGTCTCGGAGGTCTTGAAAACCAAGTTTTTAGATGCTCCAGCAGAAAATAAGCTCGTATCAATAATAATGGATGAAATGTCATTAAAAAAACTAATTTCTTATAACTCATAGAATGACCAGTTTAGTGGATTTGAAGATTTTGGTACTGATGGTTTGTTTGACATAAAATCCAATCAATGCTGTGATCAAGCACTAGTTATAATTATAAAAAGTTTAACAAGGCCCTGGAAACAAATTGTTGGATATTTCTTTTCTAAAGGACCAGTTTCTAGTAGCAAACTTAAAGACATTTTAATACACACAATTGATAAAGTTAGAGATGTTGGTTTCATTCCCAAAGTAATCATCTGCTACCAAGGAACAAACAACATAGGTATGAGAAATCAATTAAATGTTACACATAGTCAGCCATTCATTAATTACAATGGTAAAAATATATATTTTTTTCATTATAGTCCTCACTTAATAAAGTCTGTGAGAAATAATTAAAAAAAATATGATTTCAGTCATGAAAATGAATTGTATACTTGGACTGATTTAATAGATTTCTACAATTTGGATAAAAACCAAGACTAGCTCCGAAATTGAATAAAATTCATATGACTTTACCACCATTCTCGCCTGAGTGTTTGTTTGGCCACACAAACACTTAGCCATTCTGTGAGTTCTGGCATGATGACATTAATTTCCTTAAACCAAATGAAAACTTCTGCAATACATACAGCAACATTTTTTGATAATCTATTTGATGTTTTTAATAGTATCACACACAGAGATCCTAAAAAATTAAGAAAACTGCTTACTAAAAATTCTTGTCATTGGAAGTTTTTGGATAAAGCTGAACAATTTTTAAATAATTTGAAGATAAAAAATAGAATGGGTAAACTGCCACCATGTATTAAAGGTTGGATAGAGAATATTAACGCATTAAAACTGTTATACAATGAGTTAAATGAAAAATATGGCATAGAATTTTTAATGATAATACGGCTTACCCAAGACTGCATTGAAAAATGTGTTTTCTATTGTAAGAAGTAAAGGAGGTAATAATATCACACCGGATGCTACAAAATTTCACTCTGCCATTTGTATGTGTATGTGCAATAGTTTATTGACGCCGCCAGAGAGCAGCAATTATGAAACTGATGCAGTGCAGTTTTTAACAAAATTTAGTGACCTGAAAAATATTAAAATAAAAATTAAATTAATAAAGATCAATTGTGTAACACAGAAGATCTGTCAGACTTAGATTTATCATCAATAAATATCCAAAACATATTGATGGAGGATCATCAGGCTTGTGCCATTGGATATGTAACTGGATGGATTTGTAGTAAGGTAACTCATTCTAATGTACCCAGAATCTGGCAGCTACAAGTGACAGATAGTCTGAATTCAGCCTGGACAATACACATATAGATATGAAGGCTTATGAAAATGCAAAATTATTATTTCCTTTTAAAAATACACTGGAATATTCAAAAAAGGTAACCTGTATATTTAATTTAAATATAGAACGACTTCTATTAGAAAAGAAATTATAAAGATCATTGATTTAGCTTGTAGAAAGCCTTTGGGTATATGTGATAACTGTAAAGTAGAATTTTTAACAAAACTTTTAAATGTCTTAATAAATAGTTATATAAAAATTATAATAATAACTTAGAAGTTTGCAAAATTAATTCCAAAAGTAATAAACTTAAGAAAATAACCCATGTATAGAAATAACTATGAATTTATTTTATTTACTTAATATTGTAATTTACCTTATTTATTTTTATTATGACAATTTAAATTGAATACAACATAGGTACTAGGTATTATGATAAAATAATTATCAATAATAGGTACATATTATTAAACTATTTATTTTTTAAATCTTATTTAATAATTATAATAATATTAATAAGAAAGCGAGTAAAAAAGTTATTAGATAGGTATATTATAATATTATTTATTTATGTTTAAAATTATTTTGTTGTTTATTTATCTAATGTATTTATTTTCTTATGCAAGTACCTAATCTAAGGCCTAATTTTAATATACTTCAATATTAATCAATTTACCTATATAATCATTCAGTAATATTCATTATATTTTGATAAAATTTTCAAAAAATTATTATTTATTAGGTATATTAATTATAAACTATATATTATAATATCCATTTATCAATAGTAGAGGTTTATTTTGTTATAGCCTTAAAGGCAAATAAATGCATTCAAAAAATAAATATTTATTCTGACTAGATTATACTTTTGATAAATAAATTGTTTGAATAAAAAAAAAAAACATATTGTTTTCAAACCGTAGACAATTATTTAAAACATAAGTAAAACTACTTACATACTGTAGGTTAACTATGTGTCGATGACTCGATGTTGACTTATAGGTAATGTTGAACAAAACAGCAATATTCACTTACATGAGAGGTACATTTGATATACTTTGGTAATTTGTTATATAAATATTTAAATTTTGAATTAAAATTAAAATTTGTATGGTAATCTGTGCCCTGTAGGTATAGTTATTATAATTTATATTAATTAATATTTAAATTAATTAATTAATTATTAAATCATTATCTATCAGTTATCACTCATCATAATGAATTATCTTATCACAACAATCAAAACACATAAAACTAAATAAGGGGATTGAATAGGCAACCTACTATAATTTGGACCTCTACAGTGTCCCCTAGAAAATCTACGAGCTTCCCGTATTCTAATCTATAGTATTTGGTAAGGCGCAATTGTACGTAATCACGATATTGAAGGCGCCGTTACGCAATAAATACGACACGTCGAATTCGCCGGTCGTGGTGCGGAATATGGCACGTCGATAATAATTAATAATTGCGGGCAAAGTGACAGCACAAACAAAACGATACAGTACAAGCAGTGGCGCCGAACCCTAAGTTAAGGTCGGGCCATGGCCCGACATACTTTGAAAATTTAAGATAGGGCCGCTTCATATTGACCATTTTCCTCTCCACGGTATTTTTTCCGATATTAAGATGTTGAGCCTCTTGAAATATTTTTCGCCCTACTAGATTTTTAGGACTTCGGCGCCACTGAGTACAAGTATAACGCCACGAGATGGTCGCGAAAAAAACAGGGCGACAAAAGGAACGGCCGGACACAACGAGACGCACGGTCCGATCAATGGTGAGCGTAGGACTGACTAAAGTTGACGGCGCGGCGACGACTTTGCCGAGGTCAATGACCGCGCAATGCGCTGTCTCGCGGACCGGTTGCCGCATGGCGTAATAATAGCGGCAAGTTCGAACACTTGTATTGTTTTATGGTTTTGATGATAAGTGGCCATCTGATTACTTTAAAAAATGTTATGAATGTTGCTTGATAAAAATAACTGACCAAGTTTTTGACATGTTATATGAATATAAGTCAGTGGTCCAATATAGACCATTTTTTATTTATTTTTTTTCCAAATGCATTGTAAGGCTTCATAGTTGTAACGCTAAAAATGAAAAATTAGTAGGTTTATTTCAAATTTGTAACATTTGTAACTGTAATAATTGTATATTATATAAAAAATAATTTTATAAAACTTACAAAATATTAAAATATTGAAAACAGAAATAATATAAGTAAATTCTTAAAAATAAAAACTTATAATAAATTCTAAATACAAAATAAAAACTTAAGTACTTTACATATATTATTATTCATACTTTATGTAATGTATATTCAATATTGTCTTAATTTAGATTACGATATTCGTTTTAAGGTTATGATTTTATATACATCATATCATGTAACGGTAAAAATTCGATCACCCATATTATTATTATTTAAGAGGACGCCACACCCGCATGTGTTGTCTTCGTCGTACAAGTGCGTAGCATAGCAAATTTTACGCTCAGCAGATCACATTTATCTCCGTTATTTTAAAATTTAGAGTGAATTGACCTATTATAAAAATTAAAGGCAAGATTATTACCGAGTGCATCTCATAGGCTTTTTATTATATTTTAATTTTAAGCCGAGTTATGAGTATTTTTAGATATAAAAATTATTTACAATTTTAAAATACTCATTACTCGCTTTAAAATTAAAATATAATAAAAAGCCTATTAGATGCACTCGGTAATAATCTTGCCTTTAATTTTTATAATAGGGCAATTTACTCTAAATTTTAAAATAACGGAGATAAACGTGATCTGCTGAGCGTAAAATTTGATATGCTACGCACTTGTACGACGAAGACAACACATGCGGGTGTGGCGTCCTCTTAACAATAAGCGATAGCGCTCTCCGTCCCGCGGACACATCCGATGCTGAAACCTGAGGATAACAGTTATTTAAATACCAAAAACCGGCGTACACACACTAGCCGTCACTAGGTATTACCGCCACCCAGCACTCATGGTAGGTTCGACCGGCTGACACTGCAGACACTGCATTATCACCGCGCATATTATAGTATTAAAGTATCTATAGTAAGACCACCGGCCGACCACAAAAGTTTTTTACCTCTTACACAATATGGTCACATAATGATTGTGCGTGTATGGCGCGTACAGCCCGACACAAAAAGTTAAGTATCTTTTTGCCTTTCTGCCGGACAACACCATGATGGTGTAGAGACAAATATCTCACCACGGGCATCTTGATGACGACATTCAAATGGTTTGGTAACGGTAACATAAAACATGTATATATTGTAATATACACTTTGGCCGGTGTTCTATCATTTTAGGTATTATTCACGCCGGTAACCGCTCGTCAGAGCCGCGCTTATATAGCAATTTAAATTATATTATTATTATTGTATGTTTTTTTTCTCATGTCGGTAACTCTTTTTTTTGAGACCAGGGTTTTATGTCACATGACTTTTCTTGGTCATAACTTGATTATTATTATTATGTTTCTTATTTAAATAAAACATTAATATACAATTATCTCACCCCCAAATCTGGTGTGAATTATTATTTTTAACTAGTTACTTATCATTTATAAAAAAATCCCGTATGCTCCGATTTTCGAATCTCGGCTGCGGGTTGGCAACCTTAAAATTAAGTTTCGTCAACGTACGCTCCACGCCGAACCTGGGTAAGCCTTCGTGTGAGACGCTATAATCATCTGTATGTTAAAATGTTGTAATGCGTTTCGGAGTAAGAGGTAATAAAAAAAAACCTTAGCTATATCCGATGTAATGTTTTTTTGTACTAAGCTCTCGGCAAGGGCGGATACAAAGATCCTAAACGGAGGGGGGGCAATCTGGCTATATATATATGAATACATGAATAAAATTAAATAATAGGATTAGTAGACATTAGTTGTATAAAGAAATCAGTCATACTGGTGATTATGATGGGATTTACTGTTTTATAATACACTTACTTTTAATTTTAATTTTTAATTAGGTACCTAATGTACTTACATACATTTAAATATAATATGAAACATTCAGTATATATGAAAAAAGTTTATTTTATACATTTATACAAATGAATAAAAATTTTTAAATTACAAAATCTTTTTTTCTGTTATTTTTTGAAAAAATGTTTATTATTTCATCTATGTCAACATGTTCATCTCGGTGACAATGAATAATCGCCAATCTTGGCAGTCTTTCTTCTAACATATTGCACCGCAGCCAAGTTTTTATCCTTTCAAGGGCGGAAAAACTCCTCTCTGCCGAAGCTATACTAATTGGAAAACTAGCTAAAATCTTTAAAAGTATATGTATTGTTAGGAACATATCTTTATCACAATGTTCTAATGATTTTAGAGGTGTATCAGGAATATCATTTTTTTCTCTATTTCAATATTCTTTCCACCAAATCATTTCCCCTTGCAACTTTCCAATAAAAGCTTCTCTATTTGCAAATCTGCCATTTAATCCATGTATATTTAGAAACTGATTCCAAATAGATTCAAATATTCCAAGATTATACACGCCCAATGTTTCTTCTGTGAATCTGGATTTTATATCAGTTATCATAAAATCTAATAACGGAATGTATACTGTTACACAGAAATAGTCTTCTACATTTGTAATCCCTGGGTTCTGTCTGTGATCCTGTATTGATATTGTTCTTGGCTTTTTTACAGTAATCTCTAATTTATCCATTTGTTCCACAGCTTTGAAGTACAAATCTTGAAACTCTGTTTTGCCGTCTAATCTAAGTTTATTTAAAATTTCAATAGTTTTATTTATGTAGTTAACTGCAGACTGTTTATCAAAATTTTTTTTTTGCAAAATTACGCTTAATGGTTGTGTAATTGAAAATATATGTGAAGCAACATAAAGAGTGATGACGAATTCGCAGTCAATTGAATTCTTTAAAACCTTGGCTTTACTAGATGATTCTCGATCATTCCAATTGCTTATTTTATGAAGAGAATCCATAATTTCCGATATTCCAGTCAAAAATTGCGTCACTGCTGTATGCCTCTCAACCCACCTAGTTTCACAAAGTGACTGTAGTGAGGATTGTAGAACAGATTGCAGTACAAAATTTCGTTTTGAACTTCCTTGAAAAAGGGAAATAATTTCATTAATTTGTCCAAAACTATTCCGGATGGACTGAATTTGTCTTCAAAATTTTTTTTTTTCTGTTACAACATTAAACGTCTATTTTCTTTGGAATATAATATCTCTAAAATATCTTCAGAATTTATATTATTCGATACATCTCTTTCAATATTAATAATAGCTAAAGAGGAAAAACGATAATGATTCATGGTGTTGAGGCCCGAAATGTAAACAGCACGCCGACACCGCCACCGATCCACACACACATACCATACTGATTTATTTTTATTATTGATTATCTTTGTTAATTGTAATGTGAATTATAAAATATAATATTATTATGCAACGATACCATATCGTCTCCGCCGCCGGACAATTTTGCACGGCCGCCGTTTTTCACCAGTCTCGCTCGCACTATCGTTACGCATTAATACATAAAAAATAAAAGGCATCGATACGGCATAAAAATATTTAAATTATGTATAAATGATGGGTATACTATTGGATTTAAAATATATGCTGGTCAAGAAGCTATCCCGGGAGTAGCAATTTCAACGAAAATTGTAATGGAGTTAGCTGCAGATTACTTAGATGAGGGTAGAACCATATTTACAGACAACTGGTACACATCAGTCAGTTTAGCAAATGAACTTTTAAGCCGATCAACAAATCTTGTATGTACATTACGTTCTAACAGGAAGTTAAACCCGAAAGACGTAATAAACGCTAAATTAAAGAAAGGTGAAATAAAATCAAGCCAAAATGAAAATAAAATTGTGATTATGAAGTGGAAGGACAAACGCGATGTACTTATGTTGTCAACAAAACACAAAGACAATTTAATAGAAACAACTAATAAACGTGCTTAAAAATTATTCAAACCAAAAATGGTAATGGATTATAATAAGGCAAAAGGTTTTGTCGATATTTCTGATTTGAGAAATTCTTACCATTCACCACTTCGTCGATCTTTAAAATGGTATCGAAAAATTGCATTTGAAATTCTACTAAATACAAGTTAATTAAATGCATTGACATTATTCAATACTGTGACTGGTAATAAAATGGGTGTGACAGAATTCAGAGAAAATAGAGTTCAAGCTTTACTAATGAAAGCCGACATACCAATGGTACCCAAACCAACTGAAAGAGAAATTCATAAGATTGTTAATTCTAATCGTCGTGGTAGATGTTCAAATTGTTATTTCGAAATGGTTCAACAAGGTGGAAGGGAACATGCACAAAAAATTACACGTAAAGTACTAACGAAGTGTCCAGGCTGTTCTAAACATCTCTGTTTGGATTGTTTTTTCAAATTGCATTCAACAAAAAAAATATAATTTAAAATTATATAGCTATTATATAATAATAATAATATTTATAATATATTTATGTTTGATTTATTGATATTTTAACTAAAAAAGCTTAAAGAGTATAATATGAATACGAGTTGTATAACTTTAAAAAAAATATATTTGTTTGATTTATTAATATTTTAACTAAACAAGCCTTAAGTGTATAATATGAATACAAGTTGCATAACTTTTTTTTAAATATATTTATGTTTGATTTATTAATATTTTAACTAAAAAGCTTTAAGTGTATACTGTAGTATAATGTTAATACGAGTTGTATAATTTTTTTTTTTTGATAATTTCATTTTTATTTTAAAAAACATTGAATTTGAGCGCTGTTTTTGTATTCAGTTTGAAATTTTCTCCTCTTTCCATTACGAATTGAGCATCAGAAATGGTTCTCAGTGACGTAATCACGAAAAAAAAGTGAGTACCAATATTGACCCTCAAACCCTGAGAGTCAAACGGTGTGAGTACCAGAATTGATACTCAAAGCCTGTAGATCAAGACGTGTTTAAAATGTTTGGCACAGGAGACAAACCACGTGAGTACCAAATATGGTCCTCATGGCAGTCAACTTGTTAACAAAATATTCAGTTATTATTTTTTTTTTTTTATGGCATTAACTTCTAATTTAATTGCAAATCATTTTTAAAATATGTTTGTGTCTAAAATATTAAAATATTTGTTTATAGGATAACATATTCAATGTATTGTTACCCATGACTAGATAATCTGCTACTACTAGGTAAAACATTGCTTTAAATTTATTAAGTATTTAATTTTTCTAATTAACAATAAGTGGCTCATTCTCAACGGTTGAATGATTCTAAGCTTTTGCCTTGGCTTATATTGAAGAGTTGTGGGGATGTTTGGGCTGCACATTGTACCTGTATAGCAGGATTAGGTGAATGCAGTTCACATGTTGGTGCACTGCTATTTTACTTAGAGTATGCATGTTTAAAAAAGTCACAATCATCTAAGTCAATAACAGATGTTTCAGCATACTGGGTACCTCCATCAAATAAAAATAATGTTGAAATCCAAAAAATCAATAATATTCATTTCAATCATCCAAAAACAATGAATTCAGAATGTATACAACCTCAAAAACAAAAAAAAGATTTTGTTATAAAGTTATCAAAAACCCTTGACGATAATCAGACTTTTCATAGCTTTTTATCCAAATTAGAAGTAATAAATAGCAATGCCGCTATTTTAAAGGTTGTCTCACCATATAATTTAAATTTCAAAACAGATGTATTCCCAAAATATTATTCAAATATGTATAAAGATGAAAATGCTAAGCTTAGCAGAGAAGAACTTATTACTCTTGGTTCAAAAATTGACTTCTGTTTAACTAAATCAGTCTGTGATGAAATTGAAATAGAAACAAAATTGCAATCAAATTCTAAAGAATGGTTTTTATACAGAACTGGTAGAATTACTGCCTCGAGGGTAAAGGAAGTTTGTTCTGTCAAGTCATATGAGTCTAACATAAGCCTCAATTAAATCAATTTGTTATCCGTTGAGTAATTCTTTTAAAAATAAAGCAACCGAATGGGGTAAAATTCATGAAATTGATGGTAAGAAAATGTATGTTGACAAGTTAAAAAAATGATCATATCAATTTTTCAGTGACAGATAGTGGACTTGTCATCAATCCAAATTTTTCATTCATCGGAGCTAGTCCAGATGGCATAGTGTACTGTGACTGTTGTGGTAAAGGATGTTTAGAGATTAAATGTCCATACAACCTAACACATGGTAAAGATTTAGAAAGTCTTAGTTACTTGAGTAATGGAAAACTTAAAGAAAATCATCAGCACTTTTATCAAATTCAAACGCAGTTATTGTTATGTGAAGCTAAGTATGGAGATTTTGTGGTATGGTCCCCAAATGAACACCATATAGAACGTATATATATTAACAATGATATATGCATGGACATAATAACGAAATCCAAATGGTTTTTCTATGAAGCAATATTACCCGAGTTACAAGGCAGATATTTTACTAATAGACATTCCATTGAAGAGACAAGTATTGAGGAAGATAACCAAAATATATTATATTGTTATTGCACATGTAAAAAAAATGTAGGTGGAAAGATGATAATGTGTACTCAAGAGGGTTGTCCAAATCTTTGGTATCATTACAAATGTCTTGGAATCAAACGTAAACCTACAAAAAAACAGTGGAAATGTCCCATTTGTAATTAATATATCATTAAATTTAAGTTGAAATAAACAATAACATTTTACTAGTCTTATTTATGTTTATAAATCATTTAAATTATCAATACAGAATAGGTACACATCATTTACTTTAACTTTAAAACAATTAATCCAAGGGTACAACTGAGCTACACATGTTAATTAATGCACAACATACAATAACTATTGAATCTAAAAGACATGTTTCATCATACTGCTTTTTCAATGTGGTTATTTGAATAGGACCGTTCAAAATTTTAAACTTTGAACGAGTCAAACCTATAATACGTTCAACGTGAATTCGTACAGAAGCAATTTTTCTTGTTTCTTCAATGGTGCAAGGGTGAAGCTGGGGTACACCTTTGGTAAATGCAGGAGTTTTTAAAGTTGCACAGTGAAACCCTACACTTTCACTAATAGTAAACCCACGATCAGCCAATACCACATCTCCAGGTAATAAATTGTTTAGTAAACTGCAATTTTCAGTTATATGTTTATCACTGGTTCTCCCAACCCAACCTTGAGAAATAAATGATATTACTCCCTGAGGAGTTATTGCAATCAAATATTTCACTGTATTTTTATTTTTCTAACTTGACCATGTTTGAGCTTTTGCTTAAGCTTGATGGTTTTTCGATACCTATTTCAAAACAGTCAATTATTACAGCAACACTGTTTCCAAAAGTTTAAAAAAAAAGACCTAGGCATTGTGCTACGCAAAACTTCTCTTTCAGGCCAATAAATTAACTTTTTGAACATGTGTTCTAATAAATATATGACTTTACGAAATATAATTGAAGCAGTTGAACAAGAAATATTGAATCTAAAACCTAAATCTGTTAATGGCAAGTTCAATCTTAATTTCATCAAGCACAACAACAATTTTTGATATTCAGAAAGTCTTTGGTTTTTAGAATTCAGCCCAGGTTTAATATGATCCAAAATTAAATTAAAAACTGCTATTGACTCTAAACCAGTATAATAAGTGAACATTTTTTCACGTCCAACAAATGACTTTTCAGACAAATTTAAATAGTCCACTTCATTTTGCAATTCGGCATATTTGGTTTTTAATTGTTCCAATTCTTTTATATCAGACATTTTCAAATCAGTGTTGCAAGAAGTACCAGTTTCAATATTATGTATAAGCTGATTATCATTACTATGAATAATAATAGGTTCTTCAATTTTTGTATTTTGTGAATCAACTGAATCGACTACACTTGTAGGAACATTATTAAGCAAAGAAGTTGGTTTCAATTTATATCTCTTATTTGCCCGGTGGTATCTCTCTAATTTAGGTGTACAACTAGCTTTGTCTATAAATAAAAAAATAATTAATACTTTCACATGAAATACTAGAAAAAATTTATTAGGTACCATTATTAGTATTATATCCCATTTTTATTGTAGGAATCCAATCTGGGTTTTTTTTATCATGGTATTTGGCTGGTTTACCTATTTATGAAATTACAATCAACAAACTCTAAACATAGTGGATAAATTTACTTACCACCTATAAAATGTATTGAGCAAATCCTCATATTATTTAATTGACTATCAACTACATCACTTCTTTTCAATGATCTAAACCATGCTGTACGCTGTGCTAACATTTTAGATTTTAAATCTGAACAAGCACTAATTTTGCTAAATTGCTCGGCGACCCTGTCCACCTCCTGTTGAGTGCTATCCCAACAAAAACACTTCGTCGACTCCGTGTAAAAAATTGCTAAGTAAAAAAACACTAGTCATCTATAAGACTTCAGCATTATAAATATGTGATATCATAAATAAATACTAAGTTAACTTAAATTTGAAAAAAACTAGTAATTTATAATACTTAAACATTATAAAGCTGTGATATCAAGAATAAATGCTAAGTAAATTAAATTTTAAATTAATTGATTCTATCTCAATCATTTATTTACTTGGCTAGAATTTATTTTCTTTATAAATTAATAACTAAGACTTTTTTATAAAACAAATTTAGTATCATTTGTCATGGAAATTTTTTAAATAATCCAGTTATGAATAGACATGTTTATTTGTCGAAATATATAAATTCTAGCCAAGTAAATAAATGATTGAGATAGAATCAATTAATTAAAAATTTAATTTACTTAGCATTTATTCTTGATATCACAGCTTTATAATGTTTAAGTATTATAAATTACTAGTTTTATTCAAATTTAAGTTAACTTAGCATTTATTTATGATATCACATATTTATAATGCTGAAGTCTTATAGATGACTAGTGTTTTTTTACTTAGCAATTTTTTACACGGAGTCGACGAAGTGTTTTTGTTGGGATATCAGTAGTTTTTTATAACATATTTTTATGTACTGGCATGTAATATGTAATTTTTTATGTTTTTATTAATTTATTTTATTATTATGTTTGTTTATTTAATATACTCTAATTTTTTTTTTTAATCATATTCAATTTTTTTTTTCCATTATTATGATATGTACATTTTTACCCCCTCGAGGCCATCGTTCAAAATGTATTGCAGTGTAATTACATGGTAGCCATTTATCTATTATCTTTATTAAACATTCATCCATACACATTGTATTTGTCGTTTTTTTTTTCTCAATAGTTTTTCCTTTTTCGTAACTTCTGTTTATATGTTTTAGAAACCATTTTAGAAATAAAGAATCACAAATTATAATATAAATAAATAATATAGTAGTATAGCTGGTAGTATGGCCTACTACAACTACAACAAATAAAATGAGATAAAACGTAGTTTTTCTACCGGCGCGGCGGCGGCTATACGCATCTACATCGAACGTCGCCAAAAATATGAATGTCGTGACAAAATAATTTTTATTAAAAATTTTTATTTTTTCATGATGAATGTCGATAACAGAAATTACGAATACGATAAGCAAAGACGCGGGCAAGGGCGGGAACCGCAAGTCCGCAAGTCGCAACCGCTGCCCAGTGTACGACCGCGACGAAAATGTATACGGAATAGAGGGGGTAATACGGTCTCGTGCGCTGCTGCGTGAAACGTAATAACTAAAAACGGTCAAGCACAATATCTTTTTGCTTCAAAAATACTTGATTTTTTTGCTAATATATTCGTTATTATTCAACCAATTTTTTCGAAAATGACAAAGGTATAATCTACAAATCATGCCCGATCTATTGATACCACAAACAGACCAATTCGTTCATTCATTAGGTCTGTAGCCCTGGCTAAAGAAAACGGGCAAATTTACACACATTCAATGGGCAAACTCTGGCTCGTGTAATATACTACGGTAGTGACCGCTTCGCTTTTTTTTTACTTAGCTTCGCGCCACTACCGTCGCGCTGGATATACACATATACACATTTTACACAGGTCGGTCGGTGTGTGGGTGCTGCGCACGGAGTAGTTAGGTAACCGAGCGCGCGTATTATTATCTTAGGCCTCTTTCACACAGTCCGTTTCTTTAACGGCAACGGAAACGGATCGGATGAAAATAGAAAACGGAGTAGATAAGAAACATAGTTATTTATACTATCCGTTCACACTATCCGTTTTAACCAACGGACAAATAACCCGCCGGCCCGTTATCGGATGAATCGACGGATTGCCTCGATATATTTCCGTCGTCGGAACGTTTATCGAGACTACATTAATAGATATAACCTTTCACACTTTCCGTTTCATATCCGATTAAGTTTATCCGGTACCCGTTATTTAGGTTTTTTGGTAGTATTTGTAGTAATTAGTACCTAGTCAATTTGTGTTCATCGTCGTCGTGACTAGTGGCATATTTTCTATTAAAATTTTTTCTACAAGACAGAGATAACTTTGAGATTCAGACATATATCTATAAAAATATGTCTGAATCTGTGAATTTAGAACTTCTGATCACTATGATCGAAGAACGGCCAGTAATTTGGGATAAAACTCTAGAAATGTACAAAGACAGAAACTTAACGAGGAGTGCATGGAAGGAAATATGTTTGGCATTTGTTGAGGATTTTGATGATAAATTAGACAAACAAAAAGATGATATAAGTAAGTCTTAATAAATATTAAAAACTTAAAAATATTTTTATAGTCAAGACCAATAAGTACCATATATTTAGATTTTATAATTTTTTAATGAAAACAATTGTTAGGATCGTATTGTTTGTGTAACCGATATAAACTTAAATCAACTTATTAACTTATTTCATTATATTGAATTATTATATACTTGAATTTTGGCATGGCACTGATCATGCCACACTTACGAAGTATTCAGCATACTTATTTCGAATTCCATTGGCATGTCGTCCTCCTCGTACATAGTTTGCTTGATGAACCGCGTCTTCAAATCCCATTATAGGTAATTCAATGATTTCGTGTTCTTCGTAATGAAGTCCGTCTTTTTCGCGAATAATATTATGTAGAATACAAGCAGCTTTGACAATATCGACGGCAAAATCTGTGGCAACATTCAATGGCCGATGCAATATACGCCATTTATTGCTAAGTATACCAAAGGTGCACTCTACGTATCGCCGTGCTCGGCTTAGCCGGTAATTAAAAACTTTTTTAGTTGTAGTTAAGTGATAGCCACCGAAAGGTCTTAGTAAATTTGTTGTAAGTGCAAATGCTTCATCACCCAAAAAAACATAAGGAAAATCTTGATCTTGTAATTCATTTATCGGTTCTGGATCAGGTATATGTAATTCGTTTTTCTCCATTAATTTCCACAGTGATGATTCTTTAAATATTGTAGAATCACATTCTTTTCCATACGCTCCAATGTCTATGTACGTAAATCTATAATTTGAATCTGCTACAGCAAGCAGTACTATAGAAAAATAGTTTTTATAGTTGTAGTACATCGATCCACTTTTTTCTGGCATAATAAGTCTTATATGCTTTCCATCTATGGCACTTAAACAATGTGGAAAGTTGGCAGTTTTTTCAAACTCTTTTGCAATTGTTTTCCAATTCTCTTTTGACGGAGCAGGTATATATTAGTTTTTTAAAAGTCCCATATTTTGCAACAAACAGTTCGTATTATTTTACTTGCAGTAGAAATTCCAATTTGAAAAGTAAAATGGATTTCTGTCAATGTACAGCCACTTGCAAGATATCTAAAAAACAATATAAAAAAAGCGAGTAAGTGGATGTCGCTCTGCTGTATAGTCATTGTAAACGAAAAACACTTTGATTTAACCCTGTATAGACAACGCTAATATAAACATTTGTTGAAAATTTCAAGTGCTTAAAGTAATTATTTTTGATTTACAGTAAAATTAAATTTTCGTTTTTGTCGAAAATTGGTTTTGCGTAAAATTTCCCGTTTTTCCGTCACTTTTTTTTTGTTTTTCTCGATTTATTTGAAAACTGTCGGAAAATGTTTAATTTTGACCCCCCGAAGTACCAACTAGATTCACTTTCCTTTCAGAAACGGTGCTATTTTTGAAAATCGAAGCATTATTACTGCTCCAAATGTTGTCGTCAGACAAAAAATAAATAAATAAAAAAACACACATCATTGTAAAATCAATACATTCATCACTCCGTTCAGAATCTAAAATCAATTTGCAAATATTCGAGATTTCAATGAATCTGGTCAACATTTAAACTTTAAATGTCTTTAAATAAAAAGTGTGCATACTTATCTTAAATATTTTTTATGCGCATTTAAAAAAAACTTATGAAAAACCTTGTTTTCAATTTTCAATCCTTAGTTATAAAAACTAAACATTTTATACATATTTAACTACGAAAAAATTTGCAAATGTTCAATAAAAATTTCCGTTTTTTCCTTAATTTTTTGTTGGTTTTTCTCGCTACGTTTAAAAAGTATTTTTTTTTACTTTTGACCTCCCCCAAAGTACCAACTAGATTCACTTTCCTATCAAAAAGTTGCTGTGTATAATAATTAATAATAAAGAAATGTTTTTAGGGAAAATGTATCTCAATAAGTGGTCCAATATTAGAGACAATTGGGTTCGTCCATACAAACAATTTAAAAGAAATGAACGATCTGGATCTGGTGCAAATAAATCCAAAAAATACATATATCACGAACAATTAAGGTTTTTAGAAAAAGTAGTCGACAAAAGACCTACAATTTCAAGCTTATCAAAAGAAAATGATATCTCTTAAGACGAAAATGACCGCAGTATAATTGACGAATTTTGTGATGCTGTAGAAAATGAAAATACGGCTGAAGAAACTGTTTCGATCAAATTCAATTCGAAATCTCCGATGTCTTCAAAAACCACATTACCAAAAAGAAAAAAGAAAAAAACAGATGATTTTGAAGACCGAATCTTAAATATTATAGAAACTATAGATATTATAGACCACACATGTCTTTTTTTGAAATCATTTTACCATCAATCAAACATTTTAATGAAGATGAGACATTTGATTTTCGTATTGGTGTAATGAACTTGGTCAAATCTATTAAAAAGAGGAATGTTATTGGTCATTCTACACCAAATCCTCAACCTACAAATATTTATAACACTTCTTGTATGTCACAAAATTATCAATCCGAATTTCTTAATACAAATTTACACTCGATCCCAGCTTCGCCTACAGTTAATTTACAAAATTATATAAGATCATTTCAAAGTGCAGCCGCTTCCAGTGATTCAACGTTTATTTCGCCAGTACCTTCTGTATCTACATCTTATTCTGACTACAGTGAAACGACATCAGAATACAATAATAATTAATTTTTTTTTTTAAACATTTCAATTATTTTATAATGCATTTATATTAATGAGTTTATACCAAAAAGGTAATTTATTTTATATTTTTAAATATTATAGACAAAGGTACATTTATTTTATATTTTTAAATGTTATAAACAAAGGTAAATTTATTTTTTATTTTTAAATGTTATAAACAAAGGTATATTTTATTTTATATTTTTAAATGTTATAAACAAAGGTACATTTTATTAGTTTTCATAAATAAATATTCATAAAATTATATTTATTATAATTATATTATATCATTTTGGCCAACATTTCTTCGGATCCTATAGATTTCCTCATTTTTGTATCTTTACGAGATATTTCTTCTTTTAGAGTAACATGTAATTCATCAAATGTAGAAATTGGCATCCGAAAAAAATTAAAGAATTTTTTTGGGTCAAACCTTAATTCATTGTATAAAGTTTTGTAAATACCCAAATTTTCACGATTTTGTAATATTGGATGAACCCAGTACTTTCTTCTGTGAGGTCTTATTACTAGTTTGTGTCTTCGGTAAAGTAAGTATAAAATTAATAACTTTTTTGATTGTTTTTTTAACTCCATGATTACAAAAACTTCACAATATTTATCATTATTAAAAAAAACATCCTAATATTATTATTATTATTCGCGCTCCATATTTATACTATTCACATGCTTAGACAGCATGGCCGGTTCACGAGCGTCTTGCTCTGACGCGAACCTGGCAGGAGCTGCGTAATTTTTATTATTATATTATTGGTCGGATGTGATCGAAAGACACATCCTGACGTATTATTGCTTAGCGTCACTGCGAATGTTGTTCTTTTATTATTTTCCAAGTATTATTCTTATTATTTGTCTACCTGCCTGCCATGTGCCCCATATTATACTATATTATTGCCAAAACCATTACATTATTTAAATCAACTGGTAGTATTATGCTGCAATTATTATTATTTCTCTAAAAGTATTATTTTGTATCTCATTGCCAAAATGCTAATTATTATTCTTTAAAATGAAATCTTTATTATTTAAATGTGTTCTGTTAAAATATATATTATTCTTTATTACCGTAATCCAAACCATGTTTTAAATTATTTATTCAGGGTACCCTATGTCATTATATTATAAATCTTCGACATTCATTTGTCGATGCGTGTATCAAAACCTGTCAGTTCTACCGACGTAAGTCTCACGACTTACCACGCGGTACGGCTGGCAGGTCACGGTTTCAATGCCCCTTGGAGCCGTGGGTGGTTTGTGCAGTGTAAAAAACCCCACATTCTCACACGTTGCATTCATGCATAAAACGAATATTAGAACAACTAAATGCATTAAAGTTATATTTTCAGGGTGAATACTTGTTAGATAAAAAAACTAAAGAAATATTTGAAGGCATTCATAATATACACTTTGAACTTTGTTTAAATTTCTTAGATTATGTACTACCATTGTTGAGTTCATTAAATATGTTGTTTCAAAACGAAAAACCACAGATCCATATTTTGTATTCAAGAATGGCTTCTACCTATAAAACCATTTTAGAGTTTTATTTAAAACCGGAATATTTGAACAGTACTGATATTGAAGAAAATTCAATATAGAGTACCTGAAAATTTTGTAAGACCAGAAAATATATATGTAGGTGGTAAATGTATGGCTTTGCTTGGTGAAGATCGTAAGTTGACCAATACAGAAAAAAGTGTATTTTATAATTATTGCCTAAGTTTCTAAGTTGAATGTGTCCATCAAATATTCCAAAGGTTTCCATTCCAATCTAAAGAAGTTAAGTGTTTAAAAGCATTAACTTTTCTTGATCCTAAAAATATCAAAAATGTCATATCAATTGTACCAGCGGCAAAACATTTTGATGTTTTTTGGAAATAAATTTAAATGACCTAGACGAGAATGGAGGTGTTTAAGAAACATGGATTTAAATGTGGATATGGAACTTATCAATTTTTGGAAAGATGTATACAATTTAAAAGATGGTATAGGTAATATGGCTTTTCCATTATTAATGAATTTAGTTAATTACTTGATTATACTACCACACAGCAGCGTCTGCGTAGAAAGGATTTTTCTTGTATACATTTAAATAAAACAAAAATTAGAAACCGATTAGGTACAGAGTCTTTTACTGGAATTCTACACTCCAAAAATATTTTAAATACACAAGGAAAATTATGTTATGATTTTGAGATAACCGTTGAAATGATTAAGAAACATAATAACTCAATGTTTACTATTTGTATTTTATTGTTTATAAAGCTTGGATTTTATATTATTTTTTGTTTACTAAGTTTTACTTTAATCTTATTTGTTTTTTATTGGCTATAATATTATTTTATTATACTTTGTTTATTTAATATTTTGATGTTAATTAACTAGTGATAAAAAGAAAAAATGACTTAATTTTATTTGTTTTATAAGCAGCTGTTTTTTACCTATATTAAGAAAATAATATGTTACCTGTTTTAATTGTAAAATATTTTATTCTATGATTTCTGTTTAAAAACAGAGGTTATTTACTAAGTTTTACTTTAATCTTATTTGTTTTTTGTTGGCTATCATATTATTTTATTATACTTTGTTTATTTAATAATTTGATGTTAATTAACTTGTGATAAAAAGGAAAATAAAGACTTAAATTTTGCCAAAGAAAAATATTGAATTGTGAAACTTGCAATATTGTGTACCTAATATGCAGTATTAAAATGTAATTTTATTTTCAGATACAGACAAATATTTATTACTTTAAAATTGCTATCGTGTAACACAAGTACTATAGTACTAACATCAAACATGTAACATGTTGACATGTTGCGCCCATAGACCTTAAACTGAGTTGTGTCCCGAATCCCGATGTTTTATTATTTACTATTTAGTAGGTATCTGGTATTTTACAAAAATTAATAATTATCAATGTAGTTAATACGGGCTTACGTACCTATAGGGATAAAGACACTGTTATACGGGATCCCAATATTACAAAATAATAATTAGATATTTTAGAATGGTTATCGGTTATTGGTGTTTTGTATTTACATAGATTGTTATTGCGAGAACCGAGCGAAGCGATGTTCGAGTCTAAAAAAAAGGCGGATTTTAAAAATGAAATCGAAACTTCTTAGAAGATAAATCGAAACTTTAAGAATTTCCACCTGGCAACACTGGACTTATAGCATAGCATTACCAGCATTTTTTTGAACAATATGCCCAAGTTTTATTATGGACTATATCCGTAAAGGCGTCAACTACACAAGTGATTAGAAAAGGAATTTAGAAAAACATATAATTACAAAATAATAATACTGAAAACTTTGAAGTGTTTCTGCTGTACAGTTGTAGGTTCATTATTGAGTAAGTATAACTGTTATTATATTAAATCAATTAGAATATGGTTTTAAAATTAATTTGTAGAGACAAAATTGTCAATAATGTACTTAAAATTAATCAGCATTTTAGCACAAAATTATTTTAAAGTATACATTATATAAAATTACTTTCTAAAGTAAATTACACTTGTTAAAAAATATTAAATCACAAATAAGTTAGTACCATCTTTTAAAGATTTTTAATTATTAATTCTTCAGCAGAGGACATAGTAGTAGTTTTCAATTTTTTTTTTTTTGCATAAAAAGCGCTTGTGGTTCTATTTTTCTCTTTAAATTTGTCTGCGTTTTTTTAAAACTCAAATCTTTATTTTTAGCAAATATATCAAGTATTTTGTCACAGTGTTTTAGAACATTATTCTGGTCTTCGTCATTTAAATTTGTTCCATTGCACATTCCTAGTATCATATCTATTTTATTTTTTATTTTACTGTTATAATCATCAGTGTTATTTGTAATATTCATTAATCCACGATCTATCACTAATGGTTTATTAACTGGTGTCATTACAGGAACTTTTGACTCATAGTTTGATATTTGGTTTGGTTAACTTGCTGTAGCGCATGCATGAATGTGCTTACAAATGTTGTAGTTTATAACACTATCCAAGCAAGTACATTTGTAAGAATGTATACAAATATGACACATATCACAGCGTAAAACACATTCAAAACTACATGATGAGTAAGTCTTTTCCACTTTATATTTAATATTATTTTCTTTTTCAGTACAATATTAACCAATGATTGTCAAATATCACTCTCATTTCTGGCAAAATATTTTTACTTTTATTGTGACTTGCAATTATTTCTAATAACTTGGTAGATCGTTTTTGTATAACATAATAATTAAGTTTTAATAGTAGGTATATATACTAAATAAGAAAATAAATAAATATTCCATTATCGCGTAATCTGTCGCTGCACAGATTGTACAAATTTAAACAAATGCAAAATTGCCACGCTTTTAAACAGCATAATATTTGATAAGGACAATAATGAACACTGCCTAATGACGTCATGGATCCGGAGTTTCTTCCTGCGAAGATCCGTGGGTGACAACCATAAATATAGGAGCGTTTAAATACAGCAATGCACCGTTCATGGTGCGCATGTGCAATATTGTATCGTCTCCATAACGTTAGTAACTGATAAGAGCTAACTAATAATAATAATATTTATTATTCTATTGTGTAGGTACAACATATTTTAATAATAATAGAATAGTTTTAGTCAATAGTAATATCATTGATTATAAATACAATAGATCGTTCACTGCCTGTATAATAATATCGCGCGGAAATTGGACGTCGCCGTTGTAGAGCGCTTCAGTCAGAAAGTGGTTCTAGACGTCGACGTTAAGATCGCTAAAGTCGCGTTGTGCGGCAGCGGCAGCAGATTAACATTTCTTCGGGGGGGGGACGAGGTGGCCGAGCGGCGAGCGGTCTAAGGCGCTGCGCTGGCTCGAAAATACTGAAAAATTTTTTTTTACAGATTTTTGCACATTGAATGGTTATTGCATATTTTTGTATACTTAAAAAAAATTTGAAATATATTGCACATTTAACCGAAAATTAAAAAAAATATATTAAATTATATTATGCCAAGTAGAAATATTAAAAATAATTTTGTTGGCATAAAATAATAATAACTGAAATAAAGATAACATTTTAAAAAATACATTAAGTTCAGAAAATTCCCTAAATTTTTTTTTGATTATGAATGGTTAATGAACCATTTGTTAATAAATTATTTATTTTTTATTATTAAATAATAATAAATTTTAAATAAATAAAAAAAAATGCTTGCATAATTAATGCATATTTTCAATTTTCATGATTTTTTACTGCATATATTATATTATAGTATACTTCAATACTTTTTAGTGCTTAAAAATCCGCGCACTCGTACTGTTGAATTACGAGTAAAATACAGAAAACTTACCTCCGGGCTCCGGCACACGAACATACGTTTTTTACGCTGTTCTTTAAGTGTCATTGGGTCACTGTAATGGATGTGTTAAATTTGAATTCATTGATATAAAATTAGAATTATACGAAAAACTATTCAGAGCAATAGCAGCATATATTACTATAATAAGTATATTTTATGCGATAATATTATTGCTATTAAAGTAATGTACCAAGTACTACAGTAGGTTGAATTAATTCTTGCTGAAAAAAATTCATCTTTAATATTTTTATCTATTATTATAACAGCTTATGAGAGTAACCACGCGTAGGTAACAAAATTTCGAGGATTTTAACTCAGAGAAAATCGTTAGTTTATACGGTCCAAAACTCCAGTGTTATAATGTTGATAATAGATGAACAATTTATTTTTATTTTGAAATACATCAAAATAATTTTTTTTGAAAACTATGACATGCATAATTAAATTAATTTATGTTTCATGCAATAAATCGTATGTCAGCTAGTGGTTATAATAAAACACCAATATTTAGTATGTTATAAATAGACAATATTTAACTAAATTTGGATATTACACTGTGTTTATTTTGATCGGTTATATTTTTATTTTAGAAATATAACAACAAAAATAATTATTCAGATGGAATCTTATCATACTATCCTATCAATACTTTCAAATTTAAGTTTAAGGTTAGGTTAAAATAATACTCAAAATTATATTTTGCGCTTATGGGCTACAGCCGTTTATAACTCAAAAACTAATCACTAGGGTTCGGAAGTTATAGGAGAATAGGAGATGCATGTTGCAGTTCTGTATGCTTTCGATTTATGGCAGACCAAGCTGGAAATCCAAGCTATACAAAGTTGAGTTTAAAAATTGAAAAATAAAAATGCATATTTTTACAATAGCAGTTGAAAAATAAAAGAAATATATAGTCACAATTTTTTTTTATAAGCATTTAAAGTTCAAATTTTGACTAAATACGTAAAAATTACGGCAATGTTCAAATTATCTTAGATAGAAATTCCATTTGCTTTCTGTGGGCTCCGGCATAACTTCAGACATCAGCATTTTTATAATGGCTTTACATGTATCAATAAAAATCATATAAACAGTTGAATGGCCCAGACGATAACTAAACGAAATGGTTTTTAGGGAGTCTCCAGTGGCCAAATATCTAATAAAAATAATTTTTATATTAAAAAATTAAAATTTATATAATAATGGAGTAATATTATGTACTCATTTTATACAATAATAAATATTATATTTTGCAAGCCTGGGAATTAAGTTAGGTTAGTTTGATAGAAAAAATTTAAAAAAATTTAAAGTTAATAGTTATCTTTAATTTTTTTTTGAAACTTAGTTAAGTTAATAGTGTTATGGAAACTTATAAACTTAGGTTGTTTTTTTGTAATATAAATAAAATATATATACCTAGTAAAATTATTAATATCTTAATATTTTATTGAGAATTGGACATTTTTTACCTAGGTATATATGATATAAGTATTTATTTTTATATAGATGAAAATATATTATTCATTATTATTATTTAAGTACCTATATTCGCGGTATGCTACAGTGTGGTATGACGGTGTATATGACGTATTTAATTAAGTATTCTGGTTAATAGAACAATAACTAAATTTAATTAAATTTTTAATTTCTTATTTTAATACATTTTCAACAAAAATGCATCATAATGGATAATAATTTTATTACTTAATTAATTTAAATTGAATTTTATTAAAAATAACTAGTTAATTTAGTAATGGTAAAAAACAAATAGCATTTTCCATCACTACTAGTTAGGTATATTATTATATTATCAATAATATCAGTTAAGTTACAAATAATAATTTTTTTACCTCGTTTATGCCAAGACTTGACATTTTGTAATTAATAATCATAGTACCTAATAGGTACTATTAAAAATTGTTATGATTAAAATTGTCCTCGAAAACATATATTATATTTTTTTCTGTTTGTAAATATTTCAGATACAGTAGTGTTAGATTTTCAACTTTAGGTATAACTTTAGTCTAACAGTAATAAAATAAAAAAACACATTTTTTAGCTTCAGCATGTAAAGCAAGATGGATAAATATTCGTGACCAATATCGTAAAATCACAAATAAAAAAGAACTACATCTGGCCAGGCAGCTAAAAAAATTCCTAAGTATAAATTTAAGGAACAACTAAGTTTTTTAACACCGTACTTCCAAGAAAGGCCCACAATATCTAGTCTTGGCATCGAAGAGAGTGGAACAGAAGGAGAAGAAGAGTATGAATATCAATCCGCATCGCTGAACAAATCAACAAGTCAATCATCAGTACCTAGAGAAAGCCTAATTAACAACAAAGTATTTAATAAAAAAACTTCGGAAACAGCTTCATCGACAGTGATGAAATACTTATTGGAAACTAAAAAAAATAATGAAGAGAAAAAGAAAACTGATCCAGTTGATGCATTTTTACTAGGCATTGGGAGCACAATGAAGATATTTGACCCATATTTTTTAAACTTAGCAAAGTCTAAAATTTTCAATATCGTTCAAGATATGGAAATGCAGCAGATTATGAGAAAGCAAAACCCAGTTCCTCAAATAAATATTGCACCGAACTACAGTGTGCACGGTGCACCCTATTTGGTCTCCTCATAATTATCCACTAACTGGGCAGGGCCGCAACATCCACCCGGGCAGCCGGGGCAATGCCCCGGGGAACGGCCTCCATTCCTATTTTGTGGCCCCTATTTAAAATTTTCACAATTTTGAATTTTTATATACCCAGCAATACCTAGTACCTACTGTATTGTGAGAATTTGTGACAACTGTGTATACTGTGTAAGATAAAATTAATTTTAAAAATGTTTGTACTATTACACTATTATAGTAATTATCAAAATATTGATAACTGAAAATTATAGTCCGGCATTGATTTATTATTATAGTTTGTTGGAATTTTAACGGGAATCCCGCTATTTACGTCACCACGACGGCCTATCTAGCGATTTGTTTGTTTTCACTGTGACACGCCAGTATGCCACGCGCTGATAATCCTATATAAGAACTATTCATATTGTGTATAAATACTATAAAAGAATAATATTACGACTGCAAGTGTGGCTAGCGTTGTAGGAACACTCGGAATTATATTAAACAAAATCATCGCGTTCTTTATCTGGCATTTGCCATTTGCGTACAGCGAACAGTGCGAGGTGCGACTGTGCGAGTACCTATATAACTTATTACTTATTAGTTATTTACTTATTGGCTAGTTTGACTTCTGTTTTTCATTATCATTGTATGTTGTACACTTCAACACTTGTACATTAATAATGGAAACTTCTCAACAACCGTTGAAAAAAATTAGATTGTCCGGTGGAGCAAGAAAAATATTGAAACAGAAAGAAAAATCTATTAAAGGGAATATAAGTATTTTGTCATTTATTCAATCTCCAGTTTCTGAAACTGCTATTTCAAACTCGAAATCTGTAGAATTCGAAGATAGTTCATACCAAATTGAGTCAACGTCAACCCAAGGTAATATATGGTTATTATATGGTAATTATATGGTTGTATTTAATAAACTATAATTAATATAGAAGTTGATATCATGGGTTAGTAAGAAATACATAACCATTTTGTATGCACTTTTAATAATTTCATTTTATTAGTTTATTACCTCTTACTATTAAATAATTAATAAATAGTAGGTGCCTATACCGGCTATACCTACTGACTATACTTAACTAAAATAATATTTATTTTTACTAGTACTTTTTTTTATTAAACTATGTGTTAGTTGATGGTCACCATGAGATAGTTATTTCTAATTAAAAATTCAACTATTATAGCTTGTGAAACTATTTCTGCAAATTCAAATGTATCAAAACTAGATGGAGATGGTGGTAACGCAATGTCTATTAAGTCAATAGAAGGTAATTATATTGTATTTAATATTTAATATTTAATGTATAAATATTTAAATATTAAATGTTGAATTAATTTTATAGTTGAAAAATCCATAAAACTCCATAATGAAAGCACTATGTCATTAATTCATCCATTGGTTTGTGAAACTGTTACTTCAAATAGAAATGTATTAAAACTGTGCAATGAAGAAGATCCACCTTCAAATAAGTTAACACAAGGTATTTATGATTGTTTTGGAAAGAAAAATTGTACATCAGTAAATAATATTGTAGAAAAACATATAATATGAAATTATGAAAATTATAGAAAATGTTGATAATTTATTTGAGTCTTAAATACAGTGGTTGAAGTAGGGGGGGATACGGTGCCACGGTGGGATGGCATCAGGGTCGGAATGGCCTATGGTATAAACGTGCAATTGCACGGTAGGCCCTCAAATGTGTGGGCCCTCATAGCTTTTTAATATTTCAAATAAAAATAAATCATTTGCTTAAATGTTAGAAAATTTATGCTATAATTTATGATGCTGCATATTTAAATGATAGATTTGTTTTTGTATTTTAATTGTAAGCTTTCTTTTTTTGTGGGCCTTTTTTACTAAACTGCATGGTAAGCTCTTTGAGCCAGTCTGACCCTGGATAACATCCCTCCACTTTTTATGATTCACAAATTATATATACATGGAAATGTATTATACGTTTTAAACAAAAATATAATTATATGTATATAAAAATTTAAATATATCAACAATTAAATCAACAAACTGAAAAACTAAAATGAATATTAATATATATAAAATTGTATTATAAATAAGGTACAGGAGTATATAACTCATAGTAAATCAACTAAACCATAATAAGAAGATTATGAAAATTTAGGCATCCTTCCACTCATTTTAATCCACTTCGACCACTGCTTAAATATTAGTATTATTTTAATAAATATAGTTTATATAAGTTTTACTATTATTAGTATTACCTTATAATTTATTAATATATATAATAAATTATTATATATACATAACGTGTTAAATTCGATTTTTAGTTGATAGTTAGTAAATTAGTTTTTAGCGTAGTTAAGAAAGCTGCAGACCCCTGATTTACACTTATAAAAATATGCATTTAGATACAAATCCACTATCCTCAGAATATGATAAATAAACTAATAATTTTTTAGGATTAGATTTTTCAACTGAATATCCTACTGACCGTGGACATTTTGAAGATATTATAAGCAGTGATATGAAATACAGTATAATGAGTTATGGTCCATGCAGACCTATTATTAACTTTCCTTACTCACCAGATGGTAGTGGAGTTTTAAGAAAATTTTCAGCCAGTTATTACAATATGACAACAAAATCAGGTTTACAAATTCCTCGATTATGGCTTTGTTATTCTATTTTATTAAACCGTGTGTATTGTGAGACATGTTGGTTGTTTGCAAACAGAAACCAAAAAGGATTCAAAAACAATTGGATTGTAGGAATAAATGACTGGCATCACATGAATGACAAAATTAATGATCATGAAAAATCCCAAACACATATTTATGCCAGTAGTGTTCGACTTCATTGGTCAGAGAATAAAACTATAAATAGACATACAGAAGAACAAATTTCCAAAGAAGCAGATTTTTGGAAAAATGTACTAACCCGAATAATCAAAATAATTTTGTACTTGACTGAAGGTAATACAGCACTCAGGGGAAACGAAGGTTTAAAATATTAACATCATATTATTTTTGTAAAATGTATAACTTTATCTGAACTTATTCTTTCATGACTTTTCATTGTGTTTTTATTTATAATAAATTTATATGATGGATATTAAAAAGTGTTGTTCTTTACTAAAATGTATGTTTTACATGTATGAAATACTTTTTAATAAAGATTATGTTTGTTTAATTTTATCTAATTGACTCCAATAAATGTGTTCACTAATTTAAACCCTGGTGCAGTGATGCTATGATAGTGGCCCCTAAATAATCTTTTGTCCTAGGGCTCAAAAATTCTAGTTGCGGCACTGTAACTGGGACCAATATAGAAGGTCATAATTATCAACTACCTCCGGGGGCCGAAAGCGTATTACAGCGTGATTCATATAATCCGACATCTGAGCCATCCAGCACTCATAATGTGAACAATATGAACGAGCGTTATTAAAGTTTAAATTATTTATTTTTTATCTCTTATAAATTCAAGCAATTAATAATAATTATAATAATAATAATAAAAAACAATATATTGTTATTCAGGTATAATTTTGAAAAATTATGAAATATTGTTATAATCATAAACTGAGTATACTTATATTAAACATAAACATAAAATATTATCAGTTTAGCTGTTTATATAAACGACTAGGTACCTATATTTTTTAATTATTTATAGTGTTTAGGAATACCACATATTTTCTTTTTTATTATAATATTTAACAAACATTCATCATTAGGTAGATGCCTATTATTATATATCATCATTTTAATAAATATTTTAAATTACATTCTATCATGGATCTTACCTCAAAGTAACCGCTAGTCGATGTCTGGGTGATATGCATTTCCGGAAACGTGTATCTTGCCGTTGAATTTCATTTTTAATATAATTGAGCAGCTTATTAAAACTGTACATGGTCATTCTAAAGTATTGATAAAATTTAGATTCGTCGTCAACAAGTTCCTTGTATAATGTGGCGAATTCTCCTTCAAATTCGCGCTTCTTCCAAGCTGTATGTACCCAAACATTCCTTGTTGGTCTTCTTATTTGTTGTTCTTCTTCATCCAAAAGTACTGCTATCATCAAAAGCTCTTCATTTGAAAAAATGTCCATTTCTTAATGTTATGAATTTTTCTTTGTAACGTATCTATTTAAGTTTGTATGTAATATATTGTAAAATACAATATCCGCATATACCACACAGCAAAAACAGGAGTTACGACCTAACGATTGGCACGTTGGAACACAAGTGATTTCAGATGTTAATTTAACAACGACTTATCACTAATTTTTCGAACATATAGTTGGTTTATTTTTAAAATATTTCAATTAAGTTATATTATTTTTAGTACCAAAAATATCATAATATTGATTAAACTTTGTTCGTAGAATTAATAAAATAGAATACAATATAATATTTAATATTAATACTAGGTAATAATATATTTGTAGATGTATTAGGTATGTATAAAAGGGCGTGCATAGAAATCTGTGAAAGGTGGAGTTGAATTTAATGATATAAAATCAATAAATCATTGTACATCAGCCTGTATAAGCAGAATCAGTCTGTAGTATACAAAGATTACTAAGTATAATTTATATTATTATTAAGATAAAAGTAATTTATTTTACTAATATAGGCATTAGTATTGCTGTAGATTAAATTATTTTTTGCAGAAAAAATTGTATTTGAAAATTACATTATGCGTATAAAATATATTAATATGTTTAAAAAAAACATTTTCAACTATAGAAAATGATAAAATAAACATTTGAAGTTCTATTTGTTTTTGAATTGCAACAAATAAGAAAATTGGTCCATGGGAAATCGTGTGAATATTCTATATTTCTATGTCGTGGAAATTAGAACTTTATACGCTCTTAAAATTTTATTTGACTTTCTGGTAGACATTTTTTTAAAGTAGATAAACTTATGACTTATGAGGAATCAACTAGTATTAAATTTACAAATCTTAGATATATAATATAACATAATATATTAATATATAAAATACACATAGTATAATTTATAATTTAATAAATTATAATGTAAATGCAGTTGTTATAAAATCCGTTCCGTGCGAAGTGTGAATCATGTGCACGGGTGACGCTGACCGATCCGGATTCCGACCCGGGTCCGGTCCGCGTCCGTTCCGTCGTAGTGTGAATAGACCTTTACGTATTCTTACCCGTACGCTGCGCTGTTATCTGCGGTAGTGTCACGGGACGAAAGGCAAGTGTTCGGCGGGGTTGTGTTATATAACGCTATACTATTATAATTACTTCCCACAGCCGGTTCACGGTTATTCGCGGTCGCGATGGAATTCCCCTTACGTACCAGAATAGTTCTTACGTAATTCTAACTCGGGAATCCTAGCTAACCGGAAAACATCGACCTGGCTAAAATAACTTAATACTACTATAATAATAAGCACTTTTCCGAGGTATATGTCAGCGTGAACCAAAATTCTTACCTTTACGCTGACTTGAGGTGATTCCTCTGCGGGGAGCCAATTCGACGGCGACGGCGGCGGTGGTGGTCCGCGGAAGTCCGGTCGCTAAACGTCGGGAGGTTTGATTTGGTGATGGTGTGGCCAAAAGAATGAACACGGACGGTCAGGGGTATGTGGTTGGGCCACGTTTATTCGTGAGTCACAAAACGACAAAAAAAAAAAAACAACTTTACTTTCTTTATTTACACTAAGAACGTGTGTGTCGGCGTATATATCTCGGCGTGCTAGGTGTCGACGTATCTGTATCGGCATGAGCGTCACGGAGGTCGGTGCGACGGTCGGTGAACGAGAGAGCGCCCAGCGGCGGCCGGTACTCGTCCGGCCTCCGGCGCGACTTGTCTTCCCGTCCCGCCTAGCCTTTCCGGCGTGGACGATGTCGCATCGTTGTCACCCGTGGTGGTGGTTGATAAAGTCGTAGATCGGTCGCGGCGGTGCCTGTACATTGTACTGGCTGCTGCAGCGTACCGTGTCAATTCTTTTAAATTTTTTCCAGATACTAACAAACATCCATCTTCTATGATTATGAGAGTTTCATTGAAGATTTCATCTGTATACTCTAAAACCTCACAAATATTCAATTTTTGTTTTCGATGTAATATATCTTCACTCATATTTTTTTTTTAATTTGTCCCATAATTGTTGTGGATTTGATGGGACACATTATGTCCAAATGATTATAAAAAACGATCTTATTTGACTTGATCGCTTTGTGTCATTTGTTTCTGATAATGCATCATCTCAGATGATAAATCTTTAAGTAATCCAAATTTTTGACATGCTTCTCTGTATGTATCATATTCAATACTATCAACACTTTTTAAGTTTTTAAATGATGTTGGACCACGTACATTATGTAATTATATTCTTAGATAAAAACATTCTGGGTTATTTGGATGTATTGTATACATTCGACCTATAGTGTCAGTTTTATAGATATGCTATGTACTGACGTCCCGCTAAACACATAAAACCGCATATACATGTAGGTGTACGTGAGTGTCCCTGGGGCATATTATGATTTCACCACCGATCACATTGTATCAAATCTCGATAGCCGGTAAGAGTAGAATATTAAAATAAGAGAAGCTCATTGTACGAAATTATCGTGTTGGCAGAAAATCATTTAGATACCTAATTAGGGCATCGGGTTTATTGATATTAGGCGTGTCTCACGAATAGTAGGATGTGACCGAACGGCCGCACGAGCGTGGGATGCTACGGTATCTTATAGTGATACGCACGTCCGCTTTTGCACGACTCGGCCATGGACACATACGTATCTTATCGATAGGAGAGGAAACGCAGGGAGTAGGACTATCTGGACTATATAGGAGAGCCCCGATTAGACCCAATTCAGACGTGAGCCACCAGAGTCAGAGCAAGCACCTTCACGCCAGACACCAGTCCAATTTAATTATTCGGACTTAGAATATTTTGCAACTAAATCATTTGTGCAGTAAAAAGTGTTTTATTTACATAGTAATCAAATAAATATCTAATAAATAATCACAAACTAAGTTGTTATACTTATGACACTCAACCCATCTACCTCAACACCAGTCGTTTGTCCTCCTCGCTGGGACGCTACAGATATTAGGATATCCATTAACTCCGACTTCCTTGCTTTCTCGTATTAAATTTTTTACTTGAATTACAAAAATTAAAATTAATAAAACAATATATCTCATTAGCTTAAAGAACACTTAAACTTCACATACCTATTTAATCACAAGCGATGAGAAAAGTTGTATAGATACAGTATGTAGAATAGCGCATGCCAAACAGGCCTACTATAAAAAAATAAATCTTTTTACCTCAAATAGAATAAGTTTGGACAACAGAAAATCACTTATAAAAGGCTTTGTGTGGAATGTAGATCTATATGGAGTAGATATTGGGACACTACTGAAGACTGAGAAAGCCAAAATAAAAGCTTTTAAAGTATTATTGTTGGAAAACGCTGAAAATTCAATAGACAGAAAAGATAAAAAAAAATTTGATATTCAGGAGAATCAAAATTCAATACGGAGTACGCAGGTTCGCTGAGATTGAGAAGAAAAGCATGGATCGGACACGTAATAAGGAGGAAACCTGGAAAAGGAAGGGCTAGAACTCCATTTCTGAAGCAAGTGATTGAAGGTACTAGAATAGGAACATACTGAAAGTTGAAGAGGAATGTAAGTGGAGAGGGACATCAAAAATCATTTAACCGATTTTCGGAATGAAAAAAAAAATGTATTGAAAACTAAAAATTGTGCCAATGTTAAAGCTTTATAATTTGTATGCTAGTTTATAAATAATTTAAATTAGGTGACAATATCAATCATTACAACTTAAAAGATAATATACATAGATATAGATATTTATTTTGTGTTTAATATGTAGATTATGTCCTAAATCAAATTAAGAATTTTTAAGTGGCTATGTGATTAATAATTATTTTATTTTTATTTTTTACGGACAAGCCCTTTAACAGTAAAGATATAATAATTAAAACATCCAAAAACATTAGTCTACTGTGCTACATTGTATTCATAATGATAAATAATAAATTATTTCTGTCAATGATTGGTGTTGTCACCAAATAATAATTAGTACTAAATTCAAGTTAGAATATTATTAATACCATTTTTAAATTTTGCTTTTTAAGTCTGGGGTGATTGAAAAGTTTGTTTTAATTTTTTGAATACATGTTTTATCTTTACTCATATTTTGCATATTAACTGCAAAACGAACATTTAGATTAAACTGTATCATCATTTTGAAATAGGTTTTTCATAGTCCTAGGCTTATTAAAGTAAAATTGTTTAACGGTTCATAATTATATCAGTATTATATGTGAGGAATTTTGTCGTGAACAGGGTTCAGGGCTAAACAGAACCTAAAATCATCAAATCAAACGCTTAAAAAAACATTTAAATAATCAAAATTAAGCAATCTAAAAAATGGTTATTCTCTCCCTAGTTTTTGTTAGTGATTATCACTTGCATCATATTAAAGTAGAAAATATACATTAAAAAATTTAAAACGTGGGGTGCTATAATATTTTATATTTTAAAAACATTAAATTGAGGGTATTTCACTATAATAATGATAGTTAAATCTGAAAAAACAAGAGGTGCCAAAGACCCTTTTGCACACTCTAGTTGCACCAATGGTCTCAAAACCTGTTCGCGACATTGAAAATATGATTTTTTTCCATAAAATATAATTATATAAGTTGATCAGTGCCTTATATGTATATTTGGACGTATGTCATTGTTATTTAAATACCTACATATTGATTAAATTCATGTGATTGGTCAAAAAGACCTAGTCCTACAAAGTATATTACAACTGTTGGGTGTTACGTAAAAACAGAACGGTGATAACAGAATGCCGCCGTCCCACCACTCTCTAGAACCGTACCATTTTGTTCCGTTAACCCCAGTTCGTTGACAACACTTCGCCGCTGCCGGTGTACCGCGTCGCGAATACCGTTGTTTTCCTTTTGTTTTTTTTATTACCCGTGTTCCTTTCATTATTGTGCATCGAAACCACCGTAAAAGATCACCGTCACCGATGTCAGCGCACCACTACCGGTTTTGCATACGTATATTGTAACATATCATTATAAGTTGTTTTTTTTTTTATATATACGTAGTTGATTCGTCAACCCCGACGAATTCCCCAGACTGGCCAGTCCCAGTGTGTCCTTACCTTGCAATTATCTTCTTGTTTTTATTGAATTATTTAATAGTAGTCCGTCATTCACGACAACCGAAAATACCGTTGTTAAGATTATTTAAAAACCAACCATACAGTCCACTAACCCTACAACACCGAAACAACAACTATTGAAGCGATGTATGGTGAATTATTTATATTATACTAATATTTAATTTGAAATTGTAAATGTATTAAATTGAAATTGAAAACATAAAAAAAAATGTTGTTTATACTTAATATTAAATTAGTTCAGAGTATTGTATTTCCAGATTTGTAATAAACATATGTACCATAGTGTTATGTACTTGTCTAACTTCTTTATTCAATGTGCATGTGCTCAAATGATATTTTATATGATAAGAGGTACAATATTTGATTTGTTAAAAAACAAAATTATCATTAAAAAACTTAAATCCTAATAGGCATTTACATGTTCAAAGTATCCATATGGTAAACAGCATTAAATAGATATATTAAATCTATAATAATAATTAACACATTATTTTGTACTAGTTAAATCTACCAAAGCTATACACAGTTATATGTATATTATATGTATAAAAAAAAAAATTAAGTTACCTATTAAGTTAATTTATTGTAAATAAAATGCCATTATGGTCCATTATTAGATATGGTTATTATATCATATATTGTACATTTATTATTAATTGTTATTGCACTCATTTATCATTGAAAATACCATTGGTTATTACCAATGACCATAGAATAAAGGTTATTACTTTTGATAATACCATAGAATACCTAAATAACTAAAATTAATTTTGCCAATAGTGTGTGTAGGATGGTAGGATTAATAAGTTTGAAGTCGTATTCAGTGCTCACTGTTTAGATTTTTGTTTTTATTATTAATTTAAAAATCTTAGAATTTTGAAAATGCATTGCTTAATTCATCTACATCACTTTCCAATACTGTAGGCCAACAAGATGGCAACTCATATGTGGTTGGTTGTGTTTGGAGTTTTCGGTCTAGAGTGCAACATCGAACCTGTTATAGAAAATTATTCATTATTTTCTGTTGTACATTGAATATTTGAATCATGGACCACCAAAATATTACCGTGTTTCCTCTCGTCTAATAAGCAAAACGCGCGACTTGGCTCGTTGAATAAATACTTGATCATTAGCTGTTGTCGGCCACACTTTTTTTACTAAAACTCCAAAGTCCGAGTGCACTGGACACAACCATTCTGTGCACTAAATTAAATGTTATGTAAGTATACATTTTAAATAATCAATTCTGAGTTCTGAACTTTTTGTTTTTAAACAGAAAATGTGTAATTGACAGTTGTAGTTATTATTATTTAAATTATGTACCTTCTTGTCTTTTCTGTAGATCAGTGCATTCCTTATTAAACAATTTAACCTGAAAAGAAGGAGTGGCTGAAGAAAGAAGATTGGGTGAAGAGGAAAAATCTTCTGGAGATTGAAGACCTGGTGTGACTGCATTACTATGTTTTTCAATCGCAATCGGCGATTTTTGTTGTTGGATTTCGTCCGAGGTTACAACAATTGGATTTAAGCCTTTGACAAAACTATTTTCCAGTTTAGCCAATTTTGTGTCCAATAATTGCTCAATTTGGTTTATTGTCACTATTTTTAAGCTTTCCTCTTCCTGTGTGCAGTATTATTTATAATACAGAGTGATTGATTTATCAAACAACACTCATTTCAAAAAGTATTGAATTTTCAAAATATTTTTTACATGGTTTCAAGTTGTTAAAAAGTCAACGTTTTTATTAAAAAATTATATTTTTAAATATTTTTTATCCTTATATTTTTTTAAGTTTTTTACTTTTTTGAATGACAACATAATTTTAATTTCATATTCCAAAGCAGAATATTTTTCTAAGTATTTTGATTCATAAAAATCGAAAAGTTTATGAGTTATAAGTATTTAAAGTTTAGATTGGCAGAGTGTAGTGGTACAGGGTTACCCCGCTAAATGTTTGTCCATTACTCCGCTTGTCTAAGTTTTAAATACTTATAACTCATACACTACTCGTCCTAAATTCGATTTTTATGAATCAAAATACTTAGAAAAATATTCTGCTAAAATATGAATAAGGATAAAAAAATATTTATAAATATAATTTTTTAATAAAAACGTTGGTTTTTTAACAACTTGAAACTATGTAAAAAAATATTTTGAAAAAAAATAATTTTTTTTTAAAATAATGAGTGTTGTTTGATTAATCAATCACCCTGTACTACCATAGATTTTGTGTTAAATAAATTGATCTTACCAATTTCGTTATTGTGACCTTCAAATAATCATTTTCAGACACTTTATTTTCAATTGAGTTATTTAACTTTTCAATGTTCTTTTTCAATGTATTATTTACTAATATTATGTTATATTGTACATTTATAATGAAAATCAGTAGGTACATGTGCGTGGCCCTAATTTAACTTCCTAAAAATTGTTCTTTATATGAATAATTGAATAATTAACTTAAAATGATTTACTATTTGTAACTCTGGATCCTGCTTCTATATATTTATCAATTTCACCCTCAAGTCTTTGATTTTCTTCCACCAAACTTTTGTTTTTGGACTCCAACGTATGTAATTTCTGATAAAATATTTTTTTAAATAATGACACTATTCTTTTTTCATATTATATTCTTTAAAAATCCTTAGTATAAGACTTACTAATTTAATTTGAGTTACAATTTAAACTATAGAACTTACTTGCATTGATGATTTCATTAAAACAATAATTGATAAAGCCTTCCTTGTAAAACAGTGCCTCTGTCACATTCTTAGACACCACTGTATCCAGCTTTAAAAATTGTTCATAAGAACTTGGATAGTTATCCATATTAAATCTTAATACTTTATAAAATATTTATTTAGTAATCTGAGATTCTAATTAATTCTACTTAATAACACATAAAATGTGAAACACCAATAGTATATGAATAAGGTAGTACTAAGATAAACTTTATCTCAATCATTTGAAAAATATCAATCATTATATCAATAAGGAAAAACCAATACTTTATGGTTAAATTTTTATATTTAAAAAGTGTTGTAGAAAATTGTTCATGAACATGATACATTTTATTTGTCTACATGTAAAATTTGTTAATTTATTATATAATAAATATCAGTTATTACATTTAAAAGTTGTCTATTGTTTATTACATTTAAAAGTTGTTTTTAAATTATGTTTTATTCAAATAAGGAAAAAAGTGATATGTTCAGTTGCTTTATTGAAATGGCAAAAAATACCAGAGCTGCAGCAAGGTTTGAAATTATTTATTAAATTAAACAAATATCCAGGGTTCAAATGTTCAACACTATTACTTAAAATCATTATTTATACTAATTTTAATAATTGTTGCTAATTTAAAAAATAACATTTTTAAGTCTTATTAAATTATAATTAAAATTTTAAAATGTGGGTTTCTTTGGTAACTAAAACAATGTGTTGTATCAACCCTGCATATTTCTGTATCTGAGTGAAGTTATGTGATGTAATGAAACAAAAAATATACATATATATTTTTTTTTAATGGACAGCAAAAAAATACAAATATATAAGTGATTATACATAATTAAATATATTATACATCTAGTGTTATATTAATTATAGATTATATAAAACCCGATATCCTGATCGTCCTTGTCCAGAACATACAAGATTTTATGTTCTGTACAAAAATATGCAAGAATACGGAAGTTTTGTAAAACCAAAATGTAGAGTTTTGACAGCCATCAATGTCGATAATTCATTTTCGGTGTTGGCTAAATTGATTGAAAATCCTCATATATCTTTGAGAACTGTAGTAAGTATGGTTTTCCTATTAAATAAACATTACAAATTACAAAATAAGTATTCTACTTTTTAAATTTTAGAAGAATTAAACATGACATATTCTTCAGTTCAAAGAATTGCCAAAAAACATAAATATCATGCATACCTGGCTAATCCTGTTCAGCAACTTCTAGCAAGTGATTATGAAAGGCGACTCAATTTTATTTCACATTGCATGGTAAAATTAGAAGAGGAACCTCAATTTTTAACAAATATTCTTTGGACTGATGAGGCGAAATTCCACAATAATGGACATGTAAATCACCACAACAATCACTATTGGAATCATTCAAATCCCCACTGGATAAATGAGACCAATAAGCAAGTTCATTGGGGTGTGAATGTTTGGTGTGGGATTATTGATGAGTATTTAATTGGTTCATATTTTTTTGAGGAAAATCCTAATGGCAATAAGTATCTTGTTTTTTTGAAAGATGATATACCCATACTATTGGAAAATATTTCACTTCAACAGCGCTTGAATTTGATTTGACAGCAAGATGGTGCACCAGCACATAATACCTTGGCTGTACGTGCATACCTCAATAAGATGTATGGAGACAATAACTGGTTTGGAACTCACAGCCCCATTATTCAATGGCCACCTCGTTCCCCCAATTTGAGTGTTCTTGACTTCTTTTTTTGGGGCCATCTAAAAAATGAAGTGTATAAAGAAAAATGCAACAGTGTGGAGGAACATAAACAAAGAATAAGAGATTGTTGCAACAAAATTGAAAACTCAATATTGAAAAAATCTACTTCCTCTGAAGTAATTAAACGTCTACATTTTTGTTTAGCTGAAGATGGCAAGCAATTTGAACATAAGCTAAAATATAAATAACATGTATTTTTTATTCAAATTGTATACAAATACATACATGTATGTTTATGTATTATTTATGTATGTATGTTACATTTTTTCCATTCTTAACCAAAGTTTGTTAAAATTTATATTTAATATGAATTCTTATACTTACGAATGAATGAATTTCTGGTAGGCACATATACATCAAGTTAATAAATTGGTCTTGGAATTTTATTGAAAATAACAAAATAAGTAAGTTGGTAAATTAAACATATTGAAATATTTAACTATAGCTCCAGTTAACTAGATCAGCTAGTTCGTTAAAACTACAAAGGCACAGGATATTATTCATTATGATAATATTATTGTGAAAATGTGAAATTTATTAAGTTTACTACTGTAGACTGTAGTACACAAGTAATTAGTAGTATCGGTCGTTGACGCCATGGCACCATGCTATAAATTAACGAGTAAGGGCCAGTTGTACCGTCTACGGTTAAACTTCGATTACGCTTAATCAGCTGATAACAGATATTTAACCGTGCAAATTCGGCCGATTAAACTCCGGTTAACTTTAATCAGAGACGGTACAACTGGCCCTAACAGACAACGGAAAATAAATTACTGTACACTACAGCAGTGATTTAAAACAGTTAACAGTTGTTGCAACTGTAGTACAGACTGTCTACTAGAGTAACAAAAACGGGATTTTAATTGTGACATAAATAAACAGTAAGTTACTATTTATTTTGTAAATACACATATTGGTAACACTGTATTTTCTTTATGATAGGCAGTTGTATTAGTTGTAATGATAAACCATGGACAATAGTAACTTTTATGGACTAAACACTAAAATAATTCTGTATTTCCGTATGTTATTCTATGGTGTGTTGGAGCATAGAATAGAGGTGAAATCGTGATCGAAGCTACAAACAGAAGCAGACCAATAATAATATTATGATCGTGTGTTATTGTATGTAGGTATTATCGGCTATCAGGTACAAAGATTATCGTCGCTATATCTTGGGTCGAACGATATCGAATTTATTACTTATGACTTCTGGTCTTTATAATTGATAATAATTACTACGACCACTGACCATTGCCGTAATCACCTTCGTGGGGTGAACTTCGTGTCTCCCTGCAAAATGGGCATAATAAAATACATTTAGGGGCTCTAAGTACTTTATGAACTGATTTGAAAAGTGTGATATCTTTTGACCTGGGACATAAAAATCTTGATAGCTGCGGTATCTGCTGATGAGGTATAACACATTTATTTTACACACTATAACTATCTCCCAAAACCACCTAACTTTGAGGAGCAATATCTCATCAACGGATTAACGAAAAATGAAAATTAGAACGTATTAATTAATGAAAAAAATAGTTTTATTCAATTATGAAATTTTAAGTATAGGTTACCATTTGAAAATCAAAAGTTGACAGTGGTTTACCTAATAAATATAAGGGTGAAATATATAAAAAAGATATACAATTCTAGAACAGCGTAAATCTACAATTTTGAAAAAAAAAAAAAATTGAAAAAAGTCAATACTTTTTCAAATAATGAGTGTTGTTTGATAAAAGAATCACCCTGTATATTATTAACCATCACACCTTAAAGAAATTGCTAAACAAGTCTTTAATTTATTTTTGAGTTGATAATATCTGCTTGCACTATACAACTTGAAAATTCACGATAGTTTGTAGGAGTAACATACTGTAAATCACCTTCGTGGACCTCTAATGCCTTAAACTCAATACTTACGTCCAACTTCTTTCGCTTTAAATCAACAACATTTTTGAATTCTGTGAAATTATTAATCATGAGTTATGAATCAGGAATTAAAGTAAAATAATGTTAAATTCAAATAGGTACATTACTGAATCTAGATGTATAGATGATGAAATATGTGGCACTTATCATTACAATATCAATAAAGAGAATATGATTTAATAAAAAAAAAAATATGTCACTTTTGAAATCTTAGGAACAATGACTTTAAGAGAAATTAAACATTGCATTTGCATAATAATTTACCATACATAACTACAAACTTTTTTCTTGAACTGTTTGAAGAAAATGGATCATATACAATAACAGTTTTAATTTAAATCAATGGGTTAAATAAACAAAGAATACACATTGAATTGAGATAAAAAAGCTAATTTCAAATTTGAAATCTTAGATAGGTACAAATGTACAATGAATTATAGAGAAATTATAGAATAATTAAGAATCTACTGTTTGTGGAATTATTCAACGAGTAACTCTAGAAATTGCTAAATTCCGATCTCACTTTATTAAAATGCCAATTTCTGCAAATGAACAACGTGCTATACAGTTAGGCTTTTATAGAATGAGAGGTTTTCCAAGAGTAATAGGTGCTATTGATTGCTCATACATTCGAATACAATCACCCAATAGTGATATAGGGGAACAATTTCGAAACAAGAAAGGATACTTCAGCATTAATGTACAAGCTGTATGTAGTAGTGATATTGTTATTACTAATTTAGTTGCCAGGCAAGTAGTTACATCAAATAATATGTTAACATAAATTTATCAATTTATATACAAAAATTTTTTATCAAATTTATACTAAGTGGGCTGGTTCTGTTCATGATTCGACAATATTCGATACTAGCATGCTTCGTGCACAATTTGAAAACAAAGAGTTTGGCGCATGTGTTTTGCTTGGGGATGGAGGATACCCATGTCTAAGTTATTTGTTGACGCCATTACTGAATCCACGATCAGAATCCGAGAAAAGATATCAGGTAATTAATAATTTTAATAAACTATTCGTATGACAGTATACACAGACAAAGCCTAATAAATATGAGGACACTAGGGTGATGATTTTATATAAAATGTTTAAACAATATTTTAATATATATATAAGTAGTTAATAAGTACCATTCCATTCAAAAACTATTGAGCTGTAGAACCAATACCACAGATTTAAAGAGTTGTTGAAATGTGGATGAGGTTTGCAATATAATTTAGAAACTGTCTAGAATATTGAGCTAAAAAAAACTTGTGAGAATAAATGAAAATTAATAACAATAGTTTATATTTTATTTTTGTAAGATATTACATTATTAATTATAATAAATGTTTTAAAATAAAAAATGATGCAGAGAAACAAATGTAGACAAATTTATATCATAATTTTTTTACTCATCAAGCTCTATAAGTTTAAGTAATATTTATACCACCTTCTTTTTAATAACCAATCCAATAGTTGTAAGAATCAATCCTTAAATCAACAATTCATGTTTATATAAAAAAAATTTGTAAATCATATCCAATTTTATATTCAACTATTTATGACAGTAATCAATGTCATATTTTATAGAAATAAATTAATTATTGTAATCATTTCTCATTTACTCTTTCGATTTTTTTTTTCTCAATATTCTTGACAGTTTCCAAAATTAATCAGGAAATAGGATTTTCAACAGGGATTAAACAAGACTGCATCAGGAATGATTCTTATTAACTATTTATATAATTTAAGTATAAAATTATGATTTTAGAAAGCACAAATAGGAACTAAGAATGTTATTGAGAGACTTTTTGGAATTTGGAAAAGAAGGTTTCCAGTATTAGCTGTTGGGTTACGTACAAAGAAAGATATTTCCATGATTTCATTGCTACAATAATTGTTGCAACAGCTATTCTACATAATTTATTAATTCAGAAAAATGAAGAGATGCCACCAGAAGACATAGTTGATGACCCAGAATTGTTTCAAGAAATTACAACCTTACCAATAGCAAGGCAAAATGAAATTGGAAATATTGTGAGAACAAATTTAATAAACACCGTATTTCAAAATTAAAATTTAACATAACTAAAGATACAAAAATTGTGTATTCTTTGCATAAAACATTTTCCTTTAAAAACATAAACATAACATTTTCCTTTAAAACTAAAGTATAGAATTTTATAAAATAACATAACAATCAAATAGTAAAATGGCAAGTCTATTATTTGTCAAATAAAAAATAAAAATTAGTTGCTTCTTTTATTATTAAGTTCTAGTAACAAAATTTGCTCTTTTATTTCATTATGACGTACCTCTATTTCGTGATATTATTTTTTTTTGCATCATTTCCTTTTCAATTTCTAACGTTTCTAAAGAAATTTTATTTTTTTTTTTATTTTAAGTTGATAGAGTTCTTTTTCCACATCAAACTTGGCACTTGATGTTATTGAACGTTTCTAAACAATCTTGTTTAATCCTTCATATACTTTTTTTGAAGAAGACAGAACTGATATATTCTTTGTTGATAATGTTTCAGTATGCGGTTTTTGTTTACTATTATTTTCTTTTTTGGAAGTTTGTTGAGGTGAAAACTGATAAAATGCTTTAACCAAAGAAAAAAATTGTTTTGAAAAAATGTAAACCAATAATTAGGAATAAAATTAAAAATACCCAATTAATACCTGTATCATTTTCATCAGTTATGTTCTCAATTTGTTCTTCCATTAATAACGCTTCATTGTAACGATCAAAGTCTAAAAAATTAATTTAATTTAATGTACTTTGTTGTATTAAAGAAAATTGAACAAATCATACCATCATACACAGTTTCAGCGGTCATTCCTTTGGAACTATTTCTTCAACAGGGCTTTTAACAGTTATAACTAATTGAAACATAAACCATTGGCAGGGTTGGGCAGTATCAAAGATACAAATGATACAATTGTATCTTGTATCTTGTATCATGATACATAATTTTAAAGTATCACGTATCATGTATCATGATACATTTTATACCAGTATCTTGTATCTTTTTTGCCAAAAGATACAAGATACTTTTATTGTAAAAATATGTACTGAATAGTACCAAGACATTTTGATTTTCGATATTAGATAATTTCGTCGTGGATTGTATTTTTACGAAAAATTGTCCAGGTGCAATCGAGTTAAAATTAACGATAACAAAAAAATATACCACATTCATAAAAATAACATTTAATTTAAAAACTAACAATAACTGACAAGTCCATAAGACCATAACCAATTTAATTTATATACTCATTTTTGACCATAAGTCCATAACCAATTATAGACTTAAAGGAACTATATATAAGTACAAATTAAGATGTACACACTTTATGTAACTTATTAATTTTGGTGTATTTCTATTATATAGTGATGTAATAGTTATAAATGTATAATGTGTACCTACCTATTGACTTAGTGTATTATTTAATATAATTATGAATTTATAAATATTTATGTATTGACACTACAGTGAATTATGTATAGATGTTTTAAGTTTAATAGTAAATACAATTCAATTGGAAATATAAAAGTATCATGTATCTAAGTATCTTTGATACATGTATCTTGTATCTTGTATCTTTTTTTTGAGTATCTTGCCCAACCCTGACCATTGGATAAAAATTGTATTTGTACCCAATATAATAAACTAAATTAAATTTTTTAATTACCTCTATATTCTGTATCACAATCATAACAATTATCTAATGGATCCATTTTATCACCAAGTAAACACATGGCTTTTTCTTTAATTGATGTCAATGGAAGAGATGACTGATCAACACCAGTTTTATGTCTTCCTAGTTTTATAATTATTTGTATTATTTAAAATAAAATAAGTATTTTATGGGTTTTGAAGAAGATACCTTGTTTTTACTTTTTTAATATATTTTTTTATACATATATGGTAGGTCTGATTTAGATTTATATCCAGTAGTAACTTGACAATTGTAAACCTCTTGAGTCGATTCCAAAATTTCATACATTTTTTGTGGACACTCATTCTACTCAAAAAAATAAAATAATTTTATCTTTCTTAGATAAGTTACAATAAGCCTAAAAATGTTCTTACTGAACTTAAAAACTAAAATTTATTTATAAGTTACATGAAAAATTTACTTGTTCAATAATATCTCTGTGTGGTAGTATTAAATCTATAAACATATTAACTTCAGTTTCAACTATATAAGATAATATATTTTTACCACAGTGTTCCTTGTAAATTTCAACCTAAATAATAAAACTTGTGTCTTAATAACATTTATATTAAATATTAAAATTACCTATTATCATATTTATACAATTTTATTAGCGTTATCTTTTTTTGTGTCCCTTTTCGTTGTTGAATAACATGTCTTCAGCTGAGATACATTTCGTACCCCAGAAACTTGCCTCGTGTTACTGTTGTACTGTGCCAAAATTCTTTCCCATACTTCATCCTTCTTAAATGTCCATAAATTATCAGTCTTTAATTTAAAACTCTATAATAAATATACTGAAAATAATAATCATATAACATATAACTTTTTGGCTAGTTGTATAACTTTACCTTAACATTTTCAACAACGTTTTTATGTGGCATAACTAAATCTGTTGGACACAAATTTCAACGTTATTGCATAACGTTATACCATGTCCAGTCTTGCACTAAAAATAAAAGTCACGGTTACCGTCGAACCTTCCAACCGACCACTCGCTACCAGTCAGTCGTGTCCGACCAGCGGTGAAGTACCGTACCGTCATTTATTTTGTGGCAAAATTATTATTTTCTCGTCGAAAACTAAACCCATTCATATCATACCATTATACCAACGGCATCATCCCGGAGCATGGTTCAACATATTCAATATCCGATGGTTTCGTGAGTCGGCTGCTAGCCATCTATTATACATCATTTATTGTATACCATATTATCATATTTTTACTGTTATTTCGGCTGTCAGCCACTTATATTATTGTCATTATATTACTATGTAATATTTATATATAAACATTTATTCCCCTACTGGTCGCGAACACCCCTAATAAGTGTGTACAATATAATTTGTTTTGTATGCAATATAGTTAATACCTGCATACGAATAGTTCAAAATAATATACATTGTACTTAGTCAAACCTCATGTCCGATAACTTTACTACACCGAGAAACTCCTGCGATCTGTGATCAACGGCTGCTTACGTTACAAAATCTAATAACAGTTTTCTTTCGTCTTTTGTGAAATCCTTCCCTCTATTTTTCTTGAACATGGTTTAGTTATACAGTAGTATTAAGGCCATATTACAATATTCATAACGTTTAAGAAGCTGATATTATCTCAGTTAAAAAATCATACGCAAATTACAACATAGAAAATAACTTAAAAAAGCTAATAGTAACTTTAAAAATATAAATTTTTAATTTTAATTTTTCAGTTTATCATTAATAAGACCCAATGATAAGATTCTGGTGATATCAGATTATACCATATACTTGATAACCAGTATATTGGTAATCACCTGAATATAAAACATTGATCGTGCGACACTCTTTAATTTAACTTATGTTAAAATTTAACAAATGTTACTTTATCAATAGATAAGAATTTAACAGTGTAAAACTAATTACCGATGGATAACGACAAGTTTGGTGCAACCGGGCATTATTATTTAAACTGTCTGGGTCCCACAGCCTACACGTGGTGCGGTTAGTAGATCACCATTTAAGTGTTTCCCTTGAATTGTGGGTAGTTTGTGGCTATGAAAAAACCATATTTTAAAACAGTATTTATTTATTAAATATTTTTTTTACTGCATTTTACATTTTAAATTATATATTTAATTGTGTGTTATAATTATTATATTTCATTTAATGATGAACCAAGTTAGGTTATGAAGTGTTCATACCATTCTTTTGTCGAATCTGAAGTTGAATTGAATTCCTGTGATGGCCTGTTTGTAGAATAAATTACACTTGTTTCTCCGGATGAATTATTATTATAGGTTTGGGTCATTTGCCATAATGAATTACTTGAATTTGACGGAGAAGATGAATTTTGAGCATCAATTTCTCGAAGTTCAGTTCGACTAAACGTTTGAGCCATCTCCATTTTTATAATAGCCTGTGTTCCAGTAGAACATGTTTTGAATGTCTCTATTTAACTCAAAAAAAGGTTGTCGATACGTCGTACGTTCGAGGTTATTTTTTTTTGTAATAGTTCTTTTTATTTTCAAGATAGTTTATGACGCTATCAATGTCTGAACTGACTTTTAGCTTGACTTTTTAGGAGGTGGTGGCATTTGATTATTGTCATCTGATAGCACCCTCGTTACTATCTTCTTCCTTGTGAAAAATTATTTCACTTGAATGAGGTATATTTGACAACCTTGTTACTCAATCATAAAAGAATTTCGCAAAATTAACTGGTAAAGATGGCTATTTAGATAAACACAATAAAAATTTGTACTACAAAAACTGTATTCAATTTGCTATTGACTTTCAAAAAACTTATTTAAATCCTGAAACTGTTGTCGTAAATATTTTAGATTCACAAAGAATGAAACTCATAAAAGAAAGTCGAGAGGGTCTGAAACCTATAGTAGAAACAATTATATTTTTAAGAAGGCAAAATATTGCGTTTAGAGGACAGTGGCGTGCCCAGGATTTCAAAATGGGGGCGGGGGGTTCAAAGAAGGTTCGGATTATCACTATTGTAGGCCCTAGAATCTAGACACTAGATACTGAGCAAAAAAAATTAAAATATGTTTTTAGAAAGGAAGTCCTATAATATAATATAATATAATATAATATAGTATTATACTAATATAATAAACTTCTAATAAGGCACTATACAAGAACAAAAGTATGTAGTAATTCAAACTATAAGAACTGCAGTGTATGTAAGGGGCAAGTGGGAACTTTTTAAATATGTGTGCTTGTACCCCATTAAACTTCCCACTCATTGAAGCAGCACCATCATACTCTTGTCCCTTTAAATAACTTAAATTCAATAATAAACTCGCAAGGGTTTGTAATATCTTATCAGCTAACACTTTTCCAGTAACATCATGTACAGGAATAAATGTTAAGAATTCTTCCATAATTTGTTTTTTTTCTTTTTCAAAATATCTAACAGAAAGAGATAGTTGCTCAATGCCTGCAACATCTGTTGTCTCATCAGCAAGTACTGAAAAACATTGGCACTTATTCACTTTGTCCACAATTTTACTTTGGATTATTTTACCACATATTTGAATAATTTCATTTTGCATCTTACCGCTGAGATATGTTGCATTTTTTGCATTATCATTTAAATTTTCAGCCAATTTTGTATCACCGCCTAAAGCTCTATATCTTAGTAAAGCCCGAAAGTTTCCCTCATTTTGTGTAGGTTCAGCAGTTAAATAAATTGTTCCAGAATCTCTGTGGCCCCTGGTAGCAATTCCTTGGCGACCCAGGAGAATTTAATTCCCACTTCTTGAGGATCATCTTCATCTTTAGAAGTTTTCAATCTTTTAGGTTCCACTTTGAAATAACTCAAAAGTGATCTTTTTGTAGATTCACTCATTTCAGCTACTATAGCAAAACTAATCACCGAGTACTAACTAAATTACTAAATCAAGGTGGAATGGTTCAATGGTGGATTAATACTTTTAATTTATAAATTATACACCTTGCACTTATTACGAATATAAATATAATTATGAATGATATGATAATTATAATAATAATTGGAAAGTTTTTGTGAGAAGGTGGTCGAGTCAGTTATTAAAAATTGAATATTATACTTTTGTTTTGTAGATAATTTTACGCTGGATCGACTGGTAGCACTGCAATTTGGATATCTCCACAGATAATATTATTAAGAAATGATATAGCCAATTATCAGTGGTACCCATTGAGTTACTCTATGGTGGTACCAGTTGAATTATCTGATTAAATATTGAATGACAAGCACGATTATAAAGATTATAAAGTTCTTTGTAATCGTTATGACAAGGGAATACGATGTGTAATATTAATATAAAATACTATCATATAATTTTCTTGATCCGATGGGGGGAGGGGGGTTTAACCCCTATCCTCCCCCCTGTGCACGCCACTGTTAGAGGACACAAAGATTCAGAGTAAAAGTAGGTGATACTAGGTTAGAAAATATTAGAAACTTAAAAATGTCAAATTCTAAAGCTACATATACTAGCTATATTATTCAAAATGAATTAATTGAAGTTTGTAAAAAAGAAATAACATTTCATATCTTAAAATAAATAGAACAGGCTAAATTTTACAGAATAATGTTTGACGAGACAACAGATATTTCTAAAATGTCTCAAATGAGTTTAATTATTCGTTAAATTTATAATGAAAAAGTATATGAAAGATTTATTGCATTTATTGATTACTGTCAGTATATATACAAGGGACAAACTGTTGAAGAAATTGAAGAAGTTACTATTGAACCAAAAATAACTGGTGATATACTTGGTTGGGTCAACTGTAATTAATATAATGTCTGAACTTGGATTAAATATTAATAATTTTATAGAAATAGCTACTGGTGGGTGAACAGTTATGGTATCAACAAGACAACAACTAAAGGTGCATTAAAAAAAGTTCAAGAAACTGCAAAAAATGCATTGTACAGTCCATGCAATAACCATGCTTTAAACTTGTCATTGTCTAAGTGTTCGTAACTGTGTTGGTACAATGAAAGAAATAATTTCATTTCTTAATGTATCAGCAAAACGTCATTACATACTAAAAAATACACTTAAAGACCGCAATCATTTTATCAGTATTTGTGGAACTCGTTGGGTTAAGTTAGGACGTGATAGTATTTTATTGTATCAAAAATGTTTACCGGATATAATAAAATCATTGGCAAGTATTACAGAATGGAAGAATGGGAAGATATGTCATCTTCTTCAAAAGCTAATAAATTTTTAATTACAATTTACTGTGAATTTATTATTTCTATGTATTCGTTGTTATCTATATTATCAGTCACATACCATTCAAGTAAAACTCTGCAATTAAGAGATCAAGATATTTCGTTTGCTTTTGAAATTGTCAAAGATATTATATCAGTTTTAAAAGAAAAACGCTCTAAAGCTACAGATGTCTTTAATAATATATTTAAAGAAAGTGTATGTTATATTTTTATAAGCGTTTATAGTTGAAATTTTTACGAAATCTGTCGAAAACGCAAAAAATTTGAAATTAATTTGGAAGTTGAAAAATCATAAAATTTTTTGTGTTTATAACTAAGGATTAAAAATACAACACTAAGTTTTCATTTAAGTAGCTATAGAGAAAACTCGAAGCATCATTATAGGAAAAATTTTAAGCACGTTTGAATTTTAAATTTTTACGAAATAGCGTTACGATAACGATTTATCCTCAAACGATTTTAAATATTTGTTATTATTCAAAAAGTATATGTAGTAGATACTTAAAAATTTTACCAGTTATTAAGATTGGCATTTTCTATACATGATTTAATTTTCAAAATATTTTGACTTTTTTTAAATATTTATAGACAACTAAAATTTTCGTGTCGATAAATTTTTTTTGGCCCTATCAAAATACTTGAAACTTTAATAAAAAGTTTCTCATAAGTTTTTCTTATAGTGATTAAAAAATTATAAGAATACATAGGCACAATCTTTTTGTTAATAGCATTTGAAGTTCAAATATTGACTTAATACGTAAAAATTACGGCAATTTTCAAATTATCTTAGATAATAATTCATAAAAAATTTTCTTTTTAAATCTAAGATTTGAAAATTTAACACAAGGCTCTTATCATATTTTTACAATAGCAGTTGAAAAATAAGAGAAATATATATATGAATAATTTTTTTTTTTAAAGCATTCAAAGTTTGAATTTTGACTAAATATGTAAAAATTACAGCAATGTTCAAATTATCTTAGATAGAAATTCATAATAGTTTTTCTTTTTAATTCTAAGATTTGAGAATTTAATGCAAGGCTCATAATATATTTTTACAATAGCAATTGAAAAATAAAATAACTATATAGCCACAATTTTTTTTTAAATGCATTCAAATTTTAATTTTGACAACATACGTAAAAATCACGAAAATTCGTAAATTATTTTAACCTAGAAATTCATAAAAAATTTTCTTTTTAAATCTAAGATTTTATATATCCTAGACAGATAAACCGTCTCCGTTCAGAATCGTTTTTCGTATACAATGATACCTATCATTGCATTCAAATTTAACCTAACCTAGTCAGAGGTCCATCCCACCCCCAATGTACAGCAGTGCGATACCCACTTACCCGCTTTTTTTTTTTGTTTTTCTCGGTTTTTTAAAAACTGTTGTAAAATTTTTACTTTTTAACTCTATAATGCACCAAGGATATTCACTTTTACATCGGAAACCACCCCCAAAGTTTGAAATTGAAGCATTATTTTGACTAGTTATGCTGTACACAGACACAAAAAAAAAAAACACACATCATTGTAAAATCAATACATTCATCACTACGTTCAGAATCTAAAAGGTCATTTAATTTTTGAAAATTCACCCCCCCCCCCCTCTTGAATGACCAATGGTTCCGCTACTGGGTATGTGTGAAGTTAGCCCATCCTCGGTTCCATCCCTTATAACTTCATTATTGTTGACTTGCAAATTCTTGCTAATTATTTGCAAAATTTTAGCATTATCGACTTTGAAGGGCTGGGCTGGGCACAAAACTTTGAGAGCTCTCCCTGGCAGAAAACCTTACTTGAAAACTCTGGGAATGGACTTGCAAGCTCTTGCTAACTGTAGGAAATGTTTTAAAACGGGTTTGGAGTTTCTGGGTTGACTTAAAAGGGCTGCGTAAAGTTGGCCCTGCAGTTTTATTATTACCGATAACTTCCATAATTTGCACTTGCAAATTCTAAAAATAGTCTCGAAAATTCTTACAAACTACTTGCTAACTAGGAGAATAATTTTCAAAATGTTTGAACATAGTTGAAGGGCTAACTTCATGGTCGCATTTTTCTGTCAAATCTGAATTGGATGAAATAAAAGTACTTACCGCCAATAACTGATTAAATATAATATAAATTCAAATTTACCACCGAATTAGATAACCTAACTTTCCAATATCTAGACTTTGTTATTGTTATTATAACTAAATAAAATGTATAAATAATATATTGGTTCATGGTTGTTCAGGTTGTTGTTGTAGTAAGTCACTTCAAGTTTTTACTTAGTTAGATTTTTCGTGTACATGTTTAAGTTTAAAGATGTCCAAATTTAATTACTTTGATTTTGACTCAAAATGTGTTATGGTAATATTATAAACCTAAGTGAATTTAGTGCAATTATTCGTTCAAAAATTAAAACTGACCAAAAAGCTGAATCATATAGCCTTGTTTGTGACGAATGGATCAATTTATGTTCGAATAATTCAAAAACCAATTGGATTGTTAAGAGTACTTTTCCAAATAAAACCAATTATTTATACAGAAAAGACTTAGCGTGTCATCATTCTTCTAAAAATAATAAAAGTGTATACTTACAACCAGGGGCGTATTTAGATTTTTTTTTTTTTTTTGGAGGGGGGGTATTTTCTCCAACTGAGATTCCCAATTCAGCCTATATGAGTTAGAAAATTTACATCTAATAGGACATAATAAGCAGACTTTATAAATAATTCCTGTATTTTTTTTTTTTTTTGGGGGTGGGGGGGTGTGGCTGTAGCCCCCTCAGCCGCCCCCATAAATACACCCCTGCTTACAACCAGAAACCGTAATAAACAATGCCAAGCTGCAATTAAAATTGTAATCAAAAAAGACACAAACATCCAAAGCAAGGCGTACAAGGAAAATAACATCTGGTGCTAAACATATACAATCTGGTCGTACTTCCAACTTGGAAAATTGTATTAAACAAAAAAAGAAAGCGAAAATTCGTTATTTTGGAACTAACATTACTAACAACGTGCCACATATAAAGAGTCACTAATTTCATAACTTGTAACTTATGCCAGTATTCATACCATAGAGATTGTGGGTAGACAAAGTTATATAATTTTGGCCATTTAAGCCATATATTTACAATTTTTATATGCTATATTATATAGTGTATTTTATTGTCATTTAATATTTATATTAATCAATTAATTTTAATAATTTTTCAATGAGCAAACATATTTGATGCGCAATTTATATAATGTTTTTTTTCATTTTTTAAAACTATAAATAACCTATTTGGTTCTCAAGACTAAATAAATAAATAATACTTTTAAATTGTAATATAAAAAATGTATTCAAACATTATAAATGGGGTATAAGCCTAATTTCTGTTCTACATAAAATGTTATTTTTCATTATTGTCATCAATATACATGTCAATGATACTATTGATACTATTATTAAATAATAAAAATTATAATTTTTTAAGCTGTTAATAATTTAAGCTATATGTTTCTAATTATTTAGAGTTCCTACCTATTGTCTATAAATAGTAATCTTTAATAATATTACTAGTAGACCAAAACATTTTTAAAAGTGATATATTGATCTATTTTATGGTAGTAAGTCCAACAATAATTTATTCTTGGCCTATGGAAAACTTGAAAAGAACAGGGTTTGATTCATGCAATAAATATGAAAATGACATCAACAAAATTGAATTCATTTCAGAACTAGAGAGCTTTAAATAGCATGTTTACAACATAGACGACGATTTCAAAAGAGCAACATTTTTTGAAATGTTGAATTTTATTTATAAAAATAAGCTTCAAGATGCATATCCAAATCCATCCGTTGCTTACCAAGTATATCTTACAATGCCAGTTACTTCAGCTTCGTGCGAAATAAACTATAGAAAATTTAAATTAATAAAAACATATTTACGATATACTACGGAGCAAGAAAGACTTATCTGTTTTATCCATAATAAATAAAATTAAAAAACAAATAAATTATGAAGACATAATCAATAATTTAGACGCATAAAATACTAGAAAAGTTAATTTTTAAGTTTTCAGAATATAATTTTCTTACTTAATTAAAATAACCAAGAGATTTTTTATTTATGTTGTTGTTTATGGTTTTAAATATAATATTGACTATGATCTATAATACAATATATATCAAGACTACGATTTAAATAAAAAATATTTGGAATATAAAAATATACTTTTGATTTGTATCTGATTAAAAATTTTGTTTTGTGTTGACAACCCGCAAACCCTGAACCCCGTAGCTAATACTACGTAAGTGCGCTACATTTGTATTAGCGCCGTGCGTCAAATGTCTTAGATCTGGAATTGAACATCATATTTCATCACGTTATACATGACTTTAAATATTAACAATATTATATTGTGCATATATTGCTGGTTCTCAAATATCAATTACACAAAATTAATAACTATGTAAACAGTATATTATCAGTACTTCATTTTATTTTCATACGTAATCACTTGAATCAGGCACTTTTCGTCATCTTTGGGAGACGGTTTTGACGACGGTGAAACAAGAAGGCTGGTCGAGTTTTCGGAGGCCATAAGCTTTCAGTAGAAGATAAGCTTTGGTGGTTGGAACATGGTTGAATCGTCTTGAGGGGAAAATGTGAATATGTCTACAAAAAAAAAGTGTCTTAACAAAGCTTCTTAACTAGTTTTCTGCTTCCATTTTTTTTGACAAAAAGTAGTATTAGAAGAGTAATCTTTTATTTTAGTATATATATTTTTGATCCAGTCAGCTTTTAAAAAGTACCTATATTTAACATTTATTTATTTGTGTTAGATTCTAAGCCTAGGGGCATGAATGTATTGTAATTAAAAGGAACTGAGGTAAAATTAAAAATAGAACAGGAAGACAAACCAATAAATACCTTACAAGATATAAACAATGTCATACAAAATAAGCAAAAAATTGATTTTCAACAATTTCTATTACAAAATTCAAAAACGTATAATATAACCAAATGTAGATACCATGAAACTATTGGTAATTTATTCACTGAACAAACTAACGATGTCATTGCACATTGTGCCAATAAAGACTTCAAAATGAATGCAGGGATTGCACGACAATTTAAATAAAGATTCGAAAATGTAGAAGTATTAAAAGCACGGTATAGAAGATAACAAATAGGGAAAGTGGGTCTGTCTGTAGGCGACGTGCATTTGATATGAATGATACACAAGTGCACATGGTGGACAAAAATCTAAGTTTTTATGGGAAAATATTCATAGAGACATAGACATATAAATAAACTATTAATATGTCTATGAAAATATTGTACAGTGTACACTGTACATGATATTAATACTTTATTTATTAATAATTATTATTGAACACTGCATTACATAAAAAAGTAATTGCGTATAACTAATCATTGTTAAAAGATATAAATATGTATAATAATAGTATGTTTACTAGTTATCATAATATCAATAACATCCCGTGAAACTAGATAATAGTGTTTTGTTATGAAAACTTATGTATATAATTTTAAATTGGCTGTAGCCTGTAATATATTAATATTATTATGTTAACTCTGATTGATGATTTGGTATTTAAATATGAGTCAAAGTATAACTCTTTATTCAGGATTTAAAACTATTATTAGTAGTGGCTTTTCTGATAATTTCCAGAGTAAAGGAAAACTGTTGGTGAAAAGTCACCATTGATAAACGTTAAAGAAATATTATTAGGAAACAAAAGTCAAATTAATGGCCATGGTATACGGCAAGCTTCAGTTACGTTGCATCCATATCTAGTGAAACACGTAGGCAGTAAGTTTAATTTAGTCTTGAAAATTCATTGTAATATTTCTGATTTTATTAATATTCTATTTAAATAAATGATAATTGTGTTCAAAATGTAGTTGTAGTGAATAGTCTAAAGTTCTTGAATTATATAATAGGTTAATGGATCAAACAGAAATGTTGTAGAAGCCTGTATGTCATTGCCCAGCAGGCAGCAGGTATTGGAGGAAAATGCAAACATGTATATGCATAAACACATTATATAAATACAGAGAGTGGTCATTTTAAAACAAGTGATCATTGCAAATGGAAAGAAAAATATTGCAAGGGTAAAAGAATAGAAGAACTATTTCCACCTAAGTCTATTAAGTTGACACAGTGCACAAAAATATTTTTAAAACTGATTTTATAAATAAAATAACTGACTTTTTATGCAAACAGTGTTAAATTATCTAAAAATAAGATAATGAACATTTGTATAAATACAGTACAACAGTCCAACAGTCAGGGATGGTTTGATGAAAGTCCAATTAGATTGTCAGCTAGCAGAGCACATTTGGTAAAAATCAGATTAAGACATTTTGAAAAATTAGCCATATCTTTAATAAACGAGAAGCCAATGTTTGACAAAGGCCTAGAAAATGTTACCTATGAAAATGAAAATGAAAAAAACTGCGCTAAAAAAATATAAAAAATGTATGAGCTAGAAGTTTATGAATGTGATTTAGTTATAAATCATTTAAATCCTCAGTTGTATGGAAGTCCGAATGGAATTGTAATGTCCCATTTCTTGCCATAATCAACCAATTATTACTATTTTTATTTTTATCTTACTTAAAACAATAAACGATCCATTTTGGATTATAAGGTTTTATATGTTACCTAGTGCAATAAAAAAGTAACTTTTTAATATATACATATATATATATCATATTATAATGTAATGCTTGTTGTTGTTGGGTACCGACTCTGGAGGGAACAATGTTTTATTTTTGTCATGGGTCTCCGCAGATAAGGCACAGCATGTTCTAGAAGAGAACCCCATATCCCACCACCGTATCATGCAAAAACATTTTTCAGAAAAATTGAAAATTTCAGTTGTCTATAAATATCTCAAAAAAAAGTTAAAATATTTTGAAAATTAAATCATGTAATGAAAATCAAGTATCTAGGACTTATATTTTTTGAATAATAACAAATATTAAGAATCGTTTGAGGATACGAGTAAATCGTTATCCATTACTCTATTTCGTAAAAGTTTAAAATTAAACGCACTTCAAATTTTTCCTATAATAATGATTCGAGTTTCCTCTATAGTTACTTGAAGGAAAACTTATGGAAACTTAGTGTTGTATTTTTAATCCATAGTTATAAACACAAAAAATTTTATGATTTTTCAACTTCAAAATTACTTGCGAATTTTCGCGTTTTCGACAAATAAAATTATTTGTATATAAATAAATATAAACTATAAACGCTTATAAAAAAAAAATTGTGACTAACAATTTTTAATTTTTTTTAGCTACGATAAGAAAAACTCATAAGTAACCTTGTATTAAATTTTCAAATTTTGTTGATCATCCAAAATTTTTGTACCTAACAAATTCTTATAAAAATCGAAAATTTTAGTGGTCTAAAAATAACTCAAAAAGTCAAACATTTTTGAAAATTAAACTATATACAGATAACACTAACATAAACATTTGGTGAAAATTTCATGTATTTACAGTGATTAGTTTTTGAATTACAACCATATAAGAAAACCGATTTGGTCGAAAACTGGTTTTGCGTAAAAATTCCCGTTTTTCTGTAATTTGTTTTTGTTTTTCTCGATTTTTTTGAAAACTGTGGGAAAATGTTTACTTTTTACCTCTATAATGCACCAAGGATATTCACTTTTCCATCGGAAATCTCCCCCAAAGTTTGAAACTAAAGCATTATTTTGACTAGTTATGCTGTACACAGGCACACATCATAAAATAAAACACACACATCATTGTAAAATCAATACATTCATCACTCCGTTTGAAATCTAAGAACAAAAAACATTATGACTCAAATAAGATACACGTAAAATTTAAACCACTCCATACGGATATTCCTATATACTATACCTACATATCATTCATATAATTTTTATACGTACATTAAGTTAGCCCCCCCTCCACTTTGACCTATCGACTCCGGACGAATTATAAACAAATTGTAAATCCATTGTAAATAATTGTAAATTCATTCCCCGAATTTGTAAATCACCTGAAAACTTAGAAATCAAAAAACCAAAATGAGAACAGATAAAATGAAATAAACACTTAAACAATAAAAAAAAAATATATAAAATAAATTGTTGATATTTAAAAAAACAAACAAATACAAGGTAGTAAAATAAATATATATTTTTTACAGATTAAATACTTAAAAACTGATAATCAAAAAAATATTAAATAAAAAGGAAATTGTTGATAATTCTTGGTTTAAAAAAACAAAAATAAACGAATTAAATTAATTTTTATACGTTGACAGATGTAGAAAACAAACAAATACAACAAGGTAGTAAAAAAATATACATTTTTTACAGATAAAATACTTAAAAACTGACTTGGACTATTTGATTTGGGGTCCATGACAAATAATAAATAGTTGTAAACATTTTTGTTTAACAATTTCTAAATTATTACGGATTTTAGTAAATTAAAATAGTTGGGATGTTCATTTTTCCTAAACTACTTGGAACCTCCCCCACTTTATAACATAATTTTTAATCACATTTTTAATGAAAGCTTTTATTTTTTGATACTATTGATAATGAGCATTGGTGCGATATTATCTACCACAAGATTTTTATAGACTCACTGTAGATAAAGTGTTTACTTAAAGTTAATATTAACATATTATTTTATATTATGCATATAAGTATAAAACATAATTGAGTTATGTTTCATTACAAAGTATATTTAGAGATTATATAAATAAGAAATATAAAACTTTTGCATTTAAAATCATAGTAATATTTTTATGGTACCTAGTTAATATAGGTAATGCATATTTGAATTTAATTTTAATATGACTGAAAAAAACAGTTATCCTAAAATTATATGTTTAGGTTAGGTTATTTAAATTATATGTGAATTATATTGGATCCCATTCTCACATCTCATTATTATTTAATAAATTAAATATGCACATACCACACATTGTGTAAATGATAAAAATATATTATTATTTTAATAATATAACATACTGTAATCGTTTAAGCTATAATATTATAGTTTGATGGTAAACATTTTACACGGTCCTTTCATGAGTATCTGTCTTTATGTATTTATTTATAATTTATTTTAAAACACCCATGCACCAAATAAACAAATAACGTGAAGTTGGCCCCTCAACATTGTCTGATAGACTCCTGACCACTGCCAATATTTTGTAACTTGTTAGTAACTATTTGTAACACACTTTACAGAATTTGTAACTCCTTACTTTGTGCGCTGTTAGAAGTGTATTCGTTACCACAGGATAACTAATTTTTTCTACATATGTAAGTTAAAAAAAGATAGTCATATTACTGATAAGGATAGGTAAATATATAATATTTTGATTTAGTCAGAAGTGTATATTTTATTTTTTTTTAATATCTAATTTAATGTGTTGAAAAACAATGACTTCCTGGTTGTGCAGATTGTGATATCACAATTTCACAATGTTAAAAAAAAATTGTTGGTGAATTTGTTTCAAATAATAAATGTATTTTTCATATTTTTATTATTATTAACAAACGAGGAGTATAGTTCAAATTAAAAAAAGTCGGGTAAGTCGTGGATGTCGCTCTGCTGTACAGTAGGTTACAAGTGGGTTACCGCAATGGATGGAATTAAATTTGAATCCAATGATATTATATTATCATTGTATACGAAAAACGATTCTGAGCGAAGACGGTTTATCTGTCTAGAATATACCATAGATTATTAAAAATTTTCAAATCTTAGATTTAAAAAGATTTCTTTTTCTTTCTAGCTTAAAATAATTTGTGAATTTTCGTGATTTTTACATAATATATGTTGTCAAAATTCAAAATTTGAATGCTTATAAAAAAAAATTGTGACCATATATTTCTTTTATTTTTCAACTTGCTATTGTAAAAATATATTATGAGGCTTGAATTAAATTTTCAAATCTTAGATATAAAAGGAACATTTTTTATGAATTTCTAGCATAAAATAATTTACGAATTTTCGTGATTTTTACATAATATGTTGTCAAAATTCAAACTTTGAATGCTCATAAAAAAAAATTGTGACAATGTATATTTTTCAACTGCTATTGTAAATATATGTTAGAAGCCTTGTATTAAATTTTCAAATCTTAGAATTAAAAAGAAAAACTTTTATGAATTTCTATCTAAGATAATTTGAACATTGCCGTAATTTTTACGTATTTAGTCAAAATTTGAACTTTAAATGCTTATAAAAAACAATCGTGCCCATGTATTTTTAAAATTTTTTAAGTGCTATTGTTACAATGCGTTAGAAGCTTTGTAATAAATTTTCAAGCTTTTCTACCGAACAAATAAATTTTTATCGATATTTATAGAAAAAAAAAACCAAAAAAGTTCAAAAATTAAAATGTCAGTAAACAGCCCAAAACAAATTTAAATATTTTAAAATTTTTTATAAAATATAGAAAATGCCTATATAAACATTCAGTCAAAATTTCAAGAATCTGCGGTCATTTGTTTTAGAGTAGCACCAAAATAAGGAAATCGCTAAAAGTGAAAATCCAATGTTGTAAAAATTTAAATTTCAAATGCTAATAAAAATTTAATTTGAATTTCCGGTGGACTTTTTATTTGTGATAAAGATTGAAAAACTTGTAAGAAATCTTGTATTAAATTTTTAAATCTTAGATTTCTAGCTTAAAATAATTTGCGAATTTTCGTGATTTTTACGTATTTTGTCAAAATTCAAACTTTGAATGCTTATAAAAAAGAATTGTGACTATGAATTTCTTTTATTTTTCAACTGCTATTGTAACAATATGTTAAGAGCCTTGTACTAAATTTTCAAGCTTTTCTGCCTAACAAATAAATTTTTATCGATATTAATTTAAAAAAACTAATAATGATCGAAAATTTCAAATGCCTATGAATAGTTCAACTTAAGTCGAAAATTTTTGAAAATTGCATGGTGGATAGAATATATTTTGGTAAAAATTTCATGTATGGTCATTTGTTTTAAAGTTACATCAAAAACCAAAAAATTTTGTCGAAAAATGAGCATAAAATTTCCCGTTTTTCCCTTAATTTGTAGTTTATTTTTCTCGGTTATTTAGAAAAGTATTAAGAATTTTAACGTGATGACAGACACAGAAAAAAAACAAACATCATGATAAAATCAATACATTCATCGCTCCGCTCAGAATCTAAAATATAACTATGGGAGGAGTAAATATATCTGGCAAAATTCTTTCCTCAGACATTTATCAAATATTAGTATATGGACCTTGTATTAAACTTTCAAGTTATTTTTTATCGACAATTTAGTTTTTAAAACACATGACTGTTAAAATTTGTTATATTTAGATTTGTTTTATTCATTTAATAATTTTTTATTTTTTATCAAACAGACAACATACATTTTTTTAATAAATAGATTTTTAACAAAATATATAAAATGAATGAATACATTTTTTAAAGAATATTGATTTTTTATTTAAATGTATTATTTATTAAACAATGATTTTTAATAAATTATCGATTTTTGAAAAAATGTATTGATTTTACAATGAAGTGTATTATTTTTAATTTTTAATTTTTTTTGTGTCTGTGTACACGATAAGTAGTCGAAATAATGCTTCGATTTGCAACTTCAGTATCTTGTTCGATGGGAAAGTGAATATCGTTGGTGCATTGGGCAATTCACAGAAGTTTTCTAAAACGCCATGAAAAACAATTGAAATATTAAGGAAAAAACGGGAATTTACGAAAACCCGATTTTCGACAAAATCGATTTTGGCTTTTGGTATAACTCTAAAAGAAATTACCGTAGATACATGCAATTTTGACTGAATGTTTATATTAGTATTTTCTATACACCATAAGATTTTCAAAATATTACAAAATCCGTAGTTACAATTTTTTTTATAAGCATTGAAGGTTCGAATTTTGATAAAATTCATCAAAATCTCAAAAATGATCAATCATTGTAAAATAAAAATTATAAAATGATGAGTTTTTATAACTAAGGTTTGAAAATTTAAAACAATGATTCTAATACATAGTACATACTGTAACCAAAAAATCTAAAAAATATATTAACACAGTTATTTTTTACAGACATTTTAAATTAAAATTTGGACGAAATTACATATTAAAATATTAAAATATTTATATTTTTATATTATATTATATTTATATAAATATTAACGTTTTTGGTTATTTTTTTGTAAACTTATAATTTAAAAATATTATTCGTGCGATTTGAAATTTACCAAATATACGAATTTAATATTTCTAAATAAAACGTTATGTCGTTATACTGACTTTTAGTCATTACGACAGATCTAGTAGGTGTCTACTAAATATTATCAAATATTAATCTAAAATTACGTTTCCAGTTGAATTATTGTGTCTTATGCAAAAGTATATATTATAATATTTTTCCAACATCACTGATAATTTTAGGTTAATAATTAAATAATATGAATGATATTAATTAAACTTACCAGCTACCGTATGATAACAATATCAATATAATTTAAAATATCCTAGACTAAAATACCATCTCCGCTCAGAATCGTGTTTCGTATACAATGATATTATATAATTGAATTAAAATTTAATACCATCCATTATACAGTGACCTACTTGTAACCTACTGTACAGCGGAGCGACATCCACTTGATCCCTTTTTTTATTTAAGAATGCTTTTCATTAAAATATAGATTTTTATTTAATATAGCTTTTATATTGAATATACTTTTTATCATAAATAACTTTTTATTGAATATACTTTGTTGATATTCTATTTGTAAAAAATTGTTAGGTAAATGGTCTTAAAAAAAAAAAAAAATTCCCGTAATCCCAAAAATACACATATAAAGACCAATATATAAATGTATGGATTGAAATAAATCAGAAAAGGATTTTCAAAGTTTTAATTAGTTTAATTTTTTAAGGATTGATAGTAACAATCCGTATGTTATAATATTTTTAAGGTACCTATTACAAAATATTAATATTTTTATAGGAGTACAAAATATACCGTGTGTCCCAAAAAACAGGGGCCACTTTACCACTCATTACCATGAAAATATTTTTAAATTTTGTTTGCGGGACATTAAACTAGACTAATGGATCATAAATTTCTATGACTTTCAATTTTTTTAACTCATGTATCTTGCGCATGCGCAATAAAACTTACATTTTTTTTAATGGCAACCTGTAATTTGAATATCATATTCGGGTTCATCGATTTTTTTGAAGCTATTTTGATGTATCAACTTGTGTCCTAAATCAAAAATTGACTAAACTAGAGCTAAGGAAAATTTAAAAAATTTAATTTATTTAATTTTTTTTTCTAACTGTAGTACGTACTTTTTACTTTATACTTTTTTCTTTTAAACACCATGAAACAAACAATCAAAATTATTATTATGAAATTAATTAACTATTTACTATTTATGAATTACCTATTATCTTATTTTATTATTACACATTATGAAATTGCATATGGTCTTAATTGGCCGAGACCAAAAAAGAAGAAGAAGTGTATTTTTGTTTCCATCAGAATTACCTATAATTAAGTATCTATTAAAATAATAATGAGCATTGGTATTTCTATTTTTGTTATTTACCTACCTATACCTACCTATTAAAATGTGGAACTTATTATGGAACTCATTATTATCAGAGTCATGTGTGTCATTGCGGTTTTTGTAGTTCGACGTTTTTGTTCGCTATTATCAATACCTTTAGGTATTATAAAGTTATAGTTTGAATTTTGTTAGAATAAAATATTAATCATGAATAATAGTGAAAGAGTTCAGTTACTATTGATCTACGGAAAATGTAACAGAAACGCACGAGAAGCAACAAGAATGTACGCTCAGCAATATCCAGATCGGTATCAATCCAATCGTACTTATGTTCAAAAACTTGAAAAGTCGTTGATTGAAACTGGTTCACTTAATAGAAAAAATGCTGTTCAGCAACAACCACGTGTAAATCAACATTTTAATGAAGTAATTGAAAATCAAGTTTTAGCGTAAGTCTTAACCCACGTTCGTCTGTTAGACACGTCGGACATGAAGTTGGCATACCTAAAACTTTAGTTCATAAGATTTAAAAAAAAAATAAACTACACCCTGAACTACAAACCAGACTTTGTCCAACATTTACGTATAACAGACCCAGAAAAAAAGTTAAATTTTATTTCTTGGTGTATGGTGACGTCTGAGGATGATCCATTATAAATTAATCATATTTTGTGAACTGATGAAAGTAAATTTACTAATAATGGAATATTAAATAAGCAAAATAATCGTTATTGGTTGAATGAAAATCCTCACTGGGCTGTTCCTACAAACTTCCAAACATGTTGGGGTACAAATGTATGGGTTGGTTTGATTGGTGGTAAGTTACTTGGGCCCCATCTCTATGACAGAACTTTAACGGGAAGAAGATGCTTGGATTTTTTGCGTGATGACTTGCAATTACTCCTTGATGATTTACCTTTAGATATACGTAGAAATATTTATTATCAGCAAGACGGGGCACCTGCTCATAATGCCCGAATTGTCCAAGAATTTTTGAAAGCAAGATTTGGCGAGAAATTTATTGCAACACATGGACCAGTAGAGTGGCCCCCCAGGTCACCAGATCTAACACCGTTAGATTTTTTTTTGTGGGGATACTTGAAAAATGTTGTGTATGCTGATCCTCCAATCAACATCCAAGATTTAAAGAATAAAATTACACACGCTTGTAACCTCTTGGATGAAAACCAAATACTGGCAGCAACTACTCATGAATGTTTACGTCGATTTGAGGGATGCACTTTACACGACGGAGGGACTTTCGAACAGTTTATTGAATAGTGTATGTTTTTAATTGTAAATAAAAATGTATAGTAATGTTAAAAAAAATAAAACAGAAATTTTGTTTCTTGAAAATACATGTTTAAACTATGTTATTTCATAATGCGTAATAAAATAAGATAATAATTCATAAATAGTAAATAGTTAATTAATTTAATAATAATAATTTTGATTGTTTGTTGCATGGTCTTTTAAAAAAAAAAAATACGTACTACAGTTAGAAAAAAAAAAATTAAAAAAATTAAATTTTTTAATTTTTTAAATTCTCCTTAGCTCTAGTTTAGTCAATTTTTGGTTAAGGACACAAGTTGATACATCAAAATGGCTTCAAAAAAATCGATGAACCTGAATATGATATTCAAATTACAGGTTGCCATTCAAAAAAATGTAAGTTTTATTGCGCATGCGCAAGATTCATGAGTTAAGAAAATTGTAAGTCATAGAAATTTATGATCCATTAGTCTAGTTTAATGTCCCGCAAACAGAATTTAAAAATATTTTCATGGTAATGAGTGGTAAAGTGGCCCCTGTTTTTAGGGACACACGGTATAAGAATAATTAAATTTTAAATGAACTTTTTTTATTAATTTAAAAAATATTGACGTTGGTTCAGAAAAGATCGACCAAAGTGGGAGTCTCAATATTCATAGCATCAATTTTAAAAATACGTGAAAAACATAAATTCAATTTTACAATTTTTTTTGAATTTTATATGAATTGTTAAAATAAAATTAATTACAATTTTTTTATTGCATTTTTTACGAACATTTGAAAATGAGTTAGTACAATTTCAAATTATTCTATGATAATATACTATGGTTATTGGTTATTTGTTGTTCGTTTATTAAACTATATGAAAAATACAATTTAAGAGGTACTTTATCACAATAGTTGTCTTTCAAACACATGCAGGATTGTGCCCACTGTATACAACATTTCAATTCACAAAATCACACATAAAAATAAAATATTTAAAACAAAAAACAATTTGAATTTCCAAACCATTTCACCAGAAAATCTTTTATTCTGGCGTGTGCTATATTTGTGATACTAGATACTTCTAGGAGTGAAAAATATATTTCTTTTGGAACAAATTGCAAGGATTGTGGATCAGAACTTGAAGAATGGGCAGATTTTAAACCAAAATATGGAGAACCCTTTTTTTATAAATATTCTTACAGAAGATACAAAAGGTACAGAAACCAGCCATACAACAAAAAGATAGTTGAAAGGCTATAAACGAGAAAAAAGGTTGGTGAAAAGCTATCAACTGATGTCGGTTCAAATTGGAGAAGAAAAAATGTTGCTGACTTGGAATTTATACGTATTTCTCCAGCCAGTCTATATAACCTTAATGTGTTGAGTAAAACTAAACAACAGTTTAAAGATGCAACATTGGGAGTCACAGAAAGGTGTCCAATACAATCATTAATGGAATTCAAATATAATTCCAATCATGCTGGATCCATTCATAATTAAGGTATTGATCCTTTCTTTGTATATTATTGGTATAATCATCAATTGATTATATATAAAGATGTATATAAGACTTACTGTTGGCTAGCCATTTAATTTTTTTAATTTAACTAACAATTTAATTTTTATTTAATTTTTTTGTGACTGTCAGTTTTTTATAAATTTCATGTGTCAACGCATAAAAATTAATTTCATTGGTTTATTTTTGTTTATTGTAACCGAAAATTATCAACAATTTACTTTTTATTTAATTTTTTTGCGATTGTCAGCTTTTATATTTTATAAAATTGTAATTTATTTTATTAAATAATATTTATAAATTTTATAATTTCAGCCGAGGTAAATCAGTTATTTCCTTATCCTTTTTATTTAATATTTTTTTGATCGTCAGTTTTTAAGTATTTTATCTGTAAAAAATGTATATTTTTTTACTACCTTGTTGTAATTGTTTGTTTTTTACACTTGTCAACGTATAAAAATTAATTTAATTCGTTTATTTTTGTTTTTTTTAAACCGAGAATTATCAACAATTTACTTTTTCTTTAATTTCTTTGCGATTGTCAGCTTTTATATTTTATAAAATTGTAATTTTTTTATTTTTTTTTATAATTTCAGCTGAGGAAAATCAGTAATTTCCTTTTTATTTAATTTTTTTTTTTGATCATCAGTTTTTAAGTATTTAATCTGTAAAATATATATTTCTTTTACTACCTTGTTGTATTTGTTTATTTTTTTAAATATCAACAATTTATTTTATATATTTTTTTTGATTGTTTAATTTTTATTTCATTTTATCTGTTCTCATTTTGGTTTTTTGATTTCTAAGTTTTCAAGTGATTTACAAATTCGGGGAATGAATTTACAATTATTTACAATGGATTTACAATTGTTTTGAGTCGATAGGTGAAAGTGGGGGGGGGGCTAACTTGATGTACGTCGTTTTTATGGCTTTCGTCAGATAATATAGTAACATATTATAGTATGGCCCGGGAAGTTTAGATTTTATTTCTATCATCGCTTGTTTAATAATCACCGTCTATCGATATCAATTTTATCATCACTTTCATCAGATAACATAATATAATAAATATTATTTAGGCCGGACATTTTTTTCATTATATTAAACATTCTAGTTTACGAGGTACGCCAAGCATCATGGATGAAGTTATACTAAGTGAGAGAAATAAAACTATATTTTAAATGACGGATATAAATTTCGTTTTCATAAGCATTTATCGAAAAATTACCAACGCTGGACTTGTTTCAAAAATAATTGTAAGTCATTTTTTAAATTAAATGAATTTAATACTATAGTTGAGAAATCTATATGTCATAACCATAAAAAACAAAGTGAATTTTTAATAAATATACAGAAAATTTGCAATAGAGTAAAACGCAAAGCATTAGATGATCCCGTTGAGAGACTTTCAAAAATTTTTCATAGAGACCTCAGAGAGAATGATATAGATACATTAATGACTACTAGATATGACTTACAATGAATTCGGAAAAATATACATCATGCTAGAACATCGATAATGCCTAAATTACCAAAAACCTTAACAGAATTGCATGCAGCTATTATTGATCTTAATCTGAAGACAAATATAGAAGAATCATTTATACTGATTAATGACGAAACTAAAAATATAATAATATTTTCATGTGCCATAAATTTTTAATTTTTAATTAGGTATGTGTGATACAATATATAGTGACGGGACTTTAAAAAGCTGCCCAATACAGTTTACTCAACTATTTAATATCCATGGAATAAAAAATAATAACTGCATTCCTTTGGTATTTAATTTACTTTTGGACAAAGCTTCAATCACGTATGAGGCTTCTTTTCAATTAATATTTTCAGAATGTCAAAAACTTAATTTATGTTTTAGTCCTAAAACTGTGTTTGCTGATTTTGAAATGGCAATTCATGTTGCCGAAAATAAAGTTTGGCCGTCAACACAACTTAGGGATTGTCGATTCTATTTGGGACAAGCATAAGATAGTCCTAAGCCTGTAAAAATGGGAAGGAAAATGTATTTATTTATTTTTTAATTTTACGGGTCTCAGTTAGTATTAAAACATGGACTCAATTAATATTTTAGCTCAAATTTCACTGGAACCAATTGGTATATACCCTAGAACAACCAGGAATTCATTCTTCATAAAAGGTTGAACTGAGACTCAGTTCGTATGCAGCCACACCGAGGTCATAAGCTGTACAGCGTACACCAATCCGCGGACAGACAACGACATCAGGTCAACCTATTTTCAGCACTGGCTGAGGAACCGGTGACATTTATGGAGTTGACATTTTATAACCAAACGACGGAACGGATGAAGAATAATTTCGGAACAATAATATTGCACATGAGTATGATGTGGATTTATATTGTACATTTATTATAAGATATTATATATTATGTAAAAAAAAAAAAATATGAATCAAAAAAATATTGATATAGGGCGCTCGCCATATAAAAGTACAATTAATTACATTATCATGCGTGTTAGGTATCACATAGATGAGCCTCAGCAAAGCAGAACTAAGATTAATAACTAAACACTAAACATAAAGTTATATCATATTGTACATACCTATTATACTATGTATAATCGCAGTGTATGCATAAATACTAAATTTATAAAGGCGGGATCCCACGACTGTGTATTTGACGAATATCCACGAATACTCGAATAATCGGCAAGTTACATGAATAGCCAAATAGACCAATCCCACGATGTGTTTCATATTCGTCATAAGTTCAGTTATTCGCGATCATCATGCACCTAGTGACCACTTTTGACAAAAAATTTATGATTGACAATATAATTTTGATTTTTGATAACATTTCGCAATTTGCGAAACGTTTTGTAATTTTCTGTATTGCAAATTTGGAATATTATTTTACTCTAGTTTATTTTATTTATCATACACTGTTTGGTGAAATGAATCTTTAACAGAAGAAAATAATTGTATGCGGATCATTTTTACTTACGAGTGAAGAATTTAAGAATTAATTTATGACTGTTAACACATTATTACTATTAATGAATTGATAATATGGCTGATAACTGATAACAAAAACCACCGAATTGCAAATATTCGTCGAGTTGTGGGAATGTACCAACAAACATCTATTTTGGAAATTAAATTCTCTTTGATTTCTGTCACTTTTACCGACAATCCTCGGGAAGGAGGTGAATAACAAATAACGAATACCGAATATTCGTACAAGTACTCCATTCCCACTACTCGACGAGTACTTTACGAATACCAAATATTCGTCAAATACACGAGTAGTGGGATCCCGCCTTAATGTAAATAGCAGTTATCACGTATTCACACCATAACAGTGGTAAATCTTCGAAATCCAGTAAAATTTCAATGAATTTAAATTATACTAGTCTTAATAATATTTTCTTAAATTGTACAAAAAGGATAACATGATTTATATTGTAATTTTTTTTTAATATAAAGCACATTTAAAATGTTCAAAAAAAAAGGGAGGTTATCTACGTATATTTTATAAACATCATAATATGCACGATAGACATATTATTCGATGACTATAATATATTAAGCCCCTCTGGTTTAGGCGCCACTTATATATTTTATAACTCTAAGACTCCGGCCAATATATCTATATGTAATAGAAAGACAGTTTTCGTGATTACCATCACGTACACTTGAAATCCATACAATCCCACATTTTTGGTAACTTTGTTCAAAAATCGTAAGTAATAATAATTTAGATCAATCGTTATTGATTAGTAATATTAAATAATATTATCCTTATACCATTCATACTCCCGAGTCCCGAGCTACGGTGAAAATATATTAAAAAGAAGTAATTTCTTACCTCAATATCTTATATTTAACGGGTCATCCCCACCACGTTACACTATTTTAATAATTAATGCAATATATTTGCATCAAAAATAACTATAAAAAAAAAAAAAAAAAAAAAAAACTATAAAAGAAATTAACAACTATAAATTAACTATTATAATGCAATTTATTTATTTTCATTTATGCAGGATATAATTTGCAGCAACTCACGTTTTCCAATTCACATGGTGTTGGCTTATTCTCCAAACCACTTACTGGACACCCCGATGGTTCTGGCTCGCCCTGGCCTACCCTTGATACGACCATTGCTTCATTACTATCAGAATTATTTCTATTGAAAACGGAGTCGTTGTCAATACATTCCGTTACCACTTCTTTCTGAAGCAATAATTCTTCAACACAATTCTTATACTCTTCGGAAGAGTTATTGTGTAAAATTAATTTACCAACATATTTCTGAAACTTTATAAATATTAATTTACAAAGATTTTATATTTTATTTAACTTAACTACTAAAAGACATATTATGATTATGATCATGTATAAACAGTTTGATAACCATGTTGACTGCCATGGGCTAGAAGATAATCCATATGTATCCAAAAATTTCATTAGTGGCGTACGAAAAAACATATTACAGTTATTAGGAAACAAACAACACATAATACTATCTTCTGGATACATGTTTAAGTACCTATTGATAAAATAAAATAAAAAATAAAAATGTTTATTTTTGTTTACACAATGATGTTAAGAAATATAAGATAACTAATTTGACTAGCCAGTGACTTACAATAATATGTTGTATAAAATATCTTCTACAGCACTGCTCAATTAAATACCAACAATAATATATAACTATTATTCACTAGACTATTTAATACTTACCTTATGAGACCGTACAAATTCTATCAAAAGAAGACAATTTGACTGATTGATAACTTCAATGAGCGGTCAATCAAGACATACAATCTTCAGTTATTGTAAAACTGCTAAGGGTCGAGAAACGACCAGTTTAACTGTGCAGTTCTTGCAGATTTTTGGTCTGCGTGTGGACTCTACTTTGCGATAAGTTGCGCAGTTCAGTTAATAGAACAGTTTGCACAATCTTGTCTAGTATTGTTTAGCCATGCATCAAAGTTCATGCCTGGACACCGTAGAAGCCACACGTTATCCACGTACCGTCTTAAATAGCTACCGATAGCAGTAATAGCAGCAATTACGCCGCACCACATCACACTGGTAATGTTTATCAACATCTTAGGTATAAAGTCCAATAGATAATTACCGCATCGTAAACTAAACCGTGCCTACGGGCGATAAGCCCACTACGCACATTCGATAACCACACACACACTAACAAAATGATTCCAACAAAATCTAAACATGAGCGCAAAATACCAACTATAATTATCAAGAAAAATAAAATAATACTCTCAGATACTGACAATTCTGAACCACCAACTCCCAACTCCGACACTGAATTAAGGTCACCAAGACAAACGTCAAAAGTCTTCGACCTGCCAACCAAAAGCCCCATCAAGTCCACACCAAATCGCTACGCAATACTAGCCGATAACACCGTAATTAACGATCAAGAAATGCTCAGCTGCAACAACGATAATGCACACACATCAAAAACTGATAATCAAAACATTTATAATATTCAACCACAAACAAATAATAGCACTCCTAAAATACCACCGCTATTCATAGCCAATATAACAAAATTCTCACAGTTTTAACTCGAAATATCAGAAGTTATTATTAATGATTTTACTGCCACATCCAAGAACGATAAAATAAAAGTCAATGTTGAAACCGTAGACGACTTTTGCGCCCTAACCAAATTCCTTGATGACAAAAAATACGAATACTATACATACAGATTAAAAAACGAAAAAGATATTTCCGCAATAATTAGAAACTCGCCCACATCAATAACCGAGTTTGAAATAATGGAAGAACTAAGAAGACTTAATTTTCCTGTTAAATCAGTCTTAAGACTAAACAACAAAGATAAGACACCAACCCCAATAATGGCATTACAGCTGGAAAACAATCCTTTATCACAAGACATTTTTAAACTACATAAATTGCTAAACTGCATGATTATCATCGAACCACGCCGAAAAACAAAAGATCCTCCACAGTGCACACATTTTCAGAGATACGGTTATATCCACAAATCGTGCAATTTTCAGCATAGTTGCGTAAAATGTAACGAACCAAACCACTACTCGAACTGTGAAAAATTACCAAACATACCTCCTACCTGCGTCAACTGCAACGAAACTCACCTGTGTGCAACGTAGGTCGCACCAGATTAATCGAACACGACAAACTCTTGAAGAACCAAACCCCCGATAGCGCTCAAACCATATCCCTAACCACAGGCAAAACAGACCATAATCGAACCATGGTACAGGATATGGAACAACAGGGACTTGTGGAGCAAAGCACATCGCCATGGGCCGCACCCCTCGTCTTAGCAAAAAAGAAAGACGGATCGCCCCGAAGTGCATCAACTACAGACGACTCAATGACGTCACTGAGTTTGACGCTTACCCAATGCCGGACCTCAATACGTTGATACGTCAAATGCGAGTCGCAAAAATATTCAGCATTTTGGACCTTAAGTCGGGATACTGGCAAGTACCACTTAACCAAAACGCCCGAAAATACACGGCATTCCGGGCGCGTCGGGGTCTGTATCAATTCCGAGTCCTCCCCTTTGGCCTAAAGAACAGCCCCATGACCTTTGTACGTTTAATGAACGAAGTATTGAGGGGGTACTTGGATGAGTTCGTCCGCGTATATCTTGACGATATAGTGGTGTTTTCAAACACTACGGACGAACACCAGTGCCACTTGGACAAAGTTCTGGAACGTCTACAAAGACACGGGTTAACATGCAACACCGAAAAATGCAGTTTCGGATCTACCGAAATATCATTTCTCGGACACCTAGTCACATCCGACGGCATAGACAAATAACCGGAGAAACTAGAAGGCATCATGCAGTTTCCCACACCAACCAAAGTTAGGGACCTACGGAAGTTCCTGGGCGTCTGCAACTGGTACAGCCAGTTTGTCGACAACTACGCGGACACCATAGCGCTACTAACAGACCGGCTCAAACAGGGTACCAAGGGTGCGTTCGTCTTGGACGCTTTTTACGTTATAAGCGCTTATCAGTGCTTCAGTGTCGTTCGGCTTGGCACATTGAAACGCTCAGAATACAACCGTGACGTCATTAATACTGGAGCTACGTCATTGTTTCGCGCTCACAAACGATTTCATGAAATAGGAAGTGCGGCCAAAGCGTCAGCGCTTTGGGGTGTTGACGAACGGATTAAAGCGTTTGTTAGGGATAACGAATATGGAATAATGATAGTAACATTGAACATTTGTATTTGCAAGCACCGAAGTCATTATTAACATAATTATTAATTACATATTTATATAACATAATTTTAAGATGAAAGTGACAATAATTATAGATGGTGATGATGAGTCACAGTACACTGTGGATGTAACGCCCGAAGAAGCGAAGCGCTTAGAGACAGGTACCTATGTAGTTAAAGTTAACATGTGTTTAAAGCTGGATTATACTCGGAAGATTCTGTTTTTAGTCTCTGATTGTCAGCAAATAACTTGTTGTACGGATGTTTGTAATAAGTTAAGGTTAATGGGTCTGATGCCTAACCCAGAAGTTCCCTATCTTTTTTGACCTACAGCACCTGCTTAAAGTATTTTCTAAAAACCTGGATGCTCACTATACTAGAAGACATTTATATAGATTATAACTGTGATTGTTATTGAGGGTTATGGTAGGGCAGTTACTTATTGTAAGTGTGAATGTACAGTGAGTGGATTTTGATTTATTTATTTATTTAGTCGCTTGTGATTGTATCTCCGATGATTTGCGGAATAAAAACCCTAGGAAAAAAAATCTCCTGACTACAATATTATTCACAACCACATGAAAATGGTTGAACAAATATTTTTTAAACGTTAATTAGTATCTATAATTATCACATTATTAATATTAAATTACAAATACGTATAATTTAGCTCTTTAAGATGTTTATATGCTATGTTTTTACGAGTAGGTGCCTACATTCAATAATTATTGTTTAAAAATTATTATTATTATTACCTATATTTTGTAGTATTTGTGTATTTTAAATATTTTTGTATGCCATGTTTTTAACTGAATTATTTGACGTACCTATCGATCATTCAAAATATTTTATATGCTAAACTATTTGTTACGGTGAAACGTGATAGGTATATACCACATACATTCATTATAATTTATAACTAATGTTTGATAATTATTTTTATTTTTATTTTACTACATTATTATAATTTGCAAATTGTTGTAGTTTAAATTTTACAGAATAATACATAATAAAGGTATTATCGTAATATAAAACAAAGTATTATTTGATTTACGTATTTGTAATTAAATATCAACAATGTGGTAATTAAAGATACTAATTAACATTTAAAAAATATTTGTTCAGCCATTTACATGTGGTTGTGAGTAATCATGTAGTCTGGGGATTTTTTTTTGTGGTCGTTCGTTGGGGGATTATTTTTCCGATTACCACTTCCGATAGGTACCTAAGACAAAAGAATAATAGATATACTGTATAGTATGAATTAAGAAATGGGTTAATGAATGAATGAATGAAATGTAAAAGTGCATTAACTTATTAAAAAGTTAATTTTGTTTTAACTTTTAATCTTATTCTTACCTAGTTAGTTAACTTAATAACTTAGCTTGATTCTCAAAATTAAAATCATGTTTATACATACCTAAGTATTTATAACTAGGTAAAGTTAAAACTTATTATTAATTAATAATATTACTAATTAAATTACTAAACATAATGTGTAATAAGATAGGATTTGTGGGTAGGTCGGTGGTTGGTATTTTTTGGTAAGATATTTTGATCATTATTACTTGAAATAAGACTTGAGTTGTTGAGTATAATATTCATAAAATATGTGTTATGCATACATGCATTTTTGTTTATAAAAAGAATGCTATATAATGTAACTATTTGTGTGTTTAGATACAGCATTTGGGGAAACAATTTTAAACAAAGCCAAATATAGAAGATTTGTGGAAGAGTTTGTAGCTGATGAAACATCTGAACCCAGGCGCGTACACAAAAAAATATTTTGGGGGGGGTTTTGGTTGTACATTTTTTTAATTATATAATCTAACCTAAACTATAGTCTAACAAGAAATTTACACAACTTCAATTAGGTATAGTACAATTTATTTTATAATTTCTCATAAAATTCGTTAATTATTAAAAACAATTTAAATAATATTTAATTAAAAACATGTATTTTGAATTTTTATAATATAAAATTTTTTTTTCGAGGTAGTCTTGCAAATCTGTTAATGACTTCGTCAATATCAATGTCATCATTTCTATAAATATTCATGAGCGATAATCCTGTCAATCGATCTTGTCCAATATTATTTCTTAAATAGGTTTTCAGTCTCCGCAATGTTGAAAATGAACGCTCTATGATTGACGATTATAATATAGATAGTGATCGAGCACTACGAGTCATATTACGATGGAAATGCGAGTAATTAAATAAAACTAAACTAAAAATTAATAAATAATAAAACTTTTTTCCTGAAATTTCGGGGGGGGTTTGAACCCCTAAAACCCCCCCTTGTATACGCGCCTGTCTGAACCAAATGAAAGTGTGTCAGTTGATCAAAATGAAATTTCAATGATAAACAATATAAATACCGAGACTGAAAATAATGTTTTTAAGTGGCCTCATGAGGCAATACTGCTTCTTGTAGAAGAATATAGAAAAAGAGCTGAAGACTTTTATTCGGGGCGTATATCTCAAAAAAAAAATATAGCTGAGGCATTGATAAAAAAAAACCATCATGTTACTGGTCCACAATGTCAGTCAAAATTTGGTAGCTTAAAAAGAACTTATAAATCTATGAAAGACCACAATGGTAAGTCAGGGAATGGAACTCGAACATGGGCCTATTTCGATTTATTGGATGGTTTGATTGGTTCCAAGCCTTGTATATCACCAATTGCCACTGCATCATCCTCTGGTAAAAGAGTTAATTCTGAACCAGAATACTCTTCTGTTCTTACTGTTAACTCCAATAATTATGACCAACCAAGGAAAAAATTAAACCAAATGCCTTCTGTGGATAAGGTTATATTTGCTATTGAAGAAAACAGAAAAATATCAGAGGAAAGTAGAGAAAAGAGACATGTAGAAAAAATAGAACAAAAAAAAGAGGCTCTTGGTCTTCTAGCAAGAATAGTTGCTGTTTTGGAAAAAAAAACATGATGTATTTCCTATTCATTATCTATTTTGTTACTTTTTTACCTTTTATAATTTGAATTGTTATTGTTTTGAGATTAAAGACTAATAATTATGTATTATTCATTGTTAACAAAAAGACTTGTTAAATATATGTTATTTTTTTTTTTTGATGTTGATTAATAAAACTAATTAAAAACATTAAGACAGACTGTTATGTTTTAAATTGAATTGTTATTGTTTTTGAGATTAAAGACCAATTATGTATTATTCATTGTTAACAAAAAGACTTGTTAAATATATGTTATTTTATTTTAATGTCGATTAATAAAACTAAGTAAAGACAACAAAGTAAGACTGACTGTTTTGTTTTAATTTATTCTTTTTATATTATACTAGCTGACCCACTCTCTACCTTACTGCACTGTTATTCTTCTTCTCCAATAAAATTAATTTGTAAAAATTTGGCTTGTTCATTTGGTTTTGGCGTCAAAGATCCTATCCTATGATACAGTTGTCCTCTTATTTTAAAAGTTGGCATATAATTATTATTCACAATCTCTGTACTCTGTGGCACCAAATAATGTCATTTGAATTAGATATTATATATTTTATTAAATGTAGACTTTTTATTGAATTTAGATTTTTAATCAGATATAGATTTTTAAATTCAACTGATGTATTATATTGTATATCATATTAATAAATTATATTATTGAATAGCCCATAAGACATACTAAATAGTATATACATTAAACAATACATAATATTATATTAAATCAGATCGCATTATATATATTAATAATTATACTTACTATAATTCTAGGAATGTGGTTTTCTGGGGCACTGGTTTAGTTACAAAATTGTTTTTTTTTTGTGGTTACAAATCGTTACATAATAGATTAAATATTACCAAGCGGTTTTTAAGTCAAAATGTTGACCTTAGGGTGCCAGGGTAACACACCTAGAATATTTTGGGTTATAAGAAAATGCCAAATTTATAATAACACATGATGTTATAAACCATTTTAAAACAAATGCATTTCTTGTTGAAAGATGTAATTTTACTCTAATTCTACATGCGTAAACGCTAGGTTTAACATTACTTTTGTGACAACTAATTTTGATTTACATTTCATGAGTATAGCGGTCTCAGCTATCATCATATTATAATATGTTTCTTCACATATTACTATGGAGTTGATACTGTTTTTAGATTTATTGTACCTACACATGTTTATGTAAAAACTCAAAGATGCTATGAATTTGGTTGAATAATGGTTTTGATTTTGTCTACATTTGTTTATTGGGAAATTCACGGTATTGGATAAATTCAAAGACAAGTGACTTTTAGATGGTAATTTGAGACAAATTATTATATTATTTGATGCAAACAGTGATTAATATGTTTAACGAGTATATTCCACTGCAATCAGAATTTTTAATGTTTAAAACATACATATTATTTTAATTATACATTACGAATAGATAATCGTTCACAAATATCATCTCTCTTAATTACACCTAGTCGGTTTACAGCAACATTGCCTCCTACTTGATCATGATCTTGTACGGCTTCTGGTAATAACTCAACTGTACTTGGAAAATCATCATTCTTTAATAAACATATATTGTGTAATACACAGCATGCTATAATGTATTTTGGAATGAGATCAACACGCTCCATAGCAAGTGTGGTGAGAAGACTGCGAAAACGCCCTTTAAGCAATCCAAATGACCTTTCAATTGCCATTCTTGCAGATGAATGACAAAAATTGAAGTTTTTCTGTTTTTCGGTAAGATGCCCATTGTCACGGTAAGGTACTAATAAGTGTTCTTGCAATGTGTAAGCTGCATCACCAATAATATGAGAGTTGTTGGGAAATTTTGTAGGGTTGTGTATGTCCTCGTTTAAATCAGACAAGCGAAACACTCGTTGGTCATGAACTGAACCAACGTTTCCAGCATAACAGTGAATAAATTTACACTGATGATCACAAACTGCCTGTAAAACATATTAATTTTTATTCAATTTTAATGATTAAATTGTTATCTAATTCAACTACACAAACTGCCGTATGCACAGCCACTTAAGTGTTACTTAATATTAATTTAAGGGTCACCTAAGCAGTGATAGGCATAACTAGGGAAGGGGGGACTTGGGGGATGGGCGCTAAGCATCCTAAATTTTATTTTAGCCCCTCCTGTCATAATTCCTATATTCCTACCAACGATAACTATATTTATAATTTTTAATTTAAAATATCACTTTATTTTTTTATATAAAAAAATGTGTAGTTTTTACTACATACCTACTACATGATCTTTTACTCAGAGATCATGAAAACTTTATTGAATTATTTCCTCCTCTATAATTTTACAAAAGATACAGTTAGGAAGCTTTTATAGGAACTTACTATTTATTGTACTTCTGTAAATATTTTACATTATAATAATTATACAGTGAAATAAATATTTTTTAATAGATTCAGTTGTACACATGTACATTAAGCACAAATGTAATGTATTTTTAACTATATTTTTTAATTTGGGTTCTTCAAAGAAGTTGTTATGGATATTATGCCATAATAATAATAATTATTATTATTGTTACATCTCAGTAACAATTGTGGTTTGCCAATCCACCTATTCTTCAACACTAACATTGCTGTTAATTTTTTCAAAATATAAAAATTGAAGATTTAGTTCAGTGTTTATGCCTGATTGTTAGTGACAATTTACAAATTAAGATTCAACGAACAATTGATAAGTGATAACTCAGATCAAAAAATAACATAACATACTTGAAGTTGAATCGAATGGTGACCTTTCCTGTTCACGTAAGACTCTGGATGATCATGAGGTGCAGGAATATTAATATGGGTTCCATCTATTGCTCCGAGGACATTAGGAAAGTTGCTGGTGGCAAAAAATCTATTTCTAATGACCATTGATCTTTCCTCATTAGGCCTTGCAATAAAAGCCGGTGCTAGAATTTCTAAAGCATTAACCACTCTTCTCACACATTTCAACGCAGTTGCTCTCCCTACATTAAATTTTTCCCAAATTGACCTGTAAACTTATATGAGGTAAAAAAACTAACTAGTTTGAAATTCTAATAGTAACAAAAAATAGTAACTTAAAAAAACAAACCTGTATGAATCCGGGGTTGCCATTTTCCAAATTGCTAAAAGCAACTGCTTATTAGGTTCAATAGTTGGACAGCCAGGTTTTTTCCTAACCAATTTTGGTGCAATTATTTTCAATATGAATTCAAACGTTTCCGGGAGCATTCTATAAATTATTTATATTAATAATTTAAAAATATTATGAGAAAAGTTCTGATGCTTATAGGTAATCATAATTAAAGTAAAAACCGGAAATGGGATTTGAATTGTCCATCGTCAAACTGAGGTACTATCTTTTCGACATAATTTTCCATTCTAGGTATTGCATTTTTGGCAGTTACAAACGGTACTGCAAGTTCAAAGTCATGATCATCGTCCTCACTGCTATGGACTAGCGTCCCGCATTGTATAGTTCACAGTCAACTAGGTACCAGCCGCACCAATCTAGGGAAGGGTGCGACGAACTTTGTAAATGTAGGAGGACAGCATTTCTGGAAATCGTTAAAATTAGGGACATACTAAATCATGGGAGCAGAAGACTATAAAAATGTCCTCAATAAGGGTGCACAAGACGTAGTTTTATGCATCATTACAAAAGTTCAAAGAACCAAATGTTAAATGTAATATAATAATATATACTCTTAATATTAATTATAATATCAATCACCAAGGCCTGCAGCTGCACGGGATGCACATTTGGCTTGTATGTGGGCGAGTAACATTTCCGTCAGTCTAGATAATTATACCACATCCGTGAGAACAGCGACAAGAACGAGTAGACTATGGGGAGTAGAGGGTAGCACTATATAAGGGACCCCGAAACGGCCTGTATTCAGACGCGACTTGACCAGACTAGCCAGAGCACCTTCACGCCAGTCTGTTGTTTAATTTAATTCATTGGACTTAGAAAATTTCTTATAAACAATATTTTGAACTTAGAAAATATTCGAGTCAAACCGAATTTATTCTAATCATTCAGAATACTTAACTTACATTCAGCTTTCATGTTATAAATAAATATATGTTTTACCACAATAAATAAACAATTAATCTAATTAAGAAGAATTCTACGTTGTGTAATTAACTCAAGAGTCACCTTCCAAACATCATCCTTGACTACTGATACATGTAGGCGACGTGATCACTACATCACTATCTTCCGACGAAGAGAAAAATAAAACATCTCCAACTAGTTGTAAAGCTAGTCCAACTAACTCTTCGTCATTAAAGTCATCCATTAATAATGAGGTAACTATTAGCTATTACTAATTAGAATTTTTAATTATTTTGATTATTGAGTGAATGGTCAAATTAAATAAAAATACGTGAACGTGATAACTCATAAAGTGATAACATTGAAATGATCGCGCCTGAATAATAAATTGCGTTCGTCTTGGACATTGCTTACTAGCGCTTATGCCAAGACGAACGGTATCGTTATCGTGAGCACTGTAATCGCAAAAGCGTCCAAGACGAACGCACCCCAAATGGTCATGAACCGAGACCGAACAGGCGGCATTCAATACAATAAAACGCGCCTTGTACGACTCGCCAAAACTGTCGACACCAAATTACGGAAAACCGTTCTGCCTACAAACGGATGCTAGCGAAATAGGAGCAGGTGCCGTCCTTTTCCAACGGGTTGACAGACCGGACGAAAGACGGATAATCGCCTACGCAAGCAGGAAGTTTAGTGACACGCAGAAACGGTACGCCGCGGTTGAACGCGAGTGTCTCGCGATAATTTGGGCAATCGACTAATTCAGACCATATTTGGAAGCCCGCCGTTTTGACCTTTACACGGACAACGCAGCCCTCACTTGGCTCCACCGAGTCAAAAACACAAATTCCAAGTTAACCAGGTGGGCACTACAACTAGCTAAACTGGACTACCAGACCACGCATGTGCCCGGCGTACAGACCGAGGCGCCGGATATGCTATCACGGAATCCGGCACCCGGACCTCCGGTAGACGAGGAACACCTCGAGGAACGACTAGTAGGGGTACCCACACCACCACACAGCACGTCAACACACAACACCACTACTAGCGCACCGGCAGACAACCTGTTCGCCACCACGGACTCGGACAAGCCAACCAACGACCACACCATCACACACGCTATGCTCGCGGCTTGGCAGGCCAATGACCCCAAAACACGAGCCATAGTGGACAACGGGACACCGGACAAGCCGGCGCACAACACCAGAAACGCCACGGAAAAGAGTAGCCAATACATTTTTACCGACGGCAGTGCTCTGCATGGTCCGGTTTATATCAGTCCGGTCCATGGTCTGATTTGGTCCAGTCTTATGATATAAAATTAAGTAACGGTTTGGTTCAGTCCAGTTCAATACATTTAAAAATATATTCGGTCTAGTCCCAATCAAAATATTTAGTGTTACAGTTCGGTTCGGTCGAATAAAAAATAATGTTATTTAATTTCAACTTGGTCCGGTCTAGGTTTAAGACCGATTCCGATATTGGTCCGGTCTTCGGTCCCGTTATGATCCACATTAGATGTACATTTTTATATTTAGCAAGAATTATATTTCAAGTATTTTATAATCTTTTCGGGTTTTCCAAGAAAACAGAATAATTAGGGGCTAGAGCTAAACTTTTATAATAACAATAAATAATTGAAATTGTTAGCTATAAAGTATAAATAGTAACTATAAATAAAACATCATGTTATAACGTTATGTAATATGTACCTACTTACCTCTTATGTACAATATTGTCGATTCCCACGAACTATATATATCTATAGAATCTTACAGACTACAGTTATAAATGATAAAGTATGTTATTCGAAATTCCAAGCAAAATATATAAATAAATATTTTACGTATGGAATATTAATTATTACCTATCGAATTATAATTGTTATCTTTATTTTCCGACCGATCAACGATCAACTCCCGACAACTTACAAGTGACGACGGCGAGCCGGTTGTGCCAAATGTCATTTGTGTCCTGAAGACAAACACACGGAACACTACCACAGACATTTTATTTTAAAACGAATGTACATCATATCAGATATCTACGGTTATATTATTTTGACATCTGATATTCTGATACAGTGCTTTTAATTTTATTCAAGATTTTGAAATTTTTGGTAAGTACTTAATAGTAATTACTAATTACCTACTCTATTAGGTAGGTACATTTTAATAAATTATTTAAAATATTGTGTTTATTGATAGCCGTTAGGTGGCTATTATATTATGTATATTTAACGAAATAATATGATTTTATCTTGTATTAAAAAAATGTTTGTTAACTACTTAGGTATTTTGTGATATTTAATTAGTATTGTTTTAATTGGTTACATAATTTAAACTAAATAAATAACCTATAATACATAAAATATAGGGTTTTTAAATATGTCTGTCATCTGATATCAGTGCACCTGAACACTTTTCAATTAAATTATTATAAGATCACAAGGGTTCCGTCTTGAAAACATACAGCTTGGCAAATTTGGATTAGGTAGTAAGTACCTAAACAGAACCAATTTTGTGTTTTAAGTGAATTAACTTACTATACATAGGTATTATATACCTATACTTTATACCAAATTTAATGGTAAGAACATTATCTAGTACATTTTGTAGATTATTATTGATATTTTAATTTGTTTTGTGATATTTTTAAAGTTTTCATATTTTATATTCTTATATTATAACTTGCTTGGAAATTAAAATATAAAAATAACACATAGTTTCAACCATTTGATTACCTCTGAGATGTTCTAAATAATACAGGCGCGTACACAAAAAAATATTTTGGGGGGGGTTTTGGTTGTACATTTTTTTAATTATATAATCTAACCTAAACTATAGTCTAACAAGAAATTTACACAACTTCAATTAGGTATAGTACAATTTATTTTATAATTTCTCATAAAATTCGTTAATTATTAAAAACAATTTAAATAATATTTAATTAAAAACATGTATTTTGAATTTTTATAATATAAAATTTTTTTTTCGAGGTAGTCTTGCAAATCTGTTAATGACTTCGTCAATATCAATGTCATCATTTCTATAAATATTCATGAGCGATAATCCTGTCAATCGATCTTGTCCAATATTATTTCTTAAATAGGTTTTCAGTCTCCGCAATGTTGAAAATGAACGCTCTATGATTGACGATTATAATATAGATAGTGATCGAGCACTACGAGTCATATTACGATGGAAATGCGAGTAATTAAATAAAACTAAACTAAAAATTAATAAATAATAAAACTTTTTTCCTGAAATTTCGGGGGGGGTTTGAACCCCTAAAACCCCCCCTTGTATACGCGCCTGAAATAATATTACATTTAATTGCGATGATAGATTAATTCATAAATATATGCACTAAAATGTTAAAATATGCATGGAAAAAAAATATTCATTAAAAATTTATTTTTGGAACATTTGATTAATACAATATATTATAAAATAAAATTATTGAATAATACTAAAAACACTTTTCTTTATTTTTTCCACTTTCACTATTTTCAGGTAGCTTTAATCTATATATAAAAAAGAAATCAATTTATATCAAAATGTCTCTTAAAAGAGACTTAGTCTTCTAAAAAACTAATATTCTGTATTCACGTTATACCTACATTTTATTTTTAAATTAAGTATATAAATCATTTGTAGACATACTGGTGCATATTATTATTTTATAGTAGTAGATTCATATTTACGATATCGATTGATTCACCAAATTGAGGAAATATTGATAAAAAAGTTGCACTTAAAGTTTACGATATTTTTACGTGTTATGCTAATTGTTAATTATGAAATTAAATTAAGTTTTACATAAAAATATTTAAAAATGAGTCGAAATTGTTATGCCCCTGGTTGTTCAACTTAAAATTCTAAAGACAAAAAATATTATCTGTTAAATGGAATTCAATGGAAAAACAGGAAAGTATCTAAACTGTAAGAAATACCTAATATGTACCTAATACCTACTGTTACATTTTTACTATTTGTATGTATATTTATTACGTAAATATAGAACATTAATATTCTTTTTGTAATTTAATCTTAAAGATAAATTTGCACTGAATACGATGGTGAAATTCTAATTTAAATACCATTTTTAGTTTTTTAATTATAATTTTTTTAAGGTAATAAAGTCGAGTATGTAACCCTATCTAATACGGGTTAATTTTACTACAAGCCAGCCTCGCATTTGACCGCCACGCAGACTGGTGGAGAAATTAGTCTGCGATGTTTTACGGGACGGTTTTTGTGGTAGAGTTTGGCCTCCTTATCTCTAGTCTTCATGGTTACAACGATGGGCCTATGTTTTATCATCATTCGATTTCGACATAAAATATGTGAAATTCGAAGATAATACAGCCGATTTTTTATCACGAATAAAAGGTTCAAAATTTAAAATTTAAAATCATAATGAAGAATGTATTAGTCTTAATTTTCCTTTCACATTAGACTGGTCTGAAATAAAAATTGAAACAATTAGAGACACAATTCTCGCCAAATTATTAAACGCAGTCAAAACAGGAGAATGGAATAGTGATTTTTCTAAAAATTTAGAACTTAATTCGTATAATTTATGAAAAACTCAAATTACATTGGAACAGGGATATTATGGGGTATTATGGGATTACCGTGTTATTATACCAGCTAAATTTCGAAATAATATACTCAAAGAACTTCATTCATGTCATATGGGTTTATAATCTTTCAGTATGAAAAGTTTAGCGAGATCATACTTTTGGTGGCCAGGAATGGACAATGAAATCAAAAATATCACACAAAGTTGCAACGATTGTATTAATGTCAGGCAAAATCCGCCAAAATCTGTAACATCACCTTAGACATGACCAGAAAAACCGTGCACTAGAGCGCATTGCGATTTTCTTGGACCATTTCAAAATAAATATTATTCTGTCATTGTTGACGCAACCACAAAATTGTTAGAAGTATTTCAAATAAATTCTATTACAGCAGAAATTGTTATTCAAAATTTTTCAGAAACGATAGCACGATTTGGAATTCCAAAAACAATCACATCAGATGTTGCAAAATGTTTCACAGGTTTTGAATTTCAAGCATATTGCAAAAATCTAGGTATAAGGCATATGACAGGCGCTCCATTTAACCCAGAATCAAACAGCTGTGCGGAATCAGCAGTCAAAACAATAAAAAATGTATTTAAAAAATGCTCGACTGTACAATCCAATTAAATAAATTTCTTTTGATGTATCGTAATACACCTCATTCAACAACACGAGAAACGCCAGCTAAGCTAATGTTAGGTCGATCAACACGTTTACAATTTGAAGCGTTAATGCAGAATACAAATGAAGTGGTTATTGAACGACAAATATCACGAATAAACAATGGTGGTAATAGTAATAATAGTATAGTATCATTTAATACAGGTGATAATATTTTAGCTAGAGATTATAGGAATAATAACAATAAATGGCAAAAGGGTAAAATTATCAAATCCGTTAGTTGTAATACACACGATGTAGAGCTCGATGACGGAACTATTAGTAAGAGACACAATGATCAATTACTCATTGATAAATCACTGACACCAGCGAATAATTCAGTTTCACTTACACCCACAAGACAAATAAATGAAAATACTGAAAATATCAAAACAGTAGGTGCAAAACAAAATCCTGATACTATAATAATAAATAAAACAATAAAACACCTAGACCAATTAGATCTATAAAACCTAATACTACTACTAAACCACCTCAGCGATATTCTCCAAGTGATTATAATTAATGTAATTAAACTTACTAGTACACTAACATAGCGATTAAGTAATACACAAAATACTATTTATATGTTTTTTTAAGGAAAAAGATGTTGCATATTCAGCATTTATATTATATATATTACACCTATACTGTTTATACTAACAATAATCATACGCATAAGCATCATATTACGATCGATGGAGACTGTCCATCGGTTATTAGCGAGTAGAAATATAATGTAGATACGTCATTACGATTTATACTGTTAACAATAAATGTCTATATAATACGTTTATGTTATTATTTATATTAATAAAACATAACATATCTCATTAAATATTTTTGATGCACAACATGAAAGTTCAATAGCTGTAGATTTACTATTATATGTAGATCTTGAAATATTTGTGGCAATTTACCTTTATTCCCAATGTTCTGTATTGTTGTGGATATACTAAGTCTAACTTTTTGTATTGATCGTATAGTTTTCAATATTGTGATACATATTTTTAGAATTACTGATTGAGTCATCTCATATATCTTACAGTGAGCCTTGTAGTTCTGCTTCTACATCCACATCAATGACATCAAATACCATTCCAAATCCACCTTCACATCCAATACCAACACCATCACAAACAACAGTATCACCAACGTTGCAACCTAATTATTCTTGTTCTACATTTAAAGCCAATATCATGGTTTGAAAAACATGAAAATATGAAAATAGATCAAATCAGAACACAAAGTATTGAACTGATCAAAAGGTGAGTTATAAATTAATAATTTGATTTAAAATTTTTTTGAATTAAAAATTGATATCATTCAGACTTGATAAATTGGAGACAAGAGAACATGAAATGTTAGAAGTTCAAAAGCAACTTGTTGACAAATTAAACACAGCTAATGACATTGAAATTCAAAAGTTGGACATGCTCAAAAAAATGTTTAAGATTGATTGATTAGTATAGTAGAGATAGTAATTCAAAATAATATACCTATGCTCTGTTGTATTTTTAATCGTAATGAAAGTAACTATGTTTAACACAAAATTATAATATAGTAGATTTGTTTGTTATTTATGTATAATTTTAGTTTAAAGAAAATCTTATGTGATTTTTACTTTTTATTTTATACCCAAGTTTATGAAAGCTTAAGTCTACTAAAGGAAACAATGTGATATTTTTATAATGAAGTCAATAATTTATGTTTGTTATTTATTATTTAAATTGGTTAAACTATTTTGTTTTATATTGAAGTTTAACTATTCAAAAGGAAATTGAAACGTTATACATATATATTTATATATAATATATGTGTAATAAAGTCAAAATATTATGTTTATTTGGAATGTTGTTTATTTACAGATTCTGGTATAAATATTTAATAGTAAAAATAGAAAAATAATAAATAGGTAGTAATAAATATTTAAATGTGAACTTGTAGTATTCATGCATTGCAAATTGCATTACATTTTAATACTCCGCTTCTAGTCCCATCTTCATGTAGATCACCTCCTATCTCATTTTCAGACACATAAGGCTCGGAATTAAAGTCATCTCCAGTTGTCATACAAATATTGTGTAGAAAACAAGCAGTGGTGATAATCTTACCACAGTACGATTTATGATATACATCCATATGTCTATATTAGTTAATGAAATGCTTTAAATTAATGATATGCTAGAAAAAAAAATTTCTCAATGACTAATGTACTTTAATTTCGAAATCTCCCGAATAGTTTTCCAAAAGCTTGTTCTATGACCACACGTGAACTGCTTAAAATCTTATTTAAATTCTTTTGATTTTGTGTTAGGTGACCATTATCCTTATATGGCACCATAACTTTTTCGGTTAATGGATATGCTCCATTGCCTAAAATATGGCGATTGGGGAGAAGTATAGAGCCATTATTTTCTAAAATATTCCACCATATTGTGCTTTTTCGAAATACTCTAGCATCACGATCGTTTCCCCAGCCCATCCATTTAGATTTTTTTAAATTTTTTTCATCAATATTTAGTATGGAATTTGTATGCATTTGTACGACAAAAATCAGAATTTGAATGGATTTATTTTTAAAGGAAAAAGCAAAAAAGTGAAGGGAGGCTGTAGAAACGTTTCGCCAGCCCTCCCAAATTTAAAAATAACTTTTTCCAACATTTTCTTTCGCGAATATTTAGTATGGAATTTGTATGCATTTGTACGACAAAAATCAGAATTTGAATGGATTTATTTTTAAAGGAAAAAGCAAAAAAGTGAAGGGAGGCTGTAGAAACGTTTCGCCAGCCCTCCCAAATTTAAAAATAACTTTTTTCAACATTTTCTTTCGCGAATATTTAGTATGGAATTTGTATGCATTCGTACGCCCATTCGCTAATTTTTCCCGAAATTCCCTCCAACCGAAAAAACGGGTTTTCCACATCAGGTTTTTCCTTAGCATGTTTTTCAAAATTTTTTTGTTTATGATTATTTTGAAATTGTTTTCTTTTAAAAAAAAAATGCTTTCTATAACTATGCAGAGATGCAACAAATGTCCCTACATCCAGTACATATATATTATTAAAAAAATTATTTTAAATTGAGTGTATCTAGTAATGATTTTATTTAATATTTAAATACACCTTATTTTTTAATAATAATCGATTTGTTGAGATTTATAAAAATGTTTTTCTGAAATTCAAGTAGGTACTAGATTTGTTAAGGCCCGTTTAATGGAATTTGGCCTATTATCTCCATTCGGCACATCCAATACAACATTCTTGTGCACGCCTATAATTCACGTGATTCTGAGCGGAGCAACGAAAGTATCGGGGTTAGTAAATTGAGTCCCAAATGACCCTAACTCGGTAAATTGAGTCCCAGGGAAAAATAGGTAGTAGGTAAGTTGAGTCCCAGATAAAATAAGGTAGTAGGTAATTTTAGTCCCAGGGAAAAAACGATTTACATGCATTTAAAATTTAAAAATATGCACTATAAAATGTTTATTTGTAGACATTCATTGACTGCATGTATATAGTTTTGAATATAGCAACATGCATTTTTATTAATTATATAATTATTTTTTATGCAATAAAAGTGCATGTTGCTATATTCAAAATCATATACATGCTGTCAATGAATGTCCACAAATCACAACAAATAAAAATTGTATAGTGCACATTTTTAAATTTTAAATGCATATAAATCGTTTTTCCCTGAGACTCAAATTGCTTACTGCCTTATTTGTTCCGGGACTCAACTTACCTACTACCTATTTTTCCCCGGGACTCAATTTACCGCTTTCAAAATGTACCAAACTTATCTCGGACTCAATTTACCTAGCCCCGAACGTATTGGTGTTATAATAATGTGTTTTTTTTCTCTTTTTTTTGGTGCCATTCATCACTCATCACCTTTTAGGACAATAAAAATCCTTAGATTTTCTTCAACAGCACCTTTTCAGACAGGAAAGCGAATCTTGCTGGTTCATAAACTTCCATTTTGAATATTTAAATCGTATTCAATAGATAATAAGTAGAGCGAGGATTTGTATGCATTTGCATATTTATTCTGGTTGATCGTGTGATATGCTAAGTGAGCACAACATTTGTTTCATAACATAACGATTTAAAAAATGAAACTTTGTTAGTGTATATTTTTGCATAATTCGTCATTTTTCTATTTTAAGGGATTATTTTAAAATTTTAATTGCATATTTCATCTTTTAGTGCAGTTTGATGTTTTTTTTTATTTTATTGGAAATTTTTTAAATTTATACTATTTTCAATTATAATATAAGAAAAAAAATATATTTTTATAGTTTCGGTTGTTTCGATTAATATCAAAATATCAAAATATAGGTAAGTAACTTTATTTTAAGAGACATTTTGATATAAATTGATTTCTTTTTTATATATAGATTAAAGCTACCTGAAAATAGTGAAAATGGAAAAAATAAAGAAAAGTGTTTTTAGTATTGTTCAATAATTTTATTTTATAATATATTGTATTAATTAAATGTTCCAAAAACAAATTTTTTATGAATATTTTTTTCCCATGCATATTTTAACATTTTAGTGCATATATTTATGCATATTTAAGATTTTTTAGCACATATTCGATTGATTTTTAATGAATTTAAATCCGCGGTCTAATAATAAGTAATAGGTTGGGATACTTGAAACACATCCCTATTTAACAACGTTAATCAATTCAGTTGCTTAGAGT